>NW_028270184.1:59320924-59643865 GCF_037043375.1 Chiloscyllium plagiosum | reverse complement strand
GACGATGCTGATAGAGTGGAATGATGCTGATAGGCGGGACGATGCTGATAGTGTGGGATGATGCTGATAGAGTGGGATAATGCTGTTAGAGTGGACAACTTTGATCCAGTTTTACGATGCAGATAGAGTGGGACGATGATGATAGTGTGGGTCGATGCTTATAGAGTGGGACGATGCTGATAGAGTTGGATGATGCTGATAGTGCGGGACGATGCTGATAGTGTGGGATGATGCTGATAGAGTGGGACATTGCTAATAGAGTTGGACGACGCTGATACAGTGAAACAATGTTGATAGAGTGGGACGATGCTGATAGAGTGGGACGATGCTGATGGAATTGGACAATGTTGATAGATTGGGACATTGCGGATAGATTGGGACGATGCTGATAGTGCGGGATGATGCTGACAGAGTGGGATGCTGCTGCAAGACTGGAACATTGCTAATAGAGTGTGATAACGACGATAGAGTGGGACGATGCTGATAGAGTGGGATGATGTTGATAGGGTGGGACATTGCAAATAGAGTGGGACGATGCTGATAATGTGGGATGATACTGAGAGAGTGGGACAATGATGATAGAGTGGGACGATGCTAATAGAGTGGGATGATGCTGAGAGAGTGGGACAATGATGATAGAGTGGGACGATGCTAACACAGTGGGACAATGCTGATAGTGTGGGAGGATTATGATAGAGTGGGACGATGCTGATAGTGTGGGACGATGCTGTTAGAGTGGGACATTGTTGATAGATTGGGACGATGCTGATAGTGTGGAACGATGCTGATAGAGTGGGATGATGCTGATAGAGTGGGAGATTGCTAATAGAGTGGGACGATGCTGATAGAGTGGGACAATGTTGACAGAGTGGGACATTGCGGATCGTGTGGGACGATGCTGATAGAGCGGGATGATGCTGATAGAGTGGGATGTTGCTGCTAGATTGGAACATTGCTAATAGAGTGGGAAATGTTGATAGAGTGGGATGTTGCTGATAGAGTGGGATGATGCTAATAGAGTGGGACATTGCTAATAGAGTGCGATAATGTTGATAGAGTGGGATGATGCTGATAGCGCGGGATGATGCTGACAGAGTGGGAAGTTTTTGATAGCGTGGGACGATGCTGATAGACTGGGACAATGCTAATATAGTGGGACAATGGTGACTCAGTGAGTCGATGCTGTTAGAGTGGGACAATGCTGACAGAGTGGGACGATACTGATAGATTGGGACAGTGCTGATAGAGTGCGACGACACTAATAGAGTGGGACAATGCTGATAGAGTGGAGCGATACTGATGGATTGGGACAATGCTGATAAAGTGGGACGATGCACATAGAGTGGCACGATACTCATAGAGTTGGACGATGCTGCTCGAGTGGGACAATGCTGATAGAGTTGGACGATGATGATAGGGTGGGATGATGCTGCTCGATTGAGACAATGCTGATAGTGTGGGCCGATGTTGATAGAGTGGGATGAAACTGATAAGGTGGGACATTTTTGATAGAGTGGGATGATGCTAATAGAGTGGGACGATCTTGCTCGAGTGAGACGATGACTGATCGAGTGGGATGATGCTTATTTAGTCGGATGATGCTGATTTAGTGGAATGATGCTGATAGAGTGGGACGATGATGATAGTGTGGGTCGATGCTGATAGTGCGGGACGATGCTGATAGAGTGGGACAATGCTGATAAAGTGGGATGATGCGCATAGAGTGGCACGAAGCTCAAAGAGTGGGACGGTGCTGCGAGAGTGGGACAATGCTGATAGTGTGAGCCGATGTTGATAGAGTGGGATGAAACATGATAAGGTGGGACATTTTTGATAGAGTGGGACGTGGTGATAGAGTGGGACGATGCTGATAAAGTGGGACGATCTTGATAGAGTGTGATGATGACTAATCGAGTGGGGCGATGCTGATTTAGTGGGACGATGCTGATTTAGTGGGACGATGCTTATAGAGTGGGATGATGCAGATAGAGTGGGACGATGCAGATAGTGTGGGTCGATGCTGATAGTGTGGGTCGATGCTTATGGAGTGGGACGATGCTGATAGAGTGGAATGATGCTGAGAGATTGGGAGATTGCTAATAGAGTGGGATGATGCTGATAGAGTGGGACAATGCTGATAGAGTGGAATGATGCTGAGAGATTGGGAGATTGCTAATAGTGTGGGATGATGCTGATAGAGTGGAATGATGCTGAGAGATTGGGAGATTGCTAATCGAGTGGGATGATGCTGATAGAGTAGGACAATGTTGATTGAGTGGGACATTGCGGATAGAGCGGGACGATGCTGATAGAGCGGGATGATGCTGATAGAGTGGGATGCTGCTGCTGGACTGGAACATTGCTAATAGAGTGGGATAATGTTGATAGAGTGAGATGATGCTGATAGCGTGGGATAATACTGATTGAGAGGGATAATGTTGATAGAGTGGAATGATGCTGATAGAGTGGGAAGATGCCGATAAAGGGGACGATGCTGATAGGGTGGGACAATGCTAATTCATTGCGACGATGCTGATAGCGTGGGACGATACTGATAGTGTGGGACAATTCTGATAGGGTGGGACGAGGCTGATACAGTGGGACGATGCTGACAGAATGGGACAATACTGATAGAGTTGGACAATGTTGATAGTGTGGGACAATACTGATCGAGTGGGACAATGTTTATAGAGTGGGGCGATGCTGATAAGAGTGGGACGATACTGTTATAGTGGGACAATGCTGATAGTGTGGGACGATGTTGATAGACTGCGACGACGCTGATAGAGTGAGACATTGCGGATAGAGTGGAACGATGCTGCTAGAGTTGAACATTGCTAATCGAGTGGGATAATGTTGAAAGAGTGGATGATGCTGATAGAAAGGGACATTGCTAATAGAGTGGGATAATGTTGATAGAGTAGGACGATGCTGATAGGCTGCGACGATACAGATCGAGTGGAACAATGCCCATTGAGTGGGACGAGGCTGATACAGTGGGACGATACTGATAGAGTTGGACAATACTGATATAGTGGGACAATGCACATCGAGTTGAACAATGCTGATAGAGTGGAACAATGCTGATAGAGTGGGACGATGCTGATAGAGTGGGACGATGCTGGGATAGTGGGATGTTGCTGATACAGTGGGATGAAGCTGATAGAGTGGGACATTGCAAAGAGAGAGCGACAATGCTAATTCAGTGGGACGATGCTCATAGTGTGGGACAATACTGACAGAGTGGGATAATGCTGATAGACGTGGCCGACGCTGATAGCGTAAGATCAGGCTGATAGGGTGGGACAATGTTGATTGGGTGGGACGATACTGATAGAGTGTGACGATGCTGATAGAGTGGGATGATGCTGATAGTGTGGGACGATGCTGATAGAGTGCGATGATGCTGATAATGTGGGATATTGTGAATAGTGTGGGACGATGCTGATAGTGTGGGACGATACTGATAGAGTGGGACAATGTTGATGGAGTGGGACCATCCTGATAGTGTGGAACGATGCTAATAGAGTGGGACGATGCGAACAGAGTGGAATCTTGTTAATCGAGTGGGAAATGTTGATAGAGTGGGATGATGCTGATAGAGTGGGATAATACTGATTGAGAGGGATAATGTTGATAGAGTGGGATGATGCTGAGAGAGTGGGATGATGCTGATAGAGTGGGACATTGCTAATAGAGTGCGATAATGTTGATAGAGTGGGATGATGCTGATAGAGCGGGATGATGCTGACAGAGTGGGACGTTTTTGATAGTTGGGACTATGCTGATATACTGGGACAATACTGATAGAGTGGGAGAATGGTGACTCATTGGGTCGATGCTGTTAGTGTGGGACAATACTGATAGAGTGGGTTAGTGATTTAGAGTGGGACGACACTAATAAAGTAGGACAATGCTGATAGAGTGGGACAATACTGATAGAGTGGGACAGTGCTGATGGAGTGGGACGATGCTGATAGAAAGGGAGGATGTTGATAGAGTGGGACATTTTTGATAGAGTGGGATGATGTTGATAGACTGGGACGATGCTGATAGTGTGTGACGACGTTGATAGATTGGGACATTTTTTGATAGAGTGGGATGATGTTGATAGAATGCGACGATGCTGATAGAGTGGGACAATGCTGATAGTGTGGGCCGATGTTGATAGAGTGGGATGAAACTGATAAGGTGGGACATTTTTGATAGAGTGGGACGATGCTGATAGTGTGGGATGATGCTGATAGAGTGGGACGATTTTGATAGAGTGAGACGATGACTGATCCAGTGGCATGATGCAGATTTAGTGGGACGATGCTGATTTAGTGGGACGATGCTGATAGATTGGGATAATGCAAATAGAGTGGGAAATTGCTTATAGAGTGGGACGATGCTGACAGAGTGGGACAACGTTGATAGAGTGGGACGATGCAGATCGAGTGGGACGATGATGATAGTGTGGATCGATTCTTATTGAGTGGGACGATGCTGCTAGAGTGGGATGATGCTGATAGTGCGGGACGATGCTGCTAGAGTGGGATGATGCTGATAGTGCGGGACGATGCTGCTAGAGTAGGATAATACTGATAGAGTGGGAAATTGCTAATAGAGTGGGACGATGCTGACAGAGTGGGACAACATTGATTGAGTGGGACGATGCTCATCGAGTGGGACGATGCTGATACAGTGAGACAATGTTGATAGGGTGGTACGATGCTGATGGAGTGGGACGATGCTGATAGAGTGGGACAATGTTGATAGAGCTGGACATTGCGGAGAGGTTGGGACAATGCTGATAGAGCGGGATGATGCTGACAGTGTGGGATGGTGCGGCTAGACTGGAACATTGCTAATAGAGTGTGATAACGTTGATAGAGTGGGACGATGCTGATAGAGTGGGATGATGTTGATAGGGTGGGACATTGCGAACAGATTAGGATAATGTTGATAGAGTGGGATGCTGCTGATAGAGTGGGACGATGTTGGTAGTGAGCAGCAATGCTGATAGTGTGGCGCGAGGCTGATACAGTGGGACGATGCAGTTAGAGTGGGACAATGCTGATTCAGTGGGACGATGAAGATAGAGTGGGACGATGCTGATAGAGCGGGATGATGCTGACAGAGTGGGACATTTTTGATAGCGTGGGACGATGCTGATAGACTGCGACAATGCTGATATAGTGGGACAATGGTGACTCAGTGAGTCGATGCTGTTAGAGTGGGACAATGCTGGTAGAGTGGGACAGTGCTGGTAGAGTGGGACGACACTAATAGAGTGGGACAATGCTGATAGATTGGGACGATACTGATAGAGTGGGACAGTGCTGATGGAGTGGGACGATGCTGATAGTGTGGGACGATGTTGATAGAGTGGGACAATTTTGATAGAGTGGGATGATGTTGATGGAATGGGATGATCCTGATAGAGTGGGACAATGCTGATAGAGTGGGACACTGCTGATAAAGTGGGACGATGCTAATAGAGTGGCACGATACTCACAGAGTGGGACGCTGCTGCTAGAGTGGCACGATGCTCATAGAGTGGGACGATGCTGCTCGAGTAGGACAATGCTGATAGAGTTGGACGATGATGATAGGGTGGGATGATGCTGCTAGATTGAGACAATGTTGATAGTGTGGGCCGATGTTGAGAGAGTGGGATGAAACTGATAAGGTGGGACATTATTGATAGAGTGGAATGATGCTGATAGAGTGGGACGATCTTCCTAGAGTAAGACGATGACTGATCGAGTGGGATGATGCTGATTTAGTGGGACGATGCTGATTTAGTGGGATGATGCTGATAGGGTGGGACGAGAATGATAGTGTGGGCCGATGCTTATAGAGTGGGACGATGCTGATAGAGTGGGATGTTGCTGCTAGGTTGGAACATTGCTAATAGATTGGGAAATGTTGATAGAGTGGGATGATGCGGATAAAGTGGGATAATACTGATTGAGAGGGATAATGTTGATAGAGTGGGATGATGCTGATAGAGTGGGATGATGCTGATAGAGTGGGACATTGCTAATAGAGTGCGATAATGTTGATAGAGTGGGATGATGCTGATAGAGCGGGATGATGCTGATAGTGTGGGATGGTGCTGATAGTGTGGGACGATGCTGATAGAGTGGGATGATGTGGTTAAAATGGGACATGCCGATAGTGTGGAACGACGCTGATAGAGTGGTATGATGCTGATAGACTGGGACATTGCTAATAGAGTGGGATAATATTAATAGAGTGGGACGATGCTGATAGAGTTGGACGATACTGACAGAGTGGAACAATGCTGATGGAGTGGGAAATGTTGATAGAGTGGGATGATGCTGATAGAGTGGGATAATACTGATTGAGAGGGATAATGTTGATAGAGTGCGATGATGCTGACAGAGCGGGATGATGCTGATTGAGTGGGACATTGCTAATAGAGTGCGATAATGTTGATAGAGTGGGGTGATGCTGATAGAGTGGGACGTTTTTGATAGCGTGGGACGATGCTGATAGAGCGGGATGATGCTGACAGAGTGGGACATTTTTGATAGCATGGAACGATGGTGATAGACTGGGGCAATGCTGATATCGTGGGACAATGGTGACTCAGTGAGTCGATGCTGTTAGAGTGGGACAATGCTGATAGAGTGGGACGATACTGATAGAGTGGGACAGTGCTGATAGAGTGGGACGATGCTGATAGAAAGGGAGGATGTTGATAGAGTGGGACATTTTTGATAGAGTGGGGTGATGTTTATAGACTGGGACGATGCTGATAGTTGGGACGATGTTGATAGAGTGGGACATTTTTGATAGAGTGGGATGATGTTGATAGAATGCGACGATGCTGATAGAGTGGGACAATGCTGATAGTGTGGGCCGATGTTGATAGAGTGGGATGAAACTGATAGAGTGGGACGGTCTTGCGAGAGTCAGACGGTGACTGATCGAGTGGGATGAATCTGATTTAGTGGGACGATGCTGATTTAGTGGGACGATGTGGTTAAAATGGGACATGCCGATAGTGTGGAATGATGCTGATAGAGTGGGACGATAATGATAGTGTGGGCTGATGCTTATAGAGTGGGACGATGCTGATAGAGTGGGATGATGCTGATAGTGCGGGACGATACTGATAGGGTGGGACGATGCTGATAGAGTGGGACAATGTGGTTAAAATGGGACATGCTGATAGTGTCGAACGTTGTTGATAGAGTGGGATGATGCTGATAGAGTGGGACATTGCTAATAGAGTGGGATAATATTAATAGAGTGGGACGATGCTGATAGAGGTGGACGATACTGATAGAGTAGAACAAGGCTGTTGGAGTGGGACGATGCTAATCTCGTGGGACGATGCTAACAGAGTGGGACAATACTGATAGAGTGGCACGATGCTGATAGAGTGGGACAATGCTGATAGAGTGGGACGATGCTGATTTAGTGGGATGATGCTGATAGAGTGCGACAATAACGATAGTGTTGGCCGATGCTTATAGAGTGGAACGATGCTGATGGAGTGGGATGATACTGATAGTTTGGGACGATGCTGATAGCGTTGGATGATGCTGATAGCGTGGGATGATGCTGATAGAGTGGGAAATTGCTAACCGAGTGGGATGATGCTGTTAGATTGAGACAATCCTGATAGAGTGGGACGTGGTTGATAGAGTGGGACATTTTTGATAGAGTGGGATGATGTTGATAGAATGCGACGATGCTGGTAGAGTGTGACAATGCTGATAGAGTGGGACAGTGCTGATAGAGTGCGACGATACTGATAGAGTGGGACAATGCTGATAGTGTGGGCCGATGTTGACAGAGTGGGATGAAACTGATAAGGTGGGACATTTTTGATTGAGTGGGACGATGCTGATAGAGTGGGATGATGCTGATAGAGTAGGACGATTTTGATAGAGTGGGACGATGCGGATAGTGTGGGTCGATGCTTATAGAGTGGAATGATGCTGATAGAGTGGGACGATGCTGATAGTGCGGGACGATGCTGATAGAGTGGGATGATGCTGATAGAGTGGGATAATGCTGATAGAGTGGGAAATTGCTAATAGAGTGGGACGATGCTGACAGAGTGGGACAACGTTGATCGAGTGGGACGATGCAGATAGAGTGGGACGATGATCATAGTGTGGGCCGATTCTTATAGAGTGGGACGATGCTGATAGAGTGGGATGATGCTGATAGTGCGGGACGATGCTGATAGAGTGGGATGATGCTGATAGTGTGGGATGATGCTGATAGTGTGCGACGATGCTGAATGAGTGGGACAATGTTGATAAAATGGGACATGCTGATAGTGTGGAACGATGCTGATAGATTGGGAAAATATAGTGGGACTTTGCTAATAGAGTGGGACGATGCTGATACAGTGAGACAATGTTGATAGAGTGGGACAATGCTGATGGAGTGGGACGATGATGATAGAGTGGGACAATGTTGATAGAGTTGGATATTGCGGGTAGATTGGGACAATGCTGATAGACCGGGATGATGCTGACAGTGTGGGATGGTGCGGCTAGACTGGAACATTGCTAATAGAGTGTGATAACGTTGATAGAGTGGGACGATGCTGATAGAGTGGTATGATGTTGATAGGGTGGGACATTGCTAATAGAGTAGGATAATGTTGATAGAGTGGGATGCTGCTGATAGAGTGGGACGATGTTGGTAGTGTGCGACAATGCTGATAATGTGGGGCGAGGCTGATACAGTGGGACGATGCAGTTAGAGTGGGACAATGCTGATTCAGTGGGACGATGAAGATAGAGTGGGACGATGATGATAGAGCGGGATGATGCTGACAGAGTGGGACATTTTTGATAGCGTGGGATGATGCTGATAGACTGCGACAATGCTGATATAGTGGGACAATGGTGACTCAGTGAGTCGATGCTGTTAGAGTGGGACAATGCAGATAGAGTGGGACGATACTGATAGAGTGGGACAGTGCTGGTAGAGTGGGACGACACTAATAGAGTGGGGCAATGCTGATAGATTGGGACGATACTGATAGTGTGGGACGATGTTGATAGAGTGGGACATTTTTGATAGAGTGGATGATGTTGATAGAATGGGACGATGCTGATAGAGTGGGACAATGCTGATAGAGTGGGACACTGCTGATAAAGTGGGACGATGCTAATAGAGTGGCACGATACTCACAGAGTGGGACGCTGCTGCTAGAGTGGCACGATGCTCATAGAGTGGGACGATGCTGCTAGAGTAGGACAATGCTGATAGAGTTGGACGATGATGATAGCGTGGGATGATGCTGCGAGATTGAGACAATGTTGATAGTGTGGGCCGATGTTGAGAGAGTGGGATGAAACTGATAAGGTGGGACATTATTGATAGAGTGGAATGGTGCTGATAGAGTGGGACGATCTTCCTAGAGTAAGACGATGACTGATCGAGTGGGATGATGCTGATTTAGTGGGACGATGCTGATTTAGTGGGATGAATCTGATAGAGTGGGACGAGAATGACAGTGTGGGCCGATGCTTATAGAGTGGGACGATGCTGATAGAGTGGGATGTTGCTGCTAGGTTGGAACATTGCTAATAGAGTGGGAATTGTTGATAGAGTGGGATGATGCTGTTAGAATGGGACATTGCTAATAGAGTGCGATAATGTTGATAGAGTGGGATGATGCTGATAGAGCGGGATGATGCTGACAGAGTGGGACGTTTTTGATAGCGTGGGACGATGCTGATAGAGCGGGATGATGCTGACAGAGTGGGACATTTTTGATAGCTGGAACGGTGGTGACAGACTGGGGCAATGCTGATATCGTGGGACAATGGTGACTCAGTGAGTCGATGCTGTTAGAGTGGGACAATGCTGATAGAGTGAGACGATACTGATAGAGTGGGACAGTGCTGATAGAGTGGGACGATGCTGATAGAAAGGGAGGATGTTGATAGAGTGGGACATTTTTGATAGAGTGGGATGATGTTGATAGACTGGGACGATGCTGATAGTATGGGACTATGTTGATAGAGTGGGACATTTTTGATAGAGTGGGATGATGCTGATAGAGGGGGACGGTCTTGCTAGAGTCAGACGGTGACTGATCGAGTGGGATCATGCTGATTTAGTGGGACGATGCTGATTTAGTGGGATGATGCTGATAGTGCGGGACGATGCTGATAGAGTGGGATGATGTTGATAGTGTGGAATGTTGCTGATAGTGTGGGACGATGCTGATAGAGTGGGACGATGTGGTTAAAATGGGACATGCCGATAGTGTGGAACGATGCTGACAGTGTGGGATGATGCTGATAGACTGGGACATTGCTAATAGAGTGGGACAATATTAATAGAGTGGGACGATGCTGATAGAGTTGGACGATACTGATAGAGTGGAACAATGCTGATGGAGTGGGACGATGCTAACAGAGTGGGACAATGCTGATAGTGTGGGACGATGCAGATAGACTGGGATAATGCTGATAAAGTGGGACATTTCTAATAGAGTGGGACGATGCTGATAGTGTGGGTCGATGCTGATATTGTGGGTCGATGCTGATAGAGTGGGATGATGCTGATAGTGCGCGACGATGCTGAGAGAGTGGGATGATGCTGACAGAGTTGGATGATGCTGATAGAGTGGGAAATTGCTAATAGAGTGGGACGATGCTGAGAGAGTGGGACAATGATGATAGAGTGGGACGTTGCTAACAGAGTGGGACAATGCTGATAGTGTGGGACGATGCTGATAGAGCGGAACGATGCTGATAGTGTGGGACGATGCTGATAGAGAGGGACGATGCTGATAACGTGGGAAAATGTTGACAGAGTGGGATGATGCTGATAGAGTGGGATGATGCTGACAGAGTGGGAAATTGCTAATAGAGTGGCACGATGCTGATAGAGTGGGACAATGTTGATAGAGTGGGACGATGCTAACAGAGTGGAACAATGCTGATAGTGTGGGACGGTGCTGATAGACTGGGATAACGCTGATAAAGTGGGACATTGCTAATAGAGTGAGACGATGCTGATAGTGTGGGTCGATGCTGATAGTGTGGGTCGATGCTGAAAGAGTGTGACGATACTGATAGAGTGGGATGATGCTGATCGAGTGGGATGATGCTGAACGTGCGCGACAATGCTGAGAGAGTGGGATGATGCTGACAGAGTGGGATGATGCTGTTAGAGTGGGAAATTGCTAATAGAGTGGGACGATGCTGAGAGAGTGGGACAATGATGATAGAGTGGGGCGATGCTAACAGAGTGGGACAATGCTGATAGTGGGGGACGATGCTGACAGAGTGGAACGATGCTGATAGTGTGGGACGATGCTGATAGAGTGGGACGATGCTGATAACGTGGGACAGTGTTGATAGATTGGGACGATAGTGATAGAGTGGGACAATGCTGCTAGAGTGGCACGATGCTCATAGAGTGGGATGATGCTG
Source organism: Chiloscyllium plagiosum (assembly GCF_037043375.1). Classification (NCBI taxonomy): domain Eukaryota; kingdom Metazoa; phylum Chordata; class Chondrichthyes; order Orectolobiformes; family Hemiscylliidae; genus Chiloscyllium; species Chiloscyllium plagiosum. The sequence continues at coordinate 59,632,433 of NW_028270184.1, read as the reverse complement.
CTAGATTGAGACAATGCTGATAGTGTGGGCCGATATTGACAGAGTGGGATGAAACAGATAAGGTGGGACATTTTTGATAGAGTGGGATGATGCTGATAGAGTGGGACGATCTTGTTCGAGTGAGACGATGACTGATCGAGTGGGATGATGCTTATTTAGTGGGACGATGATGATTAAGTGGGATGATGCTGATAGAGTGGGACGATGATGATAGTGTGGGTCGATGCTTACAGAGTGGGACGATGCTGATAGAGTGGGATGAAACAGATAAGGTGGGAATTTTTGATAGAGTGTGATGATGCTGATAGTGCGCGACGATGCTGAGAGAGTGGGATGATGCTGATAGAGTCTGAAATTGCTAATCGAGTGAGACGATGCTGATAGAGTGGAAAAATGTTGATAGAGTGGGACAATGCTGATAGAGTGGGACGATGCTTATAGAGTGAGACGATGCTGATCGAGTGGGATGAAACAGATAAGCTAGGACATTTTTGATCGAGTGGGATGATGCTTATTTAGTGGGACGATGCTGATTAATTGGGATGATGCTGATAGTGCGGGACGAAGCTGATAGAGTGGGATGATGCTGATAGTGCAGTACGATGCTGATAGAGTGGGACAATGCTGATAAAGTGGGACGATGCTCATAGAGTGGCACGATGCTCATAGAGTAGGACGATGTTGCTAGAGTGGGACAATGCTGATAGTGTGGGCCGATGTTGATAGAGTGGGATCAAAGTGTTAAGGTGGGACATTTTTGATAGAGTGGGACGATGATGATAGTGTGGGACGATGCTGATAGTGTGGGATGATGCTGATAGAGTGGAATGATGCTGATAGTGTGAGAAATTGCTAATAGAGTGGGACGATGCTGACAGAGTGGGACAACGTTGATAGAGTGGGACAATGCTGATAGTGTGGGACGATGCTGATAGTGTGGGACGATGCTGATAGAGTGGGACGATACTGATAGAGTGGGACGATGCTGATCGTGTGGAACGATGCTGAGAGAGTGGGATGATGCTGATAGAGTAGGACAATGTTGATAGAGTGGGACATTGTGGATAGAGCGGGACGATGCTGATAGAGCGGGATGATGCTGATAGAGTGGGATGCTGCTGCTGGACTGGAACATTGCAAAAAGAGTGGGATAATGTTGATAGAGTGGAATGATGCTGATAGAGTGGGATAATACTGATAGAGAGGGATAATGTTGATAGAGTGGGATGGTGCTGATAGAGTGAGATGATGCTGATAGAGTGCGATAATGTTGATAGAGTGGGATGATGCTGATAGAGTGGGATGATGCTGATAGTGTGGGACAATGCTGATAGGGTGAGACGAGGCTGATACAGTGGGACGATGCTGACAGAATGGGACAATACTGATAGAGTGGGACAATGTTGATAGTGTGGGACAAAACTGATAGAGTGAGACAATGTTTATAGAGTGGGGCGATGCTGATAAGAGTGGGACAATACTGAAAGAGTGGGACAATGTTGATAGTGTGGGACAATACTGATCGAGTGGGACAATGTTTATAGAGTGGGGCGATGCTGATAAGAGTGGGACGATACTGTTATAGTGGGACAATGCTGATAGGGTGGGACGAGACTGATAGAGTGGGACGATGCTGACAGACTGCGACGACGCTGATAGAGTGGGACATTGAAGATAGAGTGGGACGGTGCTGATAGAGTGGTACAATGTAGTTCGAGTGGGACGAGGCAGATAGAATGGGACGATACTGATAGAGTGGGATGTTGCTGATAGTGTGGGATGATGCTGATAGAGTGGGACGATGCTGATAGAGTGGGACAATGCTGATAGGGTGGGACGAGGCTGATAGAGTGGGACGATGTTGATAGACTGCGATGACGCTGATCGAGTGAGACATTGCGGATAGAGTGGAACGATGCTGCTAGTGTTGGACATTGCTAATAGAGTGTGATAATGTTGATAGAGTGGGATGATGCTGATAGAAAGGAACATTGCTAATTGAGTGGGATAATGTTGTCGAGTAGGACGATGCTGATAGACCGCGACGATACTGATCGAGTGGAACAATGCCCATAGAGTGGGACGAGGCTGATACAGTGGGACGATGCCGATAGAGTGTGACAATACTGATATAGTGGGACGATGCTCATCGAGTGGAACAATGCTGATAGAGTGGAACAATGCTGATAGAGTAGGACGATGCTGATAGAGTGAGACGATGCTGATAGAGTAGGACGATACTGATAGGGTGGGATGTTGCTGATAGTGTGGGACGATGCTGATAGAGTGGGACGATGCTGATAGAGTGGGACAATGTGGTTAAAATGGGACATGCTGATAGTGTCGAACGATGCTGATAGAGTGGGATGATGCTGATAGAGTGCGACATTGCGAATAGAGTGGGATAATATTAATAGAGTGGGACGATGCTGATAGAGTTGGACGATACTGATAGAGTAGAACAAGGCTGTTGGAGTGGAACGATGCTAATATAGTGGGACGATGCTAACAGAGTGGGACAATACTGATAGAGTGGCACGATACTGATAGAGTGGGATGATGCTGATAGAGTGGGACGATACTGATAGAGTGGGATGATGCTGATAGAGCGGGATGATGCTGACTGAGTGGGATGATGCTGATAGAGTGGGACGAAGCTGAGAGAATGGGACAATGATGATAGAGTGGGTCGATGCTAAAAGAGTGGGACAATGCTGATAGTGTGGGACGATGCTGATAGAGTGGAACGATGCTCATAGAGTGGCACGATACTCACAGAGTGGGACGCTGCTGCTAGAGTGGCACGATGCTCAAAGAGTGGAACGATGCTGCTAGAGCAGGACAATGCTGATAGAGTTGGACGATGATGATAGGGTGGGATGATGCTGCTCGATTGAGACAATGCTGATAGAGTGGGCCGATGTTGATAGAGTGGGATGAAACTGATAAGTTTGGACATTTTTGATAGAGTGTGATCATGCTGATAGAGTGGGACGATCTTGCTAGTGTAAGATGAATTCTGATCGAATGGGATGATGCTGATTTAGTGGCACGATGCTGATTTAGTGGGATGATGCTGAAAGAGAGGGACGATGATGATAGTGTGGGTCGATGCTTATAGAGTGGGACGATGCTGATAGAGTGGGATGATGCTGATAGTTCGGGACGATACTGATAGAGTGGGCTGATGCTGATAGAGTGGGATGATGCTGATAGAGTGGGAAATTGATAATAGTGTGGGACGATGCTGACAGAGTGGGACAATGTTGATACAGTGGGACGATGCTGATAGTGTGGGACGATGCTGATAGTGTGGGATGTTGCTGATAGTGTGGGACGATGCTGCTAGAGTGGGACGATGTGGTTAAAATGGGACATGCTGATAGTGTCGAACGATGCAGGGAGAGTGGGATGACGCTGATAGAGTGGGACGATGCTGATAAAGTCGGATGATGTTGTTAGAGTGGTACATTTTTGATAGAGTGGGACGATGCTGATAGAGTGAGACAATGCTGATAAAGTGGGACGATAATGATAGAGTGGGATGATGCTGCTAGATTGAGACGATGCTGATAGTGTGGGTCGATGTTGATAGAGTGGGATGACCCTGATAAGGTGGGACATTTTTGATAGAGTGGGACGGTGCTGACAGAGTGGGATGATTCTGATAAATTGGGACGTTGCTCATAGAGTGGGACGAGGCGGATAGAGTGGGACAATGTTGATAGAGTGGGACGATGCTGATAGAGTGGGACGATGCTGATAGTGTGGGTCGATGCTTATATAGTGGGAAGATGCTGATAGAGTGAGATGATGCTGATAGAGTAGGAAATTTCTAATAGAGTGGGCCGATGCTGACGGATTGTGACAACGTTGATAGAGTGGGCCGATGCTGATAGTGTGGGACGATGCTGATAGTGTGGGATGATGCTGGTAGAGTGGGAGGATGCTGATAGAGTGGGACAATGTTGATAAAGTGGGGCATGCTGATAGTGTGGGGGGATGCTGATAGAGTGGGGCATTTCTAATAGAGGGGGTCGATGCTGATAGAGTTTCACAATGTTGATATAGTGGGACGATGCTGATAGAGTGGGACGATGCAGATAGAGTGGGACAATGTTGATAGAGTGGGACGATGCTGATAGTGTGAGACGATGCTGATAGAGTGGGAAATTTCTAATAGAGATTGACGATGCTGACAGTGTGGGACAACGTTGAAAGAGTGGGACGATGCTGATAGTGTGGGACGATGCTGATAGTGTGGGACGATGCTGATAGAGTGGGACGATGCTTATAGAGTGGGACGATGCCGATAGAGTGGGATGATGCTGATAGTGTGGGATGATGCTGATAGAGTGGGAAATTGCTAATAGAGTGGGACGATGCTGACAGAGAGGGACCATGTTGATAGAGTGGGACGATGCTGATAGTGTGGGACGATGCTAATAGAGTGGGACGATGCTGACAGATTGTGACAACGTTGATAGAGTGGGACGATGCTGATAGTGTGGGACGATGCTGATAGTGTGGGACGATGCTGATAAAGTGGGACGATAATGATAGAGTGGGATGATGCTGCTGGATTGAGACGATGCTGATCGTGTGGGCCGATGTTGATAGAGTGGGATGACCCTGATAAGGTGGGACATTTTTGATAGAGTGGGACGGTGCTGACAGAGTGGGATGATTCAGATAAATTGGGACGTTGCTAATAGAGTGGGACGATGCTGATAGAGTGGGACGATGCTGATAGTGTGGGTCGATGCTTATATAGTGGGAAGATGCTGATAGAGTGAGATGATGCTGATAGAGTGGGAAATTTCTAATAGAGTGGGCCGATGCTGACAGATGGTGACAACGTTGACAGAGTGGGCCGATGCTGATAGTGTGGGACGATGCTGATAGAGTGGGGGTATGCTGATAGAGTGGGACAATGTTGATAAAGTGGGACATGCTGATAGTGTGGGAGGATGCTGATAGAGTGGGGCATTGCTAATAGAGGGGGTCGATGCTGATAGAGTTTCACAATGTTGATATAGTTGGACGATGCTGATAGAGTGGGACGATGCAGATAGAGTGGGACAATGTTGATAGAGTGGGACGATGCTGATAGTGTGAGACGATGCTGATAGAGTGGGAAATTTCTAATAGAGTTTGACGATGCTGACAGTGTGGGACAACGTTGATAGAGTGGGACGATGCTGATAGTGTGGGACGATGCTGATAGTGTGGGACGATGCTGATAGTGTGGGACGATACTGATAGAGTGTGATGATGCTGATAGAGTGTGATGATGCTGATAGTGCGCGACGATACTGAGAGGATGGGATGATGCTGATAGAGTCGGAAATTGCTAATCTAGTGGGACGATGCTGATAGAGTGGGAAAATGTTGATAGAGTGGGACAATGCTGATAGAGTGGGACGATGCTTATAGAGTGGGACGATGCCGATAGAGTGGGATGATGCTGATAGTGTGGGACGATGCTGATAGAGTGGGATGATGCTGATAGAGTGGGAAATTGCTAATAGAGTGGGACGATGCTGACAGAGAGGGACTATTTTGATAGAGTGGGACGATGCTGATAGTGTGGGACGATGCTGATAGAGTGGGATGATGCTGCTAGAGTGAGACATTGCTAATAGAGTGGGACGATGCTGATAGAGTGGTACAATGCTGATTCAGTGGGACGATGCAAGTAGAGTGGAATGACGCTGATAGAGTGGGACGATGCTGATAAAGTCGGACGATGCTGATAAAGTGGGCCGATGTTGATAGTGTGGGATGACACTGATAAGGTGGGACATTTTTGATAGAGTGGGACGATGCTGATAGAGTGGGATGAGGCTGATAACGTGGGACGTTGCTAACAGAGTGGGACGAGTCTGATAGAGTGGGACAATGTTGATAGAGTGGGACGATGCTGATAGAGTGGGACGATGCTGATAGTGTGGGTCGATGCTTATAGAGTGGGACGATGCTGATAGAGTGAGATGATGCTGATAGAGTGTGATGATGCTGATAGTGCGCGACGATGCTGAGAGGATGGGATGATGCTGATAGAGTCGGAAATTGCTAATCGAGTGGGACGATGCTGATAGAGTGGGAAAATGTTGGTCGAGTGGGACAATGCTGATAGAGTGGGACGATGCCGATAGAGTGGGATGATGCCGATAGAGTGGGATGATGCTGATAGTGTGGGACGATGCTGATAGAGTGGGATGATGCTGATAGAGTGGGAAATTGCTAATAGAGTGGGACGATGCTGACAGAGAGGGACCATGTTAATAGAGTGGGACGATGCTGATAGTGTGGGATGATGCTGCTAGAGTGAGACATTGCTAATAGAGTGGGACGATGCTGATAGAGTGGTACAATGCTGATTCAGTGGGACGATGCAAGTACAGTGGAATGACGTGGATAGAGTGGGACGATGCTGATAAAGTCGGACGATGCTGATAAAGTGGGCCGATGTTGATAGTGTGGGATGACACTGATAAGGTGGGACATTTTTGATAGAGTGGGACGATGCTGATAGAGTGGGATGATGCTGATAAAGTGGGACGTTGCGAACAGAGTGGGACGAGTCTGATCGAGTGAGACAATGTTGATAGAGTGGGACGATGCTGATAGAGTGGGACGATGCTGATAGTGTGGGTCGATGCTTATACAGTGGGACGACGCTGATAGAGTGAGATGATGCTGATCAAGTGGTATGATGCTGTTAGAGTGGGATGATGCTGATAGAGTGGGAAATTTCTAATAGAGTGGGACGATGCTGACAGATTGTGACAACGTTGATAGAGTGGGACGATGCTGATAGTGCGGGACGATGCTGATAGTGTGGGACGATGCTGATAGAGTGAGACAATGCTGATAAAGTGGGACGATAATGATAGAGTGGGATGATGCTGCTAGATTGAGACGATGCTGATCGTGTGGGCCGATGTTGATAGTGTGGGATGACACTGATAAGGTGGGACATTTTTGATAGAGTGGGACGATGCTGATAGAGTGGGATGATGCTGATAAAGTGGGACGTTGCTAACAGAGTGGGACGATGCTGATAGAGAGGGACAATGTTGATAGAGTGGGACATGCTGATAGTGTGGAACGATGCTGATAGTGTGGGACGATGCTGATAGAGTGGGACGATGCTGATAGAGAGGGATGATGCTGATATAGTGGGACATTGCTAATAGAGTGGGACGATGCTGATAGAGCGGGACGATGCTGCTAGAGTGGGACAATGTTGATAGAGTGGGCCATTGCGGATACATTGGGACGATGCTGATAGAGCGGGATGATGCTGACAGAGTGGGATGCTGCTGCTAGACTGGAACATTGCTAATAGAGTGTGATAACGTTGATAGAGTGGTACGATGCTGATAGAGTGGTACAATGCTGATCGTGTGGGGGAGGCTGATACAGTGGGGCGATACTGATAGAGTGGGAAAATGCTGATAGAGTGGGACAGTGCTGATAGAGTGGGACGACACTAATAGAGTGGGACAATGCTGATAGAGTGGGATGATGCTGATAGAGTGGGACAGTGCTGATGGAGTGAAACGATGCTGCTGGAGTGGGACGATGTTGATAGAGTGGGACATGTTTTACAGAGTGGGAGGAAGCTGATAGAGTGGGACAATGCTGATAGAGTGGGACTGTACTGAGAGAGTGGGATGATACTGATAGAGTGGGACAATGCTGATAAAGTGGGACGATGCTCATAGAGTGGCATGATGCTCATGTAGAGGGACGATGCTGCTAGAGTGGGACGATGCTGATAGAGTTGGACGATGATGATAGGATGGGATGATGCTGCTAGTTTGAGACAATGCTGATAGTGTGGGCAGATATTGATAGAGTGGGATGAAACTGATAAGGTGGGACATTTCTGATTGAGTGGGACGATGCTGATCGAGTGGGATGATGCTGATAAAGGGGGACATTGCTAATAGAGTGGAACGAGGCTGATAGTGCGGGATGATGCTGATAGAGTGGGATGATGCTGATAGAGTGGGATGATGCTGAGAGAATGGGAAATTGCAAATAGAGTGGGACGATGCTGATAGTGTGGGACGATGCTGATAGAGTGGGATGAAGCTGATAGAGTGGGACAATGCTGATAGAGTGGGACTGTACTGAGAGAGTGGGATGATACTGATAGAATGGGACGATGCTGATAAAGTGGGACGGTGCTCATAGAGTGGCATGATGCTCATATAGTGGGACGGTGCTGATAGTGTGGGCAGATATTGATAGAGTGGGATCAAACTGTTAAGGTGGGACATTTTTGATAGAGTGGGACGATGCTGATCGAGTGGGATGATGCTGATAAAGGGGGACATTGCTAATAGAGTGGAACAAGGCTGATAGAGTGGGACGATGTTGATAGAGTGGGACGATGCTGATAGAGTGGGAAGATGCTGATAGTGTGGGTCGATGCTGATAGAGTGGGATGATGCTGATAGAGTGGGATGATGCTGATATAATGGGAAATTGCTTATAGTGTGGGATGATGCGGACAGAGTGGGACAACTTTGATAGAGTGGGACGATGCTGATAGTATGGGACGATGCTGATAGTGTGGGATGATGCTGATAGTGTGGGATGATGTTGATAGAGTGGGAAATTGCGAATAGAGCGGGACGATGCTGACAGAGTGGGACACCTTTGAATGAGCAGGACGATGCTGATAGTGTGGGACAATGTTGATAAAGTGGGACATGCTGATAGTGTGGAACGATGCTGATAGAGTGGGATGATGCTGATAGAGTGAGACAATGTTGATAGAGTGGGACGATGTTGATAGAGTGGGACGATGCTGATAGAGTGGAACATTGCTAATAGAGTGTGATAACGTTGATAGAGTGGGACGATGCTGAGAGAGTGGGATGATGTTGATAGGGTGGGAAATTGCTAATAGAGTGGGATAATTTTGATAGAGAGGGACGCTGCTGATAGAGTGGGACGATGTCGGTAGAGTGCGACGATGCTGATAGAGTGGGACGATGCTGATAGAGTGAGACAATGTTGATAAAGTGGGACGTGTTGATAGTGTGGAACGATGCTGATAGAGTGGGTGATTGTGATAGATTGGGACATTGCTAATAGAGTGGGACGATGCTGATAGAGTTTGACAATGTTGATAGAGTGGGACGATGCTAATAGAGTGGGACGATGCCGATAGAGTTTGACAATGTTGATAGAGTGGGACATTGCGGATAGAATGGGACGATGCTGATAGAGCGGGATGATGCTGACAGAGTGTGATGCTGCTGCGCGACTGGAACATTGCTAATAGAGTGTGATAACGTTCATAGCGTGGTCCGATGCTGATAAAGTGGGACAAAACTGATAGTGTGGGGCGAGGCTGATACAGATGGACGATGCTGATACAGTGGGACAATGCTGATAGAGTGGAACGATGCAGATAGAGTGGGACGATGCTGATAGAGCGGGAAGATGCTGATAGTGTGGGTCGATGCTTATTGAGTGGGATGATGCTGACAGTGCGGGACGATGCTGATAGAGTGGGAAATTGCGAATAGAGTGGGACGATGCTGACAGAGTGGGACAACTTTGATAGACTGGGACGGTGCTGATAGTGTGGGACGATGCTGATAGTGTGGGACGATGCTGATAGAGTGGGACGATGCTGATAGTGTGGGACAAAGTTGACAAAGTGGGACATGCTGATAGTGCGGAACGATGCTGATAGAGTGGGATGATGCTGCTAGAGTGGGACATTGTTAATAGAGTGGGAAGATGCTGATAGAGTGAGACAATGTTGATAGAGTGGTACGATGCTGATAGAGTGGGACGATGCTTGTAGAGTGGGACAATGTTGATAGAGTGGGACATTGCGGATAGATTGGGACGATGCTGATAGAGCGGGATGATGCTGACAGAGTGGGATGCTGCTGCTAGACTGGAATATTGCTAATAGAGTGTGATAACGTTGGTAGAGTGGGACGTGTGCTGATAGAGTGGGATGATGCTGAAAAAGTGGGACGTTGCTAACAGAGTGGGACGAGTCTGATAGAGTGAGACAATGTTGATAGAGTGGGACGATGCTGATAGAGTGGGACGATGCTGATAGTGTGGGTCGATGCTTATAGAGTGGGACGATGCTGATAGAGTGAGATGATGCTGATCAAGTGGTATGATGCTGATAGAGTGGGATGATGTTGATAGAGTGGGAAATTTCTAATAGAGTGGGACGATGCTGACAGATTGTGACAACGTTGATAGAGTGGGACGATGCTGATAGTGTGGGACGATGCTGAAAGTGTGGGACGATGCTGATAGTGTGAGACAATGCTGATAAAGTGGGACGATAATGATAGAGTGGGATGATGCTGCTAGATTGAGACGATGCTGATCGTGTGGGCCGATGTTGATAGAGTGGGATGACACTGATAAGGTGGGACATTTTTGATAGAGTGGGACGATGCTGATAGAGTGGGATGATGCTGATAAAGTGGGACGTTGCTAACAGAGTGGGACGAGTCTGATAGAGTGGGACAATGTTGATAGAGTGGGACGATGCTGATAGAGTGGGACGATGCTGATAGTGTGGGTCGATGCTTATAGAGTGGGACGATGCTGATAGAGTGAGATGATTCTGATCAAGTGGTGTGATGCTGATAGAGTGGGATGATGCTGATAGAGTGGGAAATTTCTAATAGAGTGGGATGATGCAGGCAGATTGTGACAACGTTGATAGAGTGGGACGATGCTGATAGTGTGGGACGATGCTGATAGAGTGGGACGATGCTGATAGAGAGGGACAATGTTGATAAGGTGGGACATGCTGATAGTGTGGGACGATGCTGATCGAGGGGGATGATGCTGATATAGTGGGACATTGCTAATAGAGTGGGACGATGCTGATAGAGCGGGACGATGCTGCTAGAGTGGGACAATGTTGATAGAGTGGGCCATTGCGGATACATTGGGACGATGCTGATAGAGCGGGATGATGCTGACAGAGTGGAATGCTGCTGCTAGACTGGAACATTGCTAATAGAGTGTGATAACGTTGATAGAGTGGTACGATGCTGATAGAGTGGTACAATGCTGATCGTGTGCGGGAGGCTGATACAGTGGGGCGATACTGATAGAGTGGGAAAATGCTGATAGAGTGGGACAGTGCTGATAGAGTGGGACGACAGTAATAGAGTGGGACAATGCTGATAGAGTGGGACGATACTGATAGAGTGGGACAGTGCTGATGGAGTGAAACGATGCTGCTGGAGTGGGACGATGTTGATAGAGTGGGACATGTTTTATAGAGTGGGAGGAAGCTGATAGAGTGGGACAATGCTGATAGAGTGGGACTGTACTGAGAGAGTGGGATGATACTGATAGAGTGGGACAATGCTGATAAAGTGGGACGATGCTCATAGAGTGGCATGATGCTCATGTAGAGGGACGATGCTGCTAGAGTGGGACGATGCTGATAGAGTTGGACGATGATGATAGGATGGGATGATGCTGCTAGTTTGAGACAATGCTGATAGTGTGGGCAGACATTGATAGAGTGGGATGAAACTGATAAGGTGGGACATTTTTGATTGAGTGGGACGATGCTGATCGAGTGGGATGATGCTGATAAAGGGGGACATTGCTAATAGAGTGGAACGAGGCTGATAGTGCGGGACGATGCTGATAGAGTGGGATGATGCTGATAGAGTGGGATGATGCTGATAGAATGGGAAATTGCTAATAGAGTGGGACGATGCTGATAGTGTGGGACGATGCTGATAGTGTGGGACGATGCTGATAGAGTGGGACGATGCAGATAGAGTGGGACAATGCTGATAAAGTGGGACATGCTGATAGTGTGCAACGATGCTGATAGAGTGGGATGATGCTGATAGAGTGGGACATTGCAAATAGAGTGGGACGATGCTGATAGAGTGGGACAATATTGATAGAGTGGGACATTGCGGATAGATTGGGGCGATGCTGATGGAGCGGGATGATGCTGACAGAGTGTGATGCTGCTGCTAGGGTGGGACATTGCTAATAGAGTGAGATAATGTTGATAGAGTGGGACGATGCTGATAGAGTGGGACGATGCTGATAGTATGGGTCGATGCTTATAGTGTGGGACGATGCTGATAGAGTGAGATGATGCTGATAGAGTGGGATGATGCTTATAGAGTGGGATGATGCTGATAGAGTGGGAAATTTCTAATAGAGTGGGACGATGCTGACAGAGTGGGACAACGTTGATAGAGTGGGATGATGCTGATAGTGTGGGACGATGCTGATAGTGTGGGACAATGCTGATAGAGTGGGACAGTGTTGGTAAAGTGGGACATGCTGATAGTGTGGATCGATGCTGATAGAGTGGGTGATGCTGATAGAGTGGGACATTGCTAATAGAGTGGGACGATGCTGATAGAGTTTGACAATGTTGATAGAGTGGGACGATGCTGATAGAGTGGGACGATGCTGATAGAGTCAGACAATGTTGATAGAGTGGGCCATTGCGGATACATTGGGATGATGCTGATACAGCGGGATGATGCTGACAGAGTGGGATGCTGCTGCTCGACTGGAACATTGCAAATAGAATGCGAAAACGTTGATAGAGTGGGACGATGCTGATAGAGTGGGACAATGCAGAAAGAGTGGGACAGTGCTGATATAGTGGCACGATACTGATAGATTGGGACAGTGCTGATAGAGTGGGACGACACTAACAGAGTGGGACATTGCTGATAGAGCGGGACGATACTGATCGAGTGGGACAGTGTTGATGGAGTGAAACGATGCTGATAGAGTGGATGATGTTGATTGAGTGGGACATTTTTGATAGAGTGGGAGGAAGCTGATAGAGTGGGACAATGCTGATAGAGTGGAACTGTACTGAGAGAGTGGGATGATACTGATAGAATGGGACAATGCTGATAAAGTGGGACGGTGCTCATAGAGTGGCATGATGCTCATATAGTGGGACGATGCTGATAGTGTGGGCAGATATTGATAGAGTGGGATCAAACTGATAAGGTGGGACATTTTTGATAGAGTGGGACGATGCTGATCGAGTGGGATGATGCTGATAAAGGGGGACATTGCTAATAGAGTGGAACGAGGCTGATAGAGTGGGACGATGTTGATAGAGTGGGACGATGCTGATAGAGTGGGAAGATGCTGATAGTGTGGGTCGATGCTGATAGAGTGGGATGATGCTGATATAATGGGAAATTGCTCATAGTGTGGGATGATGCGGACACAGTGTGACAACTTTGATAGAGTGGGACGATGCTGATAGTATGCTACGATGCTAATAGTGTGGGATGATGCTGATAGTGTGGGATGATGTTGATAGAGTGGGAAATTGCGAATAGAGTGGGACGATGCTGACAGAGTGGGACACCTTTGAATGAGCAGGACGATGCTGATAGTGTGGGACAATGTTGATAAAGTGGGACATGCTGATAATGTGGAGCGATGCTGATAGAGTGGGATGATGCTGATAGAGTGAGACAATGTTAATAGAGTGGGACGATGTTGATAGAGTGGGACGATGCTGATAGAGTGGAACATTGCTAATAGAGTGTGATAACGTTGATAGAGTGGGACGATGCTGAGAGAGTGGGATGATGTTGATAGGGTGGGAAATTGCTAATAGAGTGGGATAATGTTGATAGAGAGGGACGCTGCTGATAGAGTGGGACGATGTCGGTAGAGTGCGACGATGCTGATAGAGTGAGACAATGTTGATAAAGTGGGACGTGTTGATAGTGTGGAACGATGCTGATAGAGTGGGTGATTGTGATAGATTGGGACATTGCTAATAGAGTGGGACGATGCTGATAGAGTTTGACAATGTTGATAGGATGGGATGATGCTGCTAGTTTGAGACAATGCTGATAGTGTGGGCAGATATTGATAGAGTGGGATGAAACTGATAAGGTGGGACATTTTTGATTGAGTGGGACGATGCTGATCGAGTGGGATGATGCTGATAAAGGGGGACATTGCTAATAGAGTGGAACGAGGCTGATAGTGCGGGACGATGCTGATAGAGTGGGATGATGCTGATAGAGTGGGATGATGCTGATAGAGTGGGACGACACTAATAGAGTGGGACAATGCTGATAGAGTGGGACGATACTGATAGAGTGGGACAGTGCTGATGGAGTGAAACGATGCTGCTGGAGTGGGACGATGTTGATAGAGTGGGACATGTTTTATAGAGTGGGAGGAAGCTGATAGAGTGGGACAATGCTGATAGAGTGGGACTGTACTGAGAGAGTGGGATGATACTGATAGAGTGGGACAATGCTGATAAAGTGGGACGATGCTCATAGAGTGGCATGATGCTCATGTAGAGGGATGATGCTGCTAGAATGGGACGATGCTGATAGAGTTGGACGATGATGATAGGATGGGATGATGCTGCTAGTTTGAGACAATGCTGATAGTGTGGGCAGATATTGATAGAGTGGGATGAAACTGATAAGATGGGACATTTTTGATTGAGTGGGACGATGCTGATCGAGTGGGATGATGCTGATAAAGGGGGACATTGCTAATAGAGTGGAACGAGGCTGATAGTGCGGGACGATGCTGATAGAGTGGGATGATGCTGATAGAGTGGGATGATGCTGATAGAATGGGAAATTGCTAATAGAGTGGGACGATGCTGATAGGTTGGGACGATGCTGACAGTGTGGGACGATGCTGATAGAGTGGGACGATGCAGATAGAGTGGGACAATGCTGATAAAGTGGGACATGCTGATAGTGTGCAACGATGCTGATAGAGTGGGATGATGCTGATAGAGTGGGACATTGCTAATAGAGTGGGACGATGCTGATAGAGTGGGACAATATTGATAGAGTGGGACATTGCGGATAGATTGGGGCGATGCTGATGGAGCGGGATGATGCTGACAGAGTGTGATGCTGCTGCTAGGGTGGGACATTGCTAATAGAGTGAGATAATGTTGATAGAGTGGGACGATGCTGATAGAGTGGGACGATGCTGATAGTATGGGTCGATGCTTATAGAGTGGGACGATGCTGACAGAGTGAGATGATGCTGATAGAGTGGGATGATGCTTATCGAGTGGGATGATGCTGATAGAGTGGGAAATTTCTAATAGAGTGGGTCGATGCTGACAGAGTGGGACAACGTTGATAGAGTGGGACGATGCTGATAGTGTGGGACGATGCTGATAGTGTGGGACGATGCTGATAGAGTGGGACAATGTTGGTAAAGTGGGACATGCTGATAGTGTGGATCGATGCTGATAGAGTGGGTGATGCTGATAGAGTGGGACATTGCTAATAGAGTGGGACGATGCTGATAGAATTTGACAATGTTGATAGAGTAGGCCATTGCGGATACATTGGGATGATGCTGATACAGCGGGATGATGCTGACAGAGTGGGATGCTGCTGCTCGACTGGAACATTGCAAATAGAATGCGATAACGTTGATAGAGTGGGACGATGCTGATAGAGTGGGACAATGCAGAAAGAGTGGGACGACACTAACAGAGTGGGACATTGCTGATAGAGCGGGACGATACTGATCGAGTGGGATGATGCTGATAGAGTGGGATGATGCTGATATAATGGGAAATTGCTTATAGTGTGGGATGATGCGGACAGAGTGGGACAACTTTGATAGAGTGGGACGATGCTGATAGTATGGGACGATGCTGATAGTGTGGGATGATGCTGATAGTGTGGGATGATGTTGATAGAGTGGGAAATTGCGAATAGAGTGGGACGATGCTGACAGAGTGGGACACCTTTGAATGAGCAGGACGATGCTGATAGTGTGGGACAATGTTGATAAAGTGGGACATGCTGATAGTGTGGATCGATGCTGATAGAGTGGGATGATGCTGATAGAGTGAGACAATGTTGATAGAGTGGGACGATGTTGATAGAGTGGGACGATGCTGATAGAGTGGAACATTGCTTATAGATTGTGATAACGTTGATAGAGTGGGACGATGCTGAGAGAGTGGGATGATGTTGATAGGGTGGGAAATTGCTAATAGAGTGGGATAATGTTGATAGAGAGGGACGCTGCTGATAGAGTGGGACGATGTTGGTAGAGTGCGACGATGCTGATAGAGTGGGACGATACTGATAGAGTTGGACCATGCTGATAGTGTGGGGGGTGGCTGATACAATGGGATGATGATGATAGAGTGGGACAATGCTGATTCAGTGGGACGATTCAGATAGAGTGGGACGATGCTGATAGAGCGGGATGATGCTGACAGAGTTGGACAATGTTAATAGAATGGGTCGATGCTGATAGACTGGGACAATGCTCATATAGTGGGACAATGGTGACTCAGGGGGTCGATACTGTTAGAGTGTGACAATGGTGTTAGAGTGGAACAATACTGATAGCGTGGGACGATACTGATAGAGCGGGACAATGCTAATAGAGTGTGATTATGCTGCTAGAATGGAACATTGCTGATATAATGGGATAATGTTGATAGAGTGGGACGATGCTGATAGAGTGGGACAATACTGATAGAGGGGGATTATGGTGATAGAGTGGAACAATGTTGATAGCGTGGGACGATGCTGATAGTGTGGGAATATGTGGATAGACGGCGACGACGGTGATAGAGTGGGATATTGCGGATAGAGTGGGACGATGCTGATAAAGTGAGATGATGCTGGTAGAGTGGTACATTGCTAATAGAGTGGGATAAGGTTGATAGAGTGGGATGCTGCTGCTAGAGTGGAACATTGATAATAGACTGGAATAATGTTGATAGAGTGGGACGATGCTGATAGAGTGGGATGATGCTGATAGAGTGCGATGATGCTGAGAGAGTGGGACATTGCTAATAGATTGGGACAATGCTAATTCAGTGGGACGATGCTGATAGAGTGGGAAGATACTGATAGTGTGGGACAATGCAGATAGAGTGGGATGAAACTGAGAGAGTGGGACGATGCTGATAGACGGGTACGACGCTGATCGAGTGGGACAATGCTAACAGAGTTGGATAATGCTGATAGACTGGGACGACGCTGAGAGAGTGGGATAATGCTTATAGAGTGGGACAATGTTGATAGAGTGGGACGATACTGATAGAGTGTGATGATGCTGATAGAGTGGGATGATGCTGATAGAGTGGGAAATTGCTATTAGTGTGAGACGATGCTGATAGAGTGGGACAATGTTAATAGAGTGGGACGTTGCTGATAGTGTGGGACGAGGCTGATTGAGTGGGACGATGCTGGTAGAGTGGACAATGTTGATAAAGTGGGACATGCTGATAGTGTGTAACGATGCTGATAGAGGGGGATGATGCTGATCGAGTGGGACATTGCTAATAGAGTGGGACGATGCTGATAGAGTGAGACAATGTTGACAAAGTGGGACATTGCGGATCGAGTGGGACGATGCTGAGAGAGTGGGATGATGTTGATAGAGTTGGACATTGCTAATAGAGTGGGATAATGTTGATAGAGTGGGACGCTGCTGATAGTGTGGGACGATGCTGATAGAGTGGGACGATACTGATAGAGTGGAATGATGCTGATAGTGTGGGACGATGCTGATAGTGTGGGACGATGCTGATAGTGTTGGACGATGCTGTTAGAGTGGGATGATGCTGATAGAGTGGTATGATGCTGATAGAGTGGTATGATGCTGATAGAGTGGGACAATGCTGATAGAGTAGGACAATGCTAATTCACTGGGACGATGCTGATAGAGTGGGACGATAGTGATAGTGTGGGACAATGCTTTTAGAGTGGGATGAAACTGAGAGACTGGGACGATGCTGATAGACGGGGACGACCCTGATTGAGTGAGACAATGCTGATAGAGTGGGATAATGCTGATAGACGGGGACGACGCTGAGAGAGTGGGACAATGCTGATAGAGTGGGATAATGCTGATAGGGTGGGATGATGCTGATAAAGTGGGACATTGCTAATAGAGTGGGATAATGTTGATAGAGTGGGTCGTTGCTAATAGTGTGGGACGAGGCTGATAGAGGGGGACGATGCTGGTAGAGTGGGACAATGTTGATAAAGTGGGACATGCTGATAGTGTGTTACGATGCTGATAGAGTGGGATGATGCTGATAGAGTGGGACATTGCTAATAGAGTGGGACGATGCTGATAGAGTGAGACAATGTTGATAAAGTGGGACATTGCGGATCGAATGTGACGATGCTGATAGAGTGGAATGATGTTGATAGAGTTGGATATTGCTAATAGAGTGGGATAATGTTGATAGAGTGGGACGCTGCTGATAGAGTGGGACGATGTTCGTAGAGTGCGACGATGCTGATAGAGTGGGACGATGCTGATAGAGTGGGATGATGCTGATAAAGTGGAACATTGCCAATAAGGTGGGACGATGCTGATAGTGTGTGACGATGCTGATAGTGTGGGTCGGTGCTGATAGGGTGGGACGATACTGATAGTGTGGGATGATGCTGATAGTGCGGGATAATGCTGATAGAGTGGGACGATGCTGATAGAGTGGGATGATGCTGATAGAGTGGGATATTGCGAATAGAGTGGGACAATGCTGAGAGAGTGGGACAATGATGGTAGAGTGAGACGATGCTGACAGAGTGGGACTATGCTGATAGTGTGGCACAATGCTGATAGAGTGAGACGATGCTGATAGTCTGGGACGATGCTGATCGAGTGGGATGATGCTGATAGATTGGGACAATGTTGATAGAGTGAGATGATGCTGATAGTGTGGAACGATGCTGATAGAGTGGGACAATGTTGATAGGGTGGGACATTGCGGATTGAGTGGGACGATGCTGATAGAGCAGAATGATTCTGATAGAGTGGGAGGCTGCTGCTAGATTGGAACATTGCTAATAGAATGGGATAATGTTGATAGAGTGGGATGATCCTGATAGAGTGTGATAATATTGATATAGAGGGATAATGTTGATAGAGTGGGTCATTGCTAATAGAGTGCGATAATGTTGATAGAATTGGACGATGCTGTTAGAGTGGGATGATGCTGATAGAGTGGGATGATGCTGATAGGATGGGACGATGCTGATAGGATGGGACTATGTTGATAGAGTGGGACGATGCTGATAGAGTGGGACAATGTTGTTAGAGTGGGACGAGACTGATAGAGTGGGATGATGCTGATAGAGTGGGACATTGCTAATAGAGTGCGATAATGTTGATAGAGTGGGACGATGCTGGTAGAGTGTGATAATGCTGATAGAGTAGGATGATGCTGATAGAGTGGGACGATGCTGATAGGGTGGGACAATGCTGATTCTGTGCGATGATGCTGATAGAGTGGAATGATGCTGATAGAGTGGGATGATGCTGACAGAGTGGGACGATGCTGATTCAGTGCGACGATGCTTATAGAGTGGGACGATACTGATAGTGTGGGACAATGCTGATAGGGTGGGACGAGGCTGGTACAATGGGACGATGCTGACAGAGTGGGACAATACTGATAGAGTGGGACAATGTTGATAGAGTGAGACAATGGTGACAGAGTGGGACAATGTTGATTGAGTGGGATAATGCTGATAGGGTGGGACGAGGCTGATACAGTGGGGCGATGCTGACAAAATGGGACAATACTGATAGAATGGGACTATGCTGATAGAGTGGGACAATGGTGTTAGAGTGGAACGAGACTGATAGAGTGGGACGATGCTGATAGACTGCGACGACACTGATAGAGTGGGACATTGCGGATAGAGTGGGACGATGCTGCTACAGTGGGACATTGCTAATAGAGTGGGATAACGTTGATACAGTTGTACGATGCTGATAGACTGCGACGATACTGATCGAGTGAAACAATGCAAATAGAGTGGGACGAGGCAGATACAGTGGGTCGATTCTGATACAGTGGGACAATTCAGATCGATTGGGACGATGCTGATGTAGTGGGATAATGCTGATAAAGTGGGACGATGCTGATAGAGTGGGACGATGCTGATAGAGTGGAGTGAAACGAATAGAGATGGATAATGTTGATAGAGTGGGATGATGCTGTTAGAGTGGGACATTGCTAATAGAGTGGGATGATGTTGATCGAGTGGGACGATGCTGATAGAGTGAGACAATGCTAATTCACTGGGACGATGCTGATAGAGTCGGACGATACTGATAGTGTGGGACAATGCTTGTAGAGTGGAATGAATCTGAGAGAGTGGCACGATGCTGATAGACGGAGACGACGCTGTTTGAGTGGGACAATGCAAATAAAGTGGGAGAATGCTGATAGATGGGGACGACGCTGAGACAGTGGGACAATGCTGATTGAGTGGGATAATGCTGATAGAGTGGGACAATGTTGATGGAGTGGGACGATACCGATAGAGGGTGACGATGCTGATAGAGCAGGATGATGCTGATAGAGTGGGATGCTGCTGCTAGATTCGAACATTGCTAATAGACTGGGATAATGTTGATAGAGTGGGATGATGCTGATAGAGTGGGATGATACTGATAGAGTGGGATAATGTTGATAGAGTGTGACATTGCTAATAGAGTGCGATAATGTTGATAGAGTGGGACGATGCTGATAGAGTGGGACGATAGTGATAATGTGGGACAATGCTTTTAGAGTGGGATGAAACTGAGAGACTGGGACGATGCTGATAGACGGGGACGACCCTGATTGAGTGAGACAATGCTGATAGAGTGAGATAATGCTGATAGACGGGGACGACGCTGAGAGAGTGGGACAATGCTGATAGAGTGGGATAATGCTGATAGAGTGGGAGGATGCTGATAAAGTGGGACATTGCCAATAGAGTGGAACGATGCTGATAGAGTGGGGCAATGTTTGATAGAGTGGGTCGATGCTGATAGTGCAGGACGATGCTGATAGAGGGGGATGATGCGGATAGAGTGGGATGATGCTGATAGAGTATGAAATTGCGAACAGCGTGGGACGATGCAGACAGAGTGGGACAATGTTAATAGAGTGGGACGATGCTGATAGTGTGGGACGACGCTGATAGTGAGGGACGATGCTGATAAAGTGGGACGATGCTGATAGAGTGGGACAATGTTGATAAAGTGGGACATGCTGATAGTGTGGAACGATGCTGATAGAGTGGGATGATGCTGATAGAGTGGGATGATGCTGATAGAGTGGGAAATTGCTAATAGAGTGGGAAGATGCTGACAGAGTTGGACAATGTTAATAGAATGGGTCGATGCTGATAGAGTGGGACAATGCTCATATAGTGGGACAATGGTGACTCAGGGGGTCGATACTGTTAGAGTGTGACAATGGTGTTAGAGTGGAACAATACTGATAGCGTGGGACGATACTGATAGAGCGGGACAATGCTAATAGAGTGTGATTATGCTGCTAGAATGGAACATTGCTGATATAATGGGATAATGTTGATAGAGTGGGACGATGCTGATAGAGTGGGACAATACTGATAGAGGGGGATTATGGTGATAGAGTGGAACAATGTTGATAGCGTGGGACGATGCTGATAGTGTGGGAATATGTGGATAGACGGCGACGACGGTGATAGAGTGGGATATTGCGGATAGAGTGGGACGATGCTGATAAAGTGAGATGATGCTGGTAGAGTGGTACATTGCTAATAGAGTGGGATAAGGTTGATAGAGTGGGATGCTGCTGCTAGAGTGGAACATTGATAATAGACTGGAATAATGTTGATAGAGTGGGACGATGCTGATAGAGTGGGATGATGCTGATAGAGTGCGATGATGCTGAGAGAGTGGGACATTGCTAATAGATTGGGACAATGCTAATTCAGTGGGACGATGCTGATAGAGTGGGAAGATACTGATAGTGTGGGACAATGCAGATAGAGTGGGATGAAACTGAGAGAGTGGGACGATGCTGATAGACGGGTACGACGCTGATCGAGTGGGACAATGCTAACAGAGTTGGATAATGCTGATAGACTGGGACGACGCTGAGAGAGTGGGATAATGCTTATAGAGTGGGACAATGTTGATAGAGTGGGACGATACTGATAGAGTGTGATGATGCTGATAGAGTGGGATGATGCTGATAGAGTGGGAAATTGCTATTAGTGTGAGACGATGCTGATAGAGTGGGACAATGTTAATAGAGTGGGACGTTGCTGATAGTGTGGGACGAGGCTGATTGAGTGGGACGATGCTGGTAGAGTGGACAATGTTGATAAAGTGGGACATGCTGATAGTGTGTAACGATGCTGATAGAGGGGGATGATGCTGATCGAGTGGGACATTGCTAATAGAGTGGGACGATGCTGATAGAGTGAGACAATGTTGACAAAGTGGGACATTGCGGATCGAGTGGGACGATGCTGAGAGAGTGGGATGATGTTGATAGAGTTGGACATTGCTAATAGAGTGGGATAATGTTGATAGAGTGGGACGCTGCTGATAGTGTGGGACGATGCTGATAGAGTGGGACGATACTGATAGAGTGGAATGATGCTGATAGTGTGGGACGATGCTGATAGTGTGGGACGATGCTGATAGTGTTGGACGATGCTGTTAGAGTGGGATGATGCTGATAGAGTGGTATGATGCTGATAGAGTGGTATGATGCTGATAGAGTGGGACAATGCTGATAGAGTAGGACAATGCTAATTCACTGGGACGATGCTGATAGAGTGGGACGATAGTGATAGTGTGGGACAATGCTTTTAGAGTGGGATGAAACTGAGAGACTGGGACGATGCTGATAGACGGGGACGACCCTGATTGAGTGAGACAATGCTGATAGAGTGGGATAATGCTGATAGACGGGGACGACGCTGAGAGAGTGGGACAATGCTGATAGAGTGGGATAATGCTGATAGGGTGGGATGATGCTGATAAAGTGGGACATTGCTAATAGAGTGGGATAATGTTGATAGAGTGGGTCGTTGCTAATAGTGTGGGACGAGGCTGATAGAGGGGGACGATGCTGGTAGAGTGGGACAATGTTGATAAAGTGGGACATGCTGATAGTGTGTTACGATGCTGATAGAGTGGGATGATGCTGATAGAGTGGGACATTGCTAATAGAGTGGGACGATGCTGATAGAGTGAGACAATGTTGATAAAGTGGGACATTGCGGATCGAATGTGACGATGCTGATAGAGTGGAATGATGTTGATAGAGTTGGATATTGCTAATAGAGTGGGATAATGTTGATAGAGTGGGACGCTGCTGATAGAGTGGGACGATGTTCGTAGAGTGCGACGATGCTGATAGAGTGGGACGATGCTGATAGAGTGGGATGATGCTGATAAAGTGGAACATTGCCAATAAGGTGGGACGATGCTGATAGTGTGTGACGATGCTGATAGTGTGGGTCGGTGCTGATAGGGTGGGACGATACTGATAGTGTGGGATGATGCTGATAGTGCGGGATAATGCTGATAGAGTGGGACGATGCTGATAGAGTGGGATGATGCTGATAGAGTGGGATATTGCGAATAGAGTGGGACAATGCTGAGAGAGTGGGACAATGATGGTAGAGTGAGACGATGCTGACAGAGTGGGACTATGCTGATAGTGTGGCACAATGCTGATAGAGTGAGACGATGCTGATAGTCTGGGACGATGCTGATCGAGTGGGATGATGCTGATAGATTGGGACAATGTTGATAGAGTGAGATGATGCTGATAGTGTGGAACGATGCTGATAGAGTGGGACAATGTTGATAGGGTGGGACATTGCGGATTGAGTGGGACGATGCTGATAGAGCAGAATGATTCTGATAGAGTGGGAGGCTGCTGCTAGATTGGAACATTGCTAATAGAATGGGATAATGTTGATAGAGTGGGATGATCCTGATAGAGTGTGATAATATTGATATAGAGGGATAATGTTGATAGAGTGGGTCATTGCTAATAGAGTGCGATAATGTTGATAGAATTGGACGATGCTGTTAGAGTGGGATGATGCTGATAGAGTGGGATGATGCTGATAGGATGGGACGATGCTGATAGGATGGGACTATGTTGATAGAGTGGGACGATGCTGATAGAGTGGGACAATGTTGTTAGAGTGGGACGAGACTGATAGAGTGGGATGATGCTGATAGAGTGGGACATTGCTAATAGAGTGCGATAATGTTGATAGAGTGGGACGATGCTGGTAGAGTGTGATAATGCTGATAGAGTAGGATGATGCTGATAGAGTGGGACGATGCTGATAGGGTGGGACAATGCTGATTCTGTGCGATGATGCTGATAGAGTGGAATGATGCTGATAGAGTGGGATGATGCTGACAGAGTGGGACGATGCTGATTCAGTGCGACGATGCTTATAGAGTGGGACGATACTGATAGTGTGGGACAATGCTGATAGGGTGGGACGAGGCTGGTACAATGGGACGATGCTGACAGAGTGGGACAATACTGATAGAGTGGGACAATGTTGATAGAGTGAGACAATGGTGACAGAGTGGGACAATGTTGATTGAGTGGGATAATGCTGATAGGGTGGGACGAGGCTGATACAGTGGGGCGATGCTGACAAAATGGGACAGTACTGATAGAATGGGACTATGCTGATAGAGTGGGACAATGGTGTTAGAGTGGAACGAGACTGATAGAGTGGGACGATGCTGATAGACTGCGACGACACTGATAGAGTGGGACATTGCGGATAGAGTGGGACGATGCTGCTACAGTGGGACATTGCTAATAGAGTGGGATAACGTTGATACAGTTGTACGATGCTGATAGACTGCGACGATACTGATCGAGTGAAACAATGCAAATAGAGTGGGACGAGGCAGATACAGTGGGTCGATTCTGATACAGTGGGACAATTCAGATCGAGTGGGACGATGCTGATGTAGTGGGATAATGCTGATAAAGTGGGACGATGCTGATAGAGTGGGACGATGCTGATAGAGTGGAGTGAAACGAATAGAGATGGATAATGTTGATAGAGTGGGATGATGCTGTTAGAGTGGGACATTGCTAATAGAGTGGGATGATGTTGATCGAGTGGGACGATGCTGATAGAGTGAGACAATGCTAATTCACTGGGACGATGCTGATAGAGTCGGACGATACTGATAGTGTGGGACAATGCTTGTAGAGTGGAATGAATCTGAGAGAGTGGCACGATGCTGATAGACGGAGACGACGCTGTTTGAGTGGGACAATGCAAATAAAGTGGGAGAATGCTGATAGATGGGGACGACGCTGAGACAGTGGGACAATGCTGATTGAGTGGGATAATGCTGATAGAGTGGGACAATGTTGATGGAGTGGGACGATACCGATAGAGGGTGACGATGCTGATAGAGCAGGATGATGCTGATAGAGTGGGATGCTGCTGCTAGATTCGAACATTGCTAATAGACTGGGATAATGTTGATAGAGTGGGATGATGCTGATAGAGTGGGATGATACTGATAGAGTGGGATAATGTTGATAGAGTGTGACATTGCTAATAGAGTGCGATAATGTTGATAGAGTGGGACGATGCTGATAGAGTGGGACGATAGTGATAATGTGGGACAATGCTTTTAGAGTGGGATGAAACTGAGAGACTGGGACGATGCTGATAGACGGGGACGACCCTGATTGAGTGAGACAATGCTGATAGAGTGAGATAATGCTGATAGACGGGGACGACGCTGAGAGAGTGGGACAATGCTGATAGAGTGGGATAATGCTGATAGAGTGGGAGGATGCTGATAAAGTGGGACATTGCCAATAGAGTGGAACGATGCTGATAGAGTGGGGCAATGTTTGATAGAGTGGGTCGATGCTGATAGTGCAGGACGATGCTGATAGAGGGGGATGATGCGGATAGAGTGGGATGATGCTGATAGAGTATGAAATTGCGAACAGCGTGGGACGATGCAGACAGAGTGGGACAATGTTAATAGAGTGGGACGATGCTGATAGTGTGGGACGACGCTGATAGTGAGGGACGATGCTGATAAAGTGGGACGATGCTGATAGAGTGGGACAATGTTGATAAAGTGGGACATGCTGATAGTGTGGAACGATGCTGATAGAGTGGGATGATGCTGATAGAGTGGGATGATGCTGATAGAGTGGGAAATTGCTAATAGAGTGGGAAGATGCTGACAGAGTTGGACAATGTTAATAGAATGGGTCGATGCTGATAGAGTGGGATAATGTTGATAGAGTGGGACGATGCTGATAGCGTGGGACAATGTTGATAGAGTGGGGCATTGCTAATAGAGGGGGATAATGTTTATAGAGTGGTTTGACGCTGATAGAGTGGGTCGATGTTGGTAGAGTGGGACGATACTGATAGAGTTGGACCATGCTGATAGTGTGGGGCGAGGCTGATACAATGGGACGATGCTGATAGAGTGGGACAATGCTGATTCAGTGGGACGATGCAGGTAGAGTGGGACGATGCTGATAGAGCGGGATGATGCTGACAGAGTGGGACATTTTTGAAAGCGTGGGACGATGCTGATAGACTGGGACAATGCTGATATAGTGGGACAATGGTGAGTCAGTGGGTCGATGCTGTAGAGTGGGACAATGCTGATAGAGTGGGACGATACTGATAGAGTGGGACAGTGCTGATAGAGTGAGACGATACTGATAGAGGGCGGCAGTGCTGATGGAGTAGGACGATGCTGATAAAGTGGGACGATGTTGATAGAGTGGGACATTTTTAATAGAGTGGGATGATGTTGATAGAGTGGACGATGCTGATAGAGTGGGACAATGCTGATAAAGTGGGACAGTGCTGATAGTGTGGGACAGTGCTGATAGAGTGGGACGATACAGATAGGGTTGGACAATGCTGATAAAGTTGGACGATGATCATAGGGTGGGATGATGCTGCTAGATTAGGACAATGCTGATAATATGGGCCGATGTTGATAGAGTGGCATGAAACTGATAAGGTGGGACATTTTTAAAAGAGTGGGACGATGCAGATAGACTGGTACGATGTTGATAGAGTGAGACGACGCTGATCGAGTGGGACTATGCTGATTTCGTGGGACGATGCTGACAGAGTGGGATGATGCTGATAGGGTAGTGCCATGCTGATTCAGTGAGACGATGCTGATAGTGTGGGATGATGTTGATCGAGTTGGACGATGCTGATGGGGTGGGATGATACTGATAGAGTGGGACGATGCTGATAGAGTGACATGATACTGATAGAGTGGGACGATGCTGATAGAGTGGGGCGATATTGATAGTGTGGGACAATTCTGACATAGTGGGATGATATTGATAGTGTGGGATGATGCTGATAGTGTGGGACGATGCTGATAGAGTGGGGCGATACTGATAGGGTGGGACAATTCTGATAGAGTGGATCGATACTGATATTGTGGGACAATTCGGAGAGAGTGGGAGGATGCTGATATTGTGGGACAATGCTGATAGCGAAAGAGGGTGTGTTTGTGAGGAACGTAGAGAGAGAGAGGGAGAGTCAAGGTTTGAAACTGGAGTCTCTCCGTCAGTGCCTGTGTCCCCTCCCAGGGGGTTTCCCCCCGGAACTTTTCCTCGTCTCTTTGTTAGGCTCCCTTCATCCCTCGCTTTGGCTTCCTTATCTCCACCCCATGTGTGCCATCACTCCTCTTCCATTGTCTCTCCTCCCTCGCCTTTCATTACCTCTATTTCCGTCATTGCGTTCTGTCTTTCATGTCTCCTTTCCCGTCTCTCTCTCTCTTTTTCTTGTCGTCCTCCCTTGTCAGTCTCTCTCTTGTTCCCTTGGATCGCTGTGCGCTCTCTGTCTCTCTCTCTCTCTCTCTTGTTGTCCTGCCTCGCTGTGCCCTCTCTGTCACTCTCTCTCCCCTGTATCACTGTGCCTTCTCTGTCTCTCGTTCCATTGCATCGCTATGCCCTCTGCCTCTCTCTCTCTGCCCCCTGCATCGCTGTGCCCTCTCTGTCAAGCTCGTTCCTCTGCATCGCTGTGTCCTCTCTGTCTCTCTCTCTCGTTCCCCTGTATCGCTGTGCCCTCTCTGTCTCTCTCTCTCTCTCACTCCCCTGCATCGCTGTGCCCTATCTCTCTCTCGCTCTCACTCATTCCCCTGCATCACTGTGCCATTTCTGTCTCTCCCATGTTCCCCTGCATCGCTGTGCCCTCTCTGTCAATCTCGTTCCCCTGCATCACTGTGCCCTCTCTGACTGTCTCGTTCCCTTGGATCGCTGTGGGCTCTCTGTCTCTGTCTCTCTCTCTCTCTCTCTTTCGTTCCCCTGCATCGCTGTGCCCTCTCTGTCTCTCTGTTCCCCTGCATCGCTGTGCCCTCTCTGTTTCTCTGTCTCTTTCGTTTCCCTGCATTGCTGTGTCCTGTCTCTCTCTCTCGCTCGTTCCCCTGCAACGCTGTGCCCTCTCTGTATCTCTCATTCCCTTGTATCGCGGTGCCCCCTCTGTCCCTCTCTCCCTCTCGTTCCCCTGCATCGCTGTGCCCTCTCTGTTTCTCTCATTCCCTTGTATCGCTGTGCCCTCTTTGTCTCTCTCTCCCTCTCGTTCCCCTGCATCGCTGTGCCCTCTCTGTTTCTCTCATTCCCTTGTATCGCTGTGCCCTCTTTGTCTCTCTCTCCCTCTCGTTCCCCTGCATCGCTGTGCCCTCTCTGTTTCTCTGTCTCTCTCGTTCCCCTGCATTGCTGTGCCCTCTCTGTCTCTCCCTTGTTGCCCTGCATCGCTGTGCCCTCTCTGTCTCTCTCTAACTCTCGTTCCCCCGCATCGCTGTGCCCTCTGTCTCGTTCTCTCTCGTTCCCCTGCATTGCTGTGCCCTCTCTCTGTCTCGTTCCCCTGCATCGCTGTGCACTCTTTCTCTCTCTCTCTCATTCCCCTGCATCACTGTGCTCTCTCTGTCTCTCTCTGTCATTCCCCAGCATCGCTGTGCCCTCTCTGTCTCTCTCCCTCATTCCCCTGCATCTCTTTGCCCTGTCTCTCTCTCTCCCTATCTCTCTCATTCCCCTGCATCGCTGTGCCTTGTCTCTCCCTCTCGTTCTCCTGCATCACTGTGCCCTGTCTGTCTCTCTCCCTCATTCCCCTGCATCGCTTTGCCCTGTCTGTCTCTCGCTCTCTCGTTCCCCTGCATCTCTGTGCCCTGTCTCTCTCTTGTTCCCCTGCATCGCTGTGCCCTCTGTCTCTCTCATTCCCCTGCATCGCTGTGTCCTCTCTGTCTCTCTCTATCTCTCGTTCACCTGCATCGCTGTGCCCTCTCTCTCTCTCACGCTCATTCCCCTGTATCACTCTGCCATCTCTGTCTCTCTCGTTCCCCTGCATTGCTGTGCCGTCTCTTCGCTTATCCCCCTGCATCGCTGTGCCCTCTCTCTCTCCACTGCATCGCTGTGCCCTCTCTTTCTCTCCCTCATTCCCCTGCATCGCTGTGCCCTTTCTGTTTCTCTCTATCTCTCGTTCACTTGCATTGCTGTGCCCTCTCTCTCTCGTTCCCCTGCATCGCTGTGCCCTCTCTCTCTCTCGTTCCCCTGCATCGCTGTGCCCTCTCTGTCTCTTTCTCTCTCTTACTCATTCCCTTGCATCGCTGCCCTCGCTCTCTCTCATTCCCTGCATCGCTGTGCCCTCTCTGTCTCTCTCTCTCTCATTCCCCTGCATCGCGCTGCACTTTCTGTTTCTCTCTATCTCTCGTTCACTTGCATTGCTGTGCCCTCTCTCTCTCTCGTTCCCCTGCATCGCTGTGCCCTCTCTCTCTCTCTCGTTCCCCTGCATCGCTGTGCCCTCTCTGTCTCTTTCTCTCTCTTTCTCATTCCCTTGTATCGCTGCCCTCGCTCTCTCTCTCTCATTCCCCTGCATCGCTGTGCCCTCTCTGTCTCTCTCTCTCTCTCGATCCCCTGCATCTCTATGCCCTCTCTGTCACTCTCTCTCTCGATCCACTGTATCTCTATGCTCTCTCTGTTTCTCTCTCTCGATCTCCTGCATCACTGTGTCCTCTCTGTCTCTCTCTATCTCTTGCTCCCCTGCATCGCTGTGCCCTCTCTGTCTCGTTCTCTCTTGTACCCCTGCATCGCTGTGCCCTCTCTCTCTCTCATTCCCCTGCATCGCTGTGCCCTCTCTGGCTCTCTCTCTTTCGTTCCCCTGCATCACTGTGCCCTCTTTGTCTCTCTCTATCTCTCGTTCCCTTGCATGGCTGTGCCCTCTCTGACTTCGTTCCCCTGCATCGCTGTGCCCTTTCTCTCTCTCTCTCGTTCCCCTGCATCGCCGTTCCCTCTCTGCCTCTCTCTCTCTTTCTCGTTCCCTTGCATCGCTGTGTCCTTTCTGGCTCTCCTCGTTACCCTGTATCGCTGTGCCCTCTTTACCAATCTCGTTCCCCTGCATCGCTGTACCCTCTCTGTCTCTCTCCTCTCTCGTTCCCCTGCATCGCTGTTCTCTCTGTCTCTCTCTCGATCCCCTGCATCTCTCTGACCTCTCTGCCTCTCTCTCTCGATCCCCTGTATGTCTATGCCCTGTCTCTCTCTATCTTGATCCTCTGCATCACTGTGCCCTCTCTGTCTCTCTCTATCTCTCGTTCCCCTGCATCGCAGTGCCCTCTCTGGCTCGTTCTCTCTTGTTCCCTTGCATCGCTGTGCCCTCTCTGTCTCTCTCTCGCTCTCTCTCGTTCCCCTGCATCGCTGTGCTCTCTGTCTCTCTCACTCTCTCGATCCCCTGCATCTCTATGCCCTCTCTGTCTCTCTCTCTCTCTCGATCCCCTGCATCACTGTGTCCTCTCTCTCTCTCGTTCCCCTGCATCGCTGTGGCCTCTCTGGCTCTCTCTCTCTCTCGTTCCCCTGCATCACTGTGCCCTCTTTGTCTCTCCCTATCTCTCGTTCCCTTGCATTGCGTGCCCTCTCTGTCTCTCGTTCCCCTGCATCGCTCTGCCCTTTCTCTCGCTCTCTCGTTCCCCTGCATCGCTGTGCCCTCTTTGTCTCTCTCTACCTCGCGTTCACTTGCATCACTGTGCCCGCTCTCTCTCGTGCCTCTGCATCGCTGTGCCCTCTCTCTCTCACGTTCCCCTGCATCGCTGTGCCCTCCCCCTCTCTCGTTCCCCTGCATCACCGTTCCCTCTCTGCCTCTCTCTCTCTTTCTCGTTCCCTTGCATCGGTGTGTCCTCGCTCTCTGTCTCGCTCCCCGGCATCACTGTGCTCTCTCTGTCTCTCTCTGTCATTCCCCTGCATCACTGTGCCCTCTCTGTCTCTCACTTTCTCGTTCCCCTGCATCGCTGTGCCCTCTCTGTCTCTCGCT
Organism: Chiloscyllium plagiosum; assembly: GCF_037043375.1. Taxonomy (NCBI): domain Eukaryota; kingdom Metazoa; phylum Chordata; class Chondrichthyes; order Orectolobiformes; family Hemiscylliidae; genus Chiloscyllium; species Chiloscyllium plagiosum. Next base: position 59,601,273 of record NW_028270184.1, on the reverse strand, counting down.
CCCCTGCATCACTGTGCCCTCTCTGTCTCTCTCCCTCATTCCCCTGCATCGCTGTGCCTTGTCTCTCTCCCACTCGTTCTCCTGCATCACTGTGTCCTCTCTGTCTCTCTCCCTCATTCCACTGCATCGCTTTGCCCTCTCTCTTTCTCTCTCTCACGTTCCCCTGCATCTCTGTGCCCTGTCTCTCTCTTGTTCCCCTGCATCGCTGTGCCCTCTGTCTCTCTCCTTCCCCTGCATCGCTGTGCCCCCTCTCTCTCACGCTCATTCCCCTGTATCACTCTGCCCTCTCTGTCTCTCTCGCTCCATTGCATCGCTCTGTCCTCTCTGTCTCTCTCTCTCTCTCATCCCCCTGCATCGCTGTGGCCTCGCTCTCTCGTTCCCCTGCATCACTGTGCCCTCTTTGTCTCTCTCTATCTCTCGTTCCCTTGTATGGCTGTGCCCTCTCTTTCTCTCCTTCCCCTGTCTCGCTCTGCCCTTTCTCTCGCTCTCTCGTTCCTCTGCATCGATGTGCCCTCTTCGTCTCTCTCTCGCTCTCTCTCGTTCCCCTGCATCGCTGTGCTCTCTGTCTCTCTCACTCTCTCGATCCCCTGCATCTCTATGCCCTCTCTGTTTCTCTCTCTCTCTCTCTCGATCCCCTGCATCACTGTGTCCTCTCTCTCTCTCGTTCCCCTGCATCGCTGTGGCCTCTCTGGCTCTCTCTCTCTCTCGTTCCCCTGCATCACTGTGCCCTCTTTGTCTCTCCCTATCTCTCGTTCCCCTGCATCGCTCTGCCCTTTCTCTCGCTCTCTCGTTCCCCTGCATCGCTGTGCCCTCTTTGTCTCTCTCTACCTCGCGTTCACTTGCATCACTGTGCCCGCTCTCTCTCGTGCCTCTGCATCGCTGTGCCCTCTCTCTCTCACGTTCCCCTGCATCGCTGTGCCCTCCCCCTCTCTCGTTCCCCTGCATCACCGTTCCCTCTCTGCCTCTCTCTCTCTTTCTCGTTCCCTTGCATCGGTGTGTCCTCGCTCTCTGTCTCGCTCCCCGGCATCACTGTGCTCTCTCTGTCTCTCTCTGTCATTCCCCTGCATCACTGTGCCCTCTCTGTCTCTCACTTTCTCGTTCCCCTGCATCACTGTGCCCTCTCTGTCTCTCGCTCCCCTGCATCACTGTGCCCTCTCTGTCTCTCTCCCTCATTCCCCTGCATCGCTGTGCCTTGTCTCTCTCCCACTCGTTCTCCTGCATCACTGTGTCCTCTCTGTCTCTCTCCCTCATTCCACTGCATCGCTTTGCCCTCTCTCTTTCTCTCTCTCACGTTCCCCTGCATCTCTGTGCCCTGTCTCTCTCTTGTTCCCCTGCATCGCTGTGCCCTCTGTCTCTCTCCTTCCCCTGCATCGCTGTGCCCCCTCTCTCTCACGCTCATTCCCCTGTATCACTCTGCCCTCTCTGTCTCTCTCGCTCCATTGCATCGCTCTGTCCTCTCTGTCTCTCTCTCTCTCATCCCCCTGCATCGCTGTGGCCTCGCTCTCTCGTTCCCCTGCATCACTGTGCCCTCTTTGTCTCTCTCTATCTCTCGTTCCCTTGTATGGCTGTGCCCTCTCTTTCTCTCCTTCCCCTGTCTCGCTCTGCCCTTTCTCTCGCTCTCTCGTTCCTCTGCATCGCTGTGCACTCTTTGTCTCTCTCTCTCATTCCCCTGCATCGCTGTGCCCTCTCTGTATGTCTCTCTCGTTCCCCTGCATCGCTGTGCCCTCTCTGGCTCTTTCTCTCTCGTTCCCCTGCATCACTGTGCCCTCTTTGTCTCTCGTTATCTCTCGTTCCCTTGCATTGCTGTGCTCTCTCTGTCTCTCGTTCCCCTGCATCGCCGTTCCCTCTCTGCCTCTCGCTCTCTTTCTCGTTCCCTTGCATCGCTGTGTCCTCGCTCTCTCACTCATTCCCCTGCATCGCTGTGCCCTCTCCCTCTGTCTTGCTCCCCTGCATCACTGTGCTCTCTCTGTCTCTCTCTGTCATTCCCCTGCATCACTGTGCCCTCTCTGACACTCACTTTCTCGTTCCCCTGCATCGCTGTGCCCTCTCTGTCTCTCGCTCCCCTGCATCGCTGTGCCCTTTCCTTCTCTCTCGTTCCCCTGCATCGCCGTTCCCTCTCTGCCTCTCTCTCTCTTTCTCATTACCTTGCATCGCTGTGTCCTCGCTCTCTCACTCATTCGCCAGCATCGCTGTGCCCTCCCTGTCTCTCTCTATCTCTCGTTCCCCTGCATCGCTGTGCCCTCTCTGTCTCGTTCACTCTTGTTCCCCTGCATCGCTATGCCCTCTCTCTCTCGTTCCCCTGCATCGCTGTGCCCTCTCTCACTTTCGTTCGCCTGCATCGCTGTGCACTCTTTGTTTCTCTCTATCTCTCGTTCCCTTGCATTGCTGTGCCCTGTCTCCCCCTCTCTCTCTCATTCCCCTCCATCGCTGTGCACTCTCTGTCTGTCTCTCTCGTTCCCCTGCATCGCTCTGCCCTCTCTGGCTCTCTCTCTCTCTCGTTCCCCTGCATCGCTGTGCCCTCTTTATCTCTGTCTATCTCTCGTTCCCTTGCATTGCTGTGCCCTCTCTCTCTGTCTCTCGTTCCCCTGCATCGCTGTGCCCGCTCTCTCTTATTCCCCTGCATCGCTGTGACCTCTCTGGTTCTCTCTCTCTCTCTCGTTCCCCTGCATCGCCTTGCCCTCTTTGTCTCTCTCTATCTCGCGTTCCCTTGCATTGCTGTGTCCTCTCTCTCTCGTGCCCCTGCATCGCTGTGCCCTCTCTCTTATTCCCCTGCATCGCTGTGCCCTCTCTGTCCCTTTCTCTCTCTTTCTCATTCCCTTGCATCGCTGTCCTCGCTCTCTCTCTCATTCCCTTGCATCGCTGTGCCCTCTCTGTCTCTCTCTGTCTCGTTCCCCTGCATCGCTGTGCTCTCTGTCTCTCTCTCTCGATCCCCTGCATCTCTATGTTCTCTCTCTCTCTCTCTCTCTCTCGATCCCCTGTATCTCTATGCCCTCTCTGTCTCTCTCTCTCTCCCTCTCGATCCCCTGCATCACTGTGCACTCTCTGTCTCTCTCTATCTCTCGTTCCCCTGCATTGCTCTGGCCTCTCTCTCCCTCTCTCTCTCGTTCCCCTGCATCGCTGTGCCCTCTCTCGCTATCTTTCTGTCTCGTTCCCCTGCATCGCTGTGCCCTCTCTCGCTATCTTTCTGTCTCGTTCCCCTGCATCGCTGTGCCCTCTCTCCCTCTCGTCCCCTGCATTGCTGTGCACTCTTTCTCTCTCTATCCCTCGTTCCCCTGCATCGCCAAGGCCTCTATCTCCCTCTCTCTCTCATTCCCCTGCATCGCTGTGCTCTCACTGTCTGTCTCTCTCGTTCCCCTGCATCGCTGTGCCCTCTATGGCTCTCTCTCCCTCGTTCCCTGCATCACTGTGCCCTCTTTGTCTCTCTGTATCTCTCGTTCCCTTGCATTGCTGTGCCTCTCTCTCTCGTTCCCCTGCATCGCTGTGCCCTCTCTCTCTCTCGTCCCCTGCATTGCTGTGCACTCTTTCTCTCTCTCTATCCCTCGTTCCCCTGCATCGGCAACGCCTCTCTCTCCCTCTCTCTCTCATTCCCCTGCATCGCTGTGCCCTCACTGTCTGTCTCTCTCGTTCCCCTGCATCGCTGTGCCCTCTATGGCTCTCTCTCTCTCGTGCCCCTGCATCGCTGTGCCCTCTCTCTCTATCGTTCCCGTGCATCGCTGTGCACCCTTTGTCTCTCTCTATCTCTCGTTCCCTTGCATTGCTGTGCCCTCTCTCTCTCTTTCCCCTCATCGCTGTGCCTTCTCTGTCTCTCTCTGCTTCTCGTTCATCTGCATCGCTGTGCTCTCTCACTCTGTCTCGCTCCCCTGCATCACTGTGCTCTCTCTGTCTCTCTCATTCCCGTGCATCGCTGTGCCCTCTCTCTCTCCCTCAATCCCCTGCATCACTGTGCTCTCTCTGTCTCTCTTTCTCGTTCCGCTGCATCGCTGTGCCCGCTCTGTCTCTCTCCCCTGCATCATTGTGCCCTCTCTGTCTCTCTCCGTCATTCCCCTGCATTGCTGTGCCCTGTCTCTCTCTCTCTCGTTCTCCTGCATCACTATGCGCTCTCTGTCTCTCTCTATCTCTCGTTCCCCTGCATCTCTGTGTCCTGTCTCTCTCTTGTTCTGCTGCATCACGGTGATCTCTCTGTCTCTCTCTCTTGCCCATGCATCGCTGTGCCCTCTCTCTCTCTGTCTCTCTCTCCCTCTCGTTCCCCTGCATTGCTGTGCTCACTCTATCTCTCTCTTTCTCGTTCTCCTGCGTCGCTGTGCCCTCTTTGTCTCTCTCTCTTTCATTCCCCGGTATCACTGTGCCCTCTCTGTCTCTCCCTCCCTCGTTTCCCTGCATCGCTGTGCTCTCTCTCTCTCTCTCTCTCTCTCTTACACATTCTCCTGCATCACTGCGCCCTCTCTGTCTCTCTCTCTCTCGATCCCCTGCTTCTCTATGCCCTCCCTGTCTCTCTCTCACTCCAATGCATCGCTGTGCCCTCTCGTCTCTCTCTCTCGTTCCCCTGCATCGCTGTGCCCTCGCAGTCTCTCTCTCGTTCCCATGCATCGCTGTGTCCTCTCTTTCTCTCTCTCTCGTTCCCCGCATCGCTGTGCCCTCGATGTCTCTCTCTCGTTCCCCTGCATCGCTGTGCACCCTTTGTCTCTCTCTATCCCTCGTTCCCCTGCATCGGCAACGCCTCTCTCTCCCTCTCTCTCTCATTCCCCTGCATCGCTGTGCCCTCACTGTCTGTCTCTCTCGTTCCCCTGCATCGCTGTGCCCTCTATGGCTCTCTCTCTCTCGTGCCCCTGCATCGCTGTGCCCTCTCTCTCTATCGTTCCCGTGCATCGCTGTGCACCCTTTGTCTCTCTCTATCTCTCGTTCCCTTGCATTGCTGTGCCCTCTCTCTCTCGTTCCCCTGCATCGCTGTGCCCCTCTCTCTCTCTCTCGTTCCCCTGCATCGCAGTGCCCTCTTTGTCTCTCTCTATCTCTCGTTCCCTTGCATTGCTGTGCCCTCTCTCTCTCTTTCCCCTCATCGCTGTGCCTTCTCTGTCTCTCTCTGCTTCTCGTTCATCTGCATCGCTGTGCTCTCTCACTCTGTCTCGCTCCCCTGCATCACTGTGCTCTCTCTGTCTCTCTCATTCCCGTGCATCGCTGTGCCCTCTCTCTCTCCCTCAATCCCCTGCATCACTGTGCTCTCTCTGTCTCTCTTTCTCGTTCCGCTGCATCGCTGTGCCCGCTCTGTCTCTCTCCCCTGCATCATTGTGCCCTCTCTGTCTCTCTCCGTCATTCCCCTGCATTGCTGTGCCCTGTCTCTCTCTCTCTCGTTCTCCTGCATCACTATGCGCTCTCTGTCTCTCTCTATCTCTCGTTCCCCTGCATCTCTGTGTCCTGTCTCTCTCTTGTTCTGCTGCATCACGGTGATCTCTCTGTCTCTCTCTCTTGCCCATGCATCGCTGTGCCCTCTCTCTCTCTGTCTCTCTCTCCCTCTCGTTCCCCTGCATTGCTGTGCTCACTCTATCTCTCTCTTTCTCGTTCTCCTGCGTCGCTGTGCCCTCTTTGTCTCTCTCTCTTTCATTCCCCGGTATCACTGTGCCCTCTCTGTCTCTCCCTCCCTCGTTTCCCTGCATCGCTGTGCTCTCTCTCTCTCTCTCTCTCTCTTACACATTCTCCTGCATCACTGCGCCCTCTCTGTCTCTCTCTCTCTCGATCCCCTGCTTCTCTATGCCCTCCCTGTCTCTCTCTCACTCCAATGCATCGCTGTGCCCTCTCGTCTCTCTCTCTCGTTCCCCTGCATCGCTGTGCCCTCGCAGTCTCTCTCTCGTTCCCATGCATCGCTGTGTCCTCTCTTTCTCTCTCTCTCGTTCCCCGCATCGCTGTGCCCTCGATGTCTCTCTCTCGTTCCCCTGCATCGCTGTGCCCTCTTTGTCTCTCTCTATCTCTCGTTCCTTTGCATTGCTGTGCCCTCTCTCTCTGTCTCTCGTTCCCCTGCATCGCTGTGCCCTCTCTCTCTCTCCAACTGCCTGTAACCTGGCATTAATAATCTGGACTGGGGAATGGCATGGTGGTGATCCTCTCCGGTAACTCTCGCAAAGAATGCCTGGTCAATGGAAAGCAGTGTGTACTGACCGAATGGTGTTTCAAACCATGACGGGCTTTTGAGCGACGGAACGAGCAGCTCATGTTTCCAATGTATCTGGGTAGGTGACAGAGGAAATACAGATCAGTTAGTTTCAGGATAAGAGATAGAGTTGAGTGTGAGGAGACTGGGTGAAGAGACAGCTGGGAGACCAGGAGAGTCACAGTATTAACTGGTTGAATTGCACAGCTCTTTAACTGGTACAGCACTGGCTCAATGGGCAGAATAGCCTCCGTTTGCTTGAGGTGATTCAAGGACAGGAACAAAGTCCAAGTGTTAAACTTTCAAATAGTACAATTGCAACATTTAAGAGGCATTTGGATGGGTATATAAATAGGAAGGGTTTGGATGGATTTGGGCCGGGTGCTGGCAGGTGTGACTAGATTGGGTTGGGATATCTGCTCGGCATGGACAGGTTGGACCGAAGGGTCTGTTTCCACGCTTTACATCTCTATGATTCTATGATTCCCTGTCTCTCTGTCATTCTCTTTCTTTCTCTCTCTGTCTGTCTCTTGCTCTATGTTCTCTCTTTCTTTCTGTCTCTCTGTCTGTCTGTCTCTCTGTCTGTCTCTCCCTCTCTGTCTCTCGCTCTCTCTCTGTCCCTCTCTGGCTCCCTCCGTCTCTCGCTGCCTCTCCCTGCCTCTCCCTCTCTCTCTCCCTTTCTCTGTCTTTCTCTCCCCCTCCCTCTGTCTCTCTGTCCAACTCTCTCTCAGTCCCTCCTCTCACTCTCTCTCTGTCTGTCTGTCTCTCTCTTTCCACCCCCCCCCCCCCCCCATCTCGGTCTCTCCCTCTCTCTCTCTGTGTCTCACTCTCTGTCTCTGGCTCCCTCCCCTTTGTCTACGTCTCCCTCTGTCCTTCTCTCTCTATCGCTCTCCCCTGTCACTCTCTCTCCCTCTCTCTGTCTCTATCTCCCCCACTCTCTGTCTCCCAACCCCTCCCTCTGTCTCTCTCTCCCCTCTCTCTCCCCGTCCCTCTGTCTCTCTCCCCCTTCTCTGTCTATTTCTCTCTCTCTTTCCCCCTCTCTCTGTCCCTGTGTCTCTGTCTCTTCCTCTCTGTCCCTCTCTCTCTCTGACTCGCCCTCACTATCTCTCCATCGCTCTCTGCCCTTTCTCTCTCTCCCCCCTCTCTCTGTCTCCCCTCTCTCTCCCCTCCCTCTCTGTTTCTCCCCCTCTCTGTCTCTCTCTGTCTCTCCCTCTCTCCCCCTCCCTCTCTTGCTGTCTCTCCCCCCTCTCTGTCTCTCTCTCTGTCTCTCCCCATCCCCCTCTGTCTCTCCCTCTCCCCTCCCCCTCTCTCTGTTTCTCCCCCTCCCCCTCTATCTCTGTCTACCACCCCCTCTGTTTCTCTCTCTCTGTCTGTCTCTCCCCCCTTTCTCTGTCTCTCCCTCTCTCTTGCTCTCTCTGTCTCTCCCCCCTCTCTGTCTCTCTCTCTCTGTCTGTCTTTCTCCCGCCCCCTCTCTGTGTCTCTCCCTCTCTCTGTCTCTCTCCCCCTTCTCTGTCTCGCCCTCTCTCTCCCCACTCTCTTTCTCTCTCTGTATCTCCCTCTCTCTCTCACCCGTGTCTCTCTCAGTCTCTCCCCCCTCTCTGTGTCTCTCCCTCTGTTTCTCCCCGTCTCCTTCCCTCTCTCTCTTTGTCTCTCCCTCTCTCTCTCCCCGTCTCTCTTTCTCTCTCTCTCTCTCCCCCTCTCTCTGTCTCTCCCTCTCCCCCTCTCTCTATCTCTCCCTCCTCTCTGTCCCTCACCCCTCTCTCTCTGTCTCTCTCTCTCTGTCTTTCCCTCTCTCTCCCCCTCCGCCTCCCCCTCTGTCTTTCCCTCTCTCTCCCCCTCGCCCTCTCTCTGTCGCTCCCTCACTGTCTCTACCCCTCTATGTCTCTTCCTCTCTCACACCCCGTCTCTCTCCCCCCTCTGTGTCACTCTGTCTCTCCCCCTCTCTCCCCTCTCTCTGTCTCTCCACCTCCCCTCTGTCTCTCTCCCACTCTCTCTGCCTCTCTCCCCTCTCTTTGCCTCTCTCTGTCTCTCTCTGTCTCTCCCTCCTCCCTCTCTCTCTGTCTCTCTCCCCCCACCCCCTCTCTGACTCTCTCCCCTCCCCCTCTCACACCTCTCTGTCTCTCTCTCTGCCTTCCTCCTCTCCGTCTCTCCCGATCACTCCCTTGTGGCCCTGGCAGTTCGTTTCGACTAAGTAACATCCTCTGTGGATAATGTTCCCCCTCAGCTCCCTCTTTAAATCCTTGCTCTCTTACCTCCAGTTTATACCCTCTAGCTTTGGACTCACCTACCCTTGGCTATTCACCTATCTCAGGGCCCGCAAGATTTTGAAAACATTGATATGGTCACCCCATAGCCTCCTCTGCCTAAGGGAAATATTTAGGACATTGTTACAAATATCTCCAACTCATATATCAAAGTGCTGGCCAGTGACAGCAAATGTGCCAAATGCCGCTTTCACCACCCTGTCCCCCTGTGAAGCCACTTCCAAGGAACAATGTAACTGCAGCCCTTGGTCTTTCTGTTAGACAACACTGCCCAGGGCCCTGCCATTAACTGTGTTAGTCCTCCTTGGTTTGTCTTAACAAAATCCAACACCTGAATTCAACTCCATCTTTCATTTCTTGGTCCACTGACCCAGTTGGTTGAGATCCCCTTTGATAACCGTGTTCACTGCCCAGTACAACACTAATTTGATTATCCACAAAATTACTAACAATGACTCCTATATTCTCAACCAAATCGTTTATGTAGATGATGCATATCAGTGGACTCAGCCCCGGTCCTTATACCACACCACGGGTCACAGGCCTCAGGTCTGAACAACACTACCCTCTGTCTCCTACTGTCAAGCCAATTACTTATCCAGTTGGCTAGCTCTCCCTGATCCTATGTGGTGGAAACTTACCAACAAGTATATCATGCTAAATCTGGCTAATTGGTGTTTAGTTCCATGGCTTTCCATCGCAACCTTTCTTAAATAATGGAACAAAACCATATTCCTGTCATCGAAGTACAACATGGAAACTGACCCTTCAGTTGGTACCAACCATAATCTCAAACTAAACTCAACCAAGCTGCCTGTTTCTGGCCCATATCCCTCTAAACTTTCCCTATTCCCGTAATTAAACAAATATCTTTTCAACATTGTACTTGTACCCACATCCACCCCTTCCTCAGGAAGTACGTTTCACAATTCTCCCACCCTCTGTGTAACAATTTGGCCCACATGTCTTTTTTTGAACATCTCTCTCCTCTAACCTTAAAAACGTGGTCCCTCCTCTTGCGACTCCCTCATCCTGGGGAAAAGGCAACTACCATTAACTCTATCTATGTCCCTCATCTTTTTCATAAACTTCCATAAGGTCATCTCTCAACCTCCAGGCTCCAGTGAAAAAAGACTCAGCCTGTCCAGCCATTTTTCAGAACTCAAGCCTTCCACACCCAGCAACATCCTGGTAAATCTCTTCTGAACCCCCTGCAGGTTAACAATATCCTCCCTATAACTGGACGACCAGGACTGGACAGAGTATTGCAGAAGAGGCCTCACCAGTGTCCGTACAATCTCAACATGACGTCACAAAACCTACACTCAATGGACTGAGGAATAGTCAGGCATGCCAAGCACTGTCTTATCCATCCTGTGATGCAAATTTCAAGAATTATGTTGCTGAATCTGGAGGTCCCTCTGCTCTAAAACACTAACAGAGGCCCGAACATTAATTGTATAAGCTCTACCCTTGTTAGTTTTACCAAATGCATTACCTCACATTTATTCAGATTGAATACTATCGACAGTTTTTCAGCCCATTCACCCACATCATCAAGATCCCTTTGTAATGTTAGCAAACCTCCTTCACTGTCCACTAGTCCACCCTTTAGCCTTCCAGCACATCACACATGGCTGTCAGTGGTACAAATACCTTTGCTCGGGGCTCCACGATTTCTTCCCTAACATCCCACAATGTCCTGTGATAGACTTAATCAGGTCCTGGGGCTTTCCATACCTTTGTGTTTTAAAACCTCCTGCACCACCTCTTCTATAACATGCGCTCTTTTAAAGTCATCGAGATGTACAGCAGGGAACCAGACCCTTCGGTCCAACTGATATACTGACCAGAAGATCTAAATAAATCCATCTCATTTACCTGCATTTGGCCCATGTACCTCATAACCCTTGTCATTCATATACCCATCCAGATACCTATTAAATGATGTCATAGCATCAGTATCTGTTACTTTATGTCTTAGCCCATTCCATACACACATCACCATCTGCATGAAAAAGCTGTTCCTTCAGTCCCTTTTTAACCTTTCCCCTCTAAACTTAAGCTTATGCCCTCTACGGTTGGGCTACACAATCCCTTGGAAAAATACCTTGAATGTTTACAAAATCCGTGCCCCGCATGTTTATATAAACCTCTGTCAGGTCACCCCTCAGTCTCCGATGCTCCAGTGACAGTAATCCCAGCTTATTCACCAACAACCCGGGCAATATCTTGTTAATCTTTTCTGAGCACTTTCAAGTTTCACAGTATCCTTCCAAAAGCAGGGAGACTGGAATTGAAGAGAACTCCAATTGCGGTCTAACGTATTGCTCTTGTTCCCTGAGTTCCCCAGTCTTTGTCCACAGTAAGTTCTGGAGGGGAAAAAATTGTTGAGGGTCTTAGTAAATATCCTGCAGTTCCAATCATCAATTGCCTCATTGGTCTTTAAGGGCACCTATTTGGCCCTGAGTTACTCATTTACTTTATATATATATATATATATATATATATATATATGTATATATATAATGACTTTTGGATTCACCTTCTCCTTCTCTGCTGAGGCTATTTCATGTCCCCTTTCTACATTCCTGATTTCGACCCTGTGCTCCTCAGGGATTCCCTTGATCCAGCTGGCTATACCTGACATGTGCCACCTTTTCCTTGAACAGGCCCTCAATTGACAGCCAGTGTTTCCGAGCGCTGTCAGCATTGACCTGCACACAAACAGGAACATGCTGGCGCTGAACGCTCACTTTATCTCACTTTTAAAATATTCTCACTTGCCAGACTTCCCTTTTGCTGCAAATAGACTCCCCAGTCACCTTTTGAAAGTTCCTGGCTGATACGATCAAGATTGGGCTGACCCCATTTTATAACCTGAACTTGTGGACCAGGCCTGTCCTTTTCCATTACTGTTTTCAAACTAATAGAACTGTGGTCACTTTGGGAAAATCTTTTCCCACTAACACCTCAGTCCCTTTCCCTACCTTGTTTCCGAAGGGGTGGTCAGGTTTTGCCCATTTCTGTTTTCAGGCAATTTACATATTAATTGGGAGTTTTCTGGAACTCAATTACCAAATTCCTCCCTTGCAAACACTGAACACTGGCAGTCCCAGTCTCAGTTTGGAAAATTTAAAAAACCCTACCATAGCAGCCCTATTATTATGATTGATATTTGAGATCTCCCCACATATTTGTCCCTCAGTCTGCCACGGATTATTCGGGGTCAGCAGTACAATCGTGTTAGTACAAAAGTGATGACCCATTCTTATTTCTCAGTTCCACTAACATGGGTTCGTTGGGCAATCCCACTGGAATATCCTCTCTAAGAACTGCTAGGATCATTCTTGCAATCAAAACCCACCACCACACGTCCTCTCTTGCCTCCCCTTCGATGCTTCCTGTAACATCTCTACCTTGAAACAATGAGCTGCCAGCACTGTCCCTCCCTCAGCTGTGTTTCTGTAAACACTATAATCTCCCAGTCCCATGTTCCAATCCATGTCCTGAGTTCATCTTCCTTAGCTGTCAGGTCCCTTGCAATGAAATAAATGCAGTTTAATAATCAGTTATCCCCCATTTCCTGCTATGTTCTTGCCTGCATTATTTGTTGAAATTGCTGTCTTTAACTTGTGTACCAGCCTCAATCTTCTTTCCGCCCTCTGACTGTTTCAGCAACAACACCCTGCCAGACTAGTTTATATCATCTCAAGCAGCTCTAACAATTCGACCCAACAGGATATGTTGGGAGCCCCCCTCCCACTCCTAGTTCAGGTGCCTTCCCCCACCCTGTCTACTTGTACTGACTCCTTTAGGGATCTAGGGACTTGTCCACTCAGGTCCCTGTGTTCCTCAGTACTCCGCAAGAACCAACCATTCATTACGTCTGGTTATCATCCTCCCATAACGTATGACCTCACATTGTTCAGAACTAAACTCTGCTCAGATTATCATCTGATCGTCATCAGACTGTAGCAAGAGACCATCCCCCTCACTGTGAACAACATATTCATCTTTCATGTCATCTGCAAACCTACGAATAATTCCTTTTGCTTTCACATCGAAGTAATTATTCCACAGACTAACCATCAATGGTTCCTGCACAGATCCCTGTGGTACACCCGCTGGTGAAAGAAAATCAAAGACGAAGATGTTTATCCACGAATTTTGTATCCAATTTACCAACATGCCTTGAATCCCTTTGGATCTTCCCTTTTGGACCAGCCTTCCATGTGAGATCTTGTCAAAGGCCTTATTCAGGTCCACGTAAACCACATCATCTGAACTGCCCTCCTCAATATTTTGAAAGACCATTTTAAAAAAACGCAACTGAATTCCTCAGACAGTATCTTCCTCTGCCAAATCAATGATGACTCAGTCGAGTTGATCCCTGTCTTTTCAGGTGTTAATTAATTCTCAGAATTGTTCCCAGAATCTTCCCTATCCCTGCTGCCAGACTATCTGCTCAGTAATTACCTGGCCTATCCCTGCTGCCCTTCTTGAATAAAGGAACCATATTAGCGATCTTCCAGTCATTCAGCACTTCATCTGTGGCCAGCAAAGTATTAAATATATCCAACACGGCCCCAGCAACCTCCTCCCTTACCTCCCATAGCAGCCTGGCATAGATTTCATTGGGCACTGGGGATTGCTCCACCTTTATGTCTGTGAAGACAATTAATATTTGCTCCTTATTGTCTTAACATGTTCTCGAACCTCACCATCCCAACTGAATTCCCTGGCGACAATGCCTTTCTCCTGTGTGAATACAGATGGGAAGTGTTCATTGAAGATCTCACCTACTTCCTCTGGCTCTATGCACAGATTATCCCTTTGGTTTCGAACAGGTGCAACTCTTTAACTGGCAATCTTCTTCCTTTAACTACACTCATAAAATACCTAATGGTCTTTCCTTAACAGTATCTGCCAAGGATATTTCATGCCCATTGTTTGCCCCTCATTTTAAGCCCCCCCCCTCCCTTGCATACACTATACTTTTGAAGAGCTTCCCCTGTTTATATCACACTGTACCTACTTTATCCAGCTCACGATATCGCTTGACCAGTATTCACTGGAGTTACTGCCTTTGTCATTCACTCTTCTGGTAACACACTGGCCCTGAATTCTCACTGTATCACTTTAGCTTTCTTCTTTTATCCGGATATGAACCCAAATGCAAATAGTTCCTCCCAGTCTGTATTTGTCAGATCCTGTCTCGTGATAATGATAATGCCCAGTGACAGTAGTATTCTAATGATTTGGGGGCTTCTCCAAATTTGGCACTTTCACTTCTGCACTATCCTTATCTCTTTCCAAAATGACTTTGACACTTAGTGCTGTGTCCACTATCCCCAAAGCACTGCAAAAATCCTGATGTCTGTCATCTTGTCCAGCACCTAAAACCCTACTCTGTCTGTAACATCCATCCCTTGCTGACCTGCCCTTCAGCCTCTCCAGCACATGATATCACTGTAACCTTCTCCAGTCCCCACAGCACTTCTCCATAATTTCATACAGCGCCTCATTTCCTCTAACCAATCAGGAAGTACGGAGGCATGGGATACAGATAAGCCTGTCTGTCTGGCTGCAGAATTCCTGGCCCATAGAAGACAGACGGTGATGATAGATGGAAAGCATTTAGCCTGGAGCTCGGTGACCAGTCGTGTTCTGCAGGCATCAGTTCCCAGAACCATGCTCTTTGTGATTTTTATAAATGACTTGGATGTGGGAGTGGAAGAGTGGGTTAGTAAGTTTGCCGATGACACAAACATTGATAGAGTTGGTGGATAGTGTGGAGGGCTGTTGTAGGTTGCAACAGGACATTGCTATGATGAGGAGTTGGGCTGAGATGTGGCAGAAAGAGTTCAACCTAGAAAAGTGTGAAGTGATTCATTTTGGAACGTCGAAATTGAATTCAGAATATTGGGTTAAAATAGGATTGTTGGCAGTGTGGAGTAACAGTGGGATGTTTGGTTCCACATCTCGATCCCTCAAAGTTGCCACCCGAGCTGTTAGGGTTGTTAAGAAGTAATACATTGTGTTGGCTTTCATTAGCTGGGGGATTGAGTTTCAGAGAAGTGAGGCTGTGCTGCAGCTTTATGGAGCTCTGCTTAGACCACACTTCGATATTAAGTTCTGTTCCGGTCCTCTCATTACAAGGATGTGGAAGCTTTAGACATGGTAAAAAGGAGATTTACCAGGATGTTGCCTGGACTGGAGTGCATGTCTTATGAAGAAAGGTTGAGCCAGTGGAGTGAAGAAGGGTGAGGGGCGACATGGTAAAGATGAATAAGGTAATGAGAGGTACAGACAGTGAACAGTGAACGATTTTTTCCCATTGCAGAAATGGCTCTCAGAAGGGAGTATAATGTTAAGGTGATTGGAAGAAGGTTAAGGGGAGATTTCAAAGAGTTTGGTTCTCCACACAGAGTGGTGGGTGTGTCGAATGCACTGTAGTGGTGGTAGTAGAGTTAGATGCATGAGGGACATTTAATAGACTCTTGGAAAAAGCATATGGATGATCGTGTAAAATGAAATGTATGTAGGTTAGTTTGATCTTAGAGGAGGATAAAAGGTCGGCATAACATTGAGGGCCGAAAGGTCTTGTTCTGTACTGTTTTGTGTTTTACGTTCCGTATGGAAAACTTGGTAATACGATCTGATCAAGGTAAAAGGATACGGCATCCAGGAGGAGCTAGTCAACTGGATATACAATTTACTTCACGGTAGGAGACAGAGCGTAGTTGGAGACATTTTGTTTTTCTGACTGGAGGTGCAGTCAGTCCATTGTTGTTTGTCATTTGGATAATTGATTTGGCTGAGAATATTAGTTTCCTGGTAAATACGTTTGTGTGTGGCACTAAAATTGGTGATATACTGAACAGTGAAAAAGGTTAACTATGTAAAAACAGGATGAACAGTACTGCTGGGATAGTGGGCTGAAGAATAGCAGATGGAGTTTAATTAGATAAATGTGACGTGTTCCATTTTGGTTAAACAAACCAGGGTGGGACTTGTACAGTTAATGTTTGGGCCCTGGGTAGTGTTGTCATTCAGTGACCCAGGGATGCAGGTACACAGTTCTTTGAAAGTGGTGTCCCAGGTAGACAGACTGGTGAAGCAAGCATTTGGGATAGTTACCTTCATTGGTCACAGCATTAAGAGCAGGAGTTGGGATGTTATGTTGTAGTGGGCATCGGTGAGGTCACCATAAAAGCATTCTTGATCAGTAGGAGGAATACATCTGGTTCATTTACATCCTTTAGGGAAGGACATCTGACATTCTAACCTGGTCTGGCCGAAATGTGACTCCAGAGCCACAGCAATATGGCTGACTTGGAGCTGCCCTCTGGTTAATTAGCAGTGGGCAATTAATGCTGGTTCAGGTAGTGACACCGACAGCCCATGAATGAATAAACAAAAATACAAATGTCCCTCCCTACCACTGCAAACACCTCCAGCTGCAGCAATTCGTATTGACTTTCTCATCACCTCCAGCGCCTTAACCTCTCCCTGTTCCCATTGTGACATTACACCTTGACAATGATTTCCCTTCCCACTGCCCCCCTCTTGCTAGCAGACAGTCCACAATACCTCTAACACTTACGACACAAACTCTCTCTCGCTTGAGAATTGTTTTTTACTTTTTGGTGATGTTCTAAGCCTGATAATCTAATATGGTCCATTTTGTCCTGAGTGAGGGACAGCAGGGAAATTCTTGCTGAGGTCTTGACTGTTTCAATAGAACGTCCTTTTGTTGAGTGTTTTACATCGTTCTTCAAGTGTTTACAACTGTTCGCTTTCAGACATATATTTCAGTCTGTTAATCCTGTTAACCCTTGGTCAGTTCTCCTCTCAAACCCATGTAAATGGGCTAATTTGTTTCCAGTTATGTCTTGTCCATTCTGTGATTCATGTTAAAGCTTTATAACTATTTAAATGTCACTTTATCTCAATTTCCCAGAGGATCTCTCAGTGTGACATTACTCATTCACTCAGCTTCATCAGACAACGGTCACTCTGGGATAGTTACATTCCTCGCCAGTTGCACAATGTGTTATTGAAAGAAACCCTGAGGAAAAAAATGTTCTTCGAACTCCTCTTCTCTTGTCAGTGTGATTGTCCCAGATTATACAAATATTGAAGTTTCCCAAAATTATCACAATGCCTTTGTTAAAAATTCCAATGAGTTCCTGTTTAAGACAGTGATGAGCAATGGAATGCAGTTCGGTGGCCTAAAACCACTGTGCCACCGTGTGGGCGGCACGGTGGCACAGTGGTTAGCACTGCTGCCTCACAGCACCTGAGACCCGGACTCAATTCCCGCCTCAGGCGACTAACTGTGTGGAGTCTGCACGTTCTCCCCGTGTCTGCGTGGGCTTCCTCGGGGTGCTCCGGTTTCCTCCCACAGTCCAAATTCTCCCCGTGTCTGCGTGGGTTTCCTCCGGTTGCTCCGGTTTTCTCCCACAGTCCAAAGATGTGCAGGTCAGGTGAATTGGCTATGCTAAATGTTAGGTAAGAGGTAAATGTAAGGGTATGGGTGGGTTGCGCTTCGGCAGGTCGGTGTGGACTTGTTGGGCCGAAGGGCCTGTTTCCACACTGTAATGTAATCTAATCTAAAAGACTGTTCTGCTGCTTGTGTCCTTGGCAGTTAGTAGCCAGAATTTACATTCAAACTGATTGTACTTCATGATCTGCGGCCAAATGCTTTCTCTGTGATGCCTTTGTTACCCATTTCTGTTCGCGTTACCCAACCATCCTTTCCCATTCTGCCTTAGATCCCGCAAGATTGTGAACAATTGAATATTTATGTTCCACCTTTTGTTCGTTCTGTAACCACGTCTCTCTCGTGTCTAACTCCCACTCTGTGTCACAAATCCATCTAGCTGATTGAAGATACTTTGTCCATTACAAAAAATAATTTAATCTTACCCACAATCTCCTGTCGCAAACCTATTCACTGATGTACAGTTTTAGTTAAACTTTTTCCATCCTGTTCCTGTCTGCTTGACATCAGTCACATTCCCACGCTGTTCTGATGCTTCACTTTTTTATCTTTGGATTTGGAAAGGTCCTTTCACTTGAACCCTGACCCTGCATCCTTTCTGTCTGTTTAAAGCTCTGTCCATAAACCTGCCAACATAATTACCAGCACTCCGTTCTCATCATAGTTTCATTGGGTCCCAGTGCAACGGGATTGTTTTTATTTACTTGTGGGATATGGGTGTCTCTGGCTGACCAGCCTTTCTTGCCCCCATCTAACTCTCTGACTATCTTATATGTCTCAATTAATTGACCTCAAACGTCTTCTCGTGAACAGAAACAGATTCAAGTCCCTCAGCCTTCCTCATAAGACCTTCACTCCAGACTCGGTAAAATCTTAGTCAGTCTCTTCTGAACCCTTTCCAAACCTTTCACATCCTTCCTGTAATGTGGTGATCTGAACCATAGGCTTCACTCCAAATGCGGCCGCACCAGAGTTTTGTACAACTGCAGCATTATCTCATGGTTCCGAAACTCAATCCCTGTACCAATAAAAGCTCACACGCTGAATGTCTTGTTAACAACTCTATCAACCTGGGTGGCAACTTTCAACGATCAATGTACATGGACACAGTGATCTCTCTGTTCATCTGCACTACCAAGATCTGCTTTACCAATGTCCACCTGTTTGGTCACCTTCTCAAAAACGTCAGTAAGGTTTGGACCTACCCTTCACAAAACCGTGCTGACTATCCCTCATCAACATCTTCATCTCCAGATGATTATAAATGCTAACCTCTTTTACAAGCCTTTCCAACACTTTACCCAGAATCGAGGTATGGCTCACAGGTCTGTAATTATCCAGGATTGTCTCTACTTCCCTTCTTAGACAAGTGGACAACATTTGCTATCCTCCAGCCTTCTGGCACTATTCCTGTAGACAATGATGTCATAAAGATCAAAGCAAAAGATTTGGCAATCTCCTTCCTGGCATACCAGCGAATCCAAGGATCAATCCTATCCAGCGCAAGGAACTTACCTAATTTCGCACTTTCCAGAATTGCTAACACCTTTTCCTTCTGCAGTTCAATCTCATCTAGTAATGGACTCCACTACCCTGGGGTAAAGACGTTGGCTAATCAACTTACCTGCACCTTCATGTTTTCTAAACCTTTATAAGGTCACCCCTCAGCCATCTCCACCCAATGGAAATGCGAAAGACAATGACACAAATATCCCTGTTTGGGTCCCTGCCAAACTTTGTCACAACGTTCTGGGATACACCTGTTCAGGATCTTGGGATTTCTCTACATGGTGTTCTAAGACCTCCAGCACCACCTCTTCTGTAATGGGGACAAGCCATCACTGTTTATTTCCCTTTGATTCCTAGTCTTTGTCCACAGTGCGTTCTGACATGAAATATTCATTTAGGGTCTCGCCCCTCTCCTGTGGTTCTACACTTGGATGGCCTCACTGATCTTTAAGGAGCCCTATTGTCTCTCCAGTTGCTTTTTTGTACTTGTGTGCTGTAGACAATTATTTACATTCTCCTTAACTTTATCTGCCAAAGGTATCTCATCCCCCCCATGTTGCATTCCAACTTATCCAGCCTCTCCGATTGTGTCAAACCCTCCAGTATCAGTAACAGCTTTGTCAATTTTTGCTCCATTTCCAGTTTTAGGAAATGCTTCCTTGATCATAATGGTCAGAATTCTACGTAGCACTCCAAAGCTGTGCTGACTATCCCTAATCAATCCTTGCCGTTGCAAATGTAACTCCTGTCCCGCGGAATCGCTTCCAACAACGTACGCATCACTGGCATCAGACGAATTGGTGTTGATGTCCCTGGCTTCCCCTTGCAGCCTTTCCTAAATACTGGCATAACATTAGACACCCTCCAGGCTCCCTGCTCATCACCCGTGGCTGTCAGTGATAAAAAAAAAACATCTCGTTATGGGACCCCACACTTCTTCTTGAGCTTCCCACAATATCCTGGGATATACTTAATTAGTTCCCAAGGGTTTATCCATCTTATATGCATTTTAGTACCTTCAGTACCTCATGGAAGTCATGACTGTTTTTTTTTTCCCCTGACCTCCCCAGTCTTCTTCCACAGTAAGTTCAAACGTGAATTTTTTGTTCAGGATCTCGCCGATCTCCTCTGGTTCCACTCATTCATCTTATGGAGCCATTTTCTGCCCCAGTTAATCTTCTGCTGTTAATATATTTGAAGAATCTCTTTGGATTTTTCTCAGCCTGATCTGCCAACACGTTTTGTGGTCCCTCTTTGGGCCCTCCTGATTTCCCTGTGAAGTGAATTACTCCACCCAGAATGTTCTTCAATGGATTCCATTAATTTAGCTGGCGATATGTGACACGTGTCCCCTATTTGTTGACCAGAGTCTCAATACCCCCAGTCACCCAGTGTTTCTTACTTGTGTCAGCATTGTCTTTCACACTAATAGGAATAAGCTAGTCCCGAACTCTCATTTTATCTCTCTTAGGAAAGCTTCCCATCTGTCTGACATCGCTTTACTTGCAAATAGCCTCAACAATCAATTGTTAAATTTCTTCACTCATAGCTTCTAGATTCATGGAAGGCTCGTTTTGATCATTAACTTGTGGACCAGCCATGTTCTTTTCCATCGCTATTTTCAAACTCATACGATTGTGGTGACTTTGCCAAAGTGTTGCCCCACGAACACCTCAGTCCCTTTCCCTACGTTGTTTCCCAAGGGGAGGTCAGTTTTTACCCCTTCCTGTAGTCCGATAATTTACATTCTGACTGGGACAGTTTTTTAGAACACGCCTAACAAATCCCTCCCATCCAAGCTCTGAACACTCTGGCAGGCCCAGTCTAAGTTTGGAAAGCTAAAATCCCCGACCATTACTCCTCTATCATTCTTACAGAGATCTGAGATCTCCCGACATATTTGCTACTCCTTTTCCCGCTGACAATTGAGCGCCTGTAGTGCAGTCATATCAAAGTGATGACCAATTTTCATTTCTCATTTCCACCATTACACCATCACTGGGCGATCCCCAGGAATACCCTCTCTAAGTGCTTCAGTGATACTTCACTGATCAAAAACTCCACTCCCCCTCCTCTCTCACCTCCTGTTCTCTCCATCCCGTAGAATCTGTTCCCTGGAACATTGACCTGTCAGTCCTGTCCCTCCCTCAGCTGTGTTTCTGTCATACCTATGGCGTTCCAGTCCCATGTCCATGCACCAAGTTTATCTGCCTTACCTGTTGGGCCTGTTATGTTGAAATAAACTAGTTTAATTGATCAGTTTTCCCTTATTGCCTGCTGTGTTCTTGCCTGCCTTGTCTATTTAAATGACTCTCTTGAAATTCTGTCCCAGCCTCAACCTTCAGACTGTGTACTGAGACCACCCCCCTCACTGTTGACAACACCCTTAGCTATCATGTCATCTGTAAACCTAATAATTATACCTTCTGCTTTCACATCCAAGGTATTAATGTACATAATAAACAACAATGGTTCCTGCACAGTTCCCTGTGATACACCCACTGGTGAAAGAATTTCAAACACAAAACCAGCCCTCCAAAAAGTGTGGATCCAATATGCCAACTTGCTTTGAATCGCATTGTTCTGTTGGACCAGCCTTCCATGTGGGACCTTGTCGAAGGCCATAGTGAACCCCAAAGAATCCACACCATCTGCACTGCCCTCATCAATACTTTTATTCGTGATTTCAAAGAAAACTCAGCTGAATTCATCAGACAGGATCTTCCAAATCCGTGCTGACTATCCCTAATTGGTTCCTGCCTTTCCAATTATTGATTCATTCTGTCCATCAGAATTGTTTCCAATACTTTCCCTCCCCCTGCTGCCAGACTATCTGCTCTGTAGTACCCTGGCCTATCCCTGCTGTCCTTCTTGAACAATGGAACCACATTAGCGATCCTTCAGTCATTCAGCACTCCCCCTGTGGTTAGCAAAGTATTAAATATATCCAGCAGGGCCCCAGCAATATCTTTCCCTCCCTCCCAATACAGCCTGGGATACATTTCATTGGGCTCTGGGGATTTCTCCACCTTTACGCCTGTGAAAACATTTAATACCTCCTCCATATTGATCTTAACATATTCTCCAAACTCATCATCTCAACGGAAACTCCCGGATACAATGCCTTTCTCCTGTGTGATTACAGATGGGAAGTATTCATTGAAGACCTCACCTACTTCCTCTGGCTCCATACACAGATTGTCCCCTTGGTTTCCAACAGGCTGCAGTCTTTACTGGGAATCCTCTGACCCTGACTATGGTCACAAAATATCTTGTAGCTTTTCTTTAATAGTGTCTGCCAAGGATATTTCATTGCCATTGCTTACCCCTTGTTTTTAAGGACCCCTTGCCCTCTCTGTTCTTGTGAAGAGTTCCACCTGTGTTTATTGAACTGCATTTCCTCGATCAAACTCACGATATCACTTGATCAGTATTCAGTGGACTTTCTCCCTTTGTCATTCCCAGTTTATTAACACACTGGCCATGGATCCTCACGTTATCACTTTAAAATACACCACTTTCCAAATATAGCCCTGACTGCAGATAGTTCATGCCAGTCTCTGTTTGCCACATTCTGTCTCATTATAGGAGACTCAGTTGTGAGGTGGACAGACAGGAGACTGTGTGGCTGCAGAAGTGACCCCAGGGGAGGGTGGTGCCTTCCGGGTACCAGGGTCAAAGATGACTCTGAGCTGTTACTGAACATGCTGAAGGTGGAGGGTGAACAGCCAGAGTTTATTATGCACAACAGAGCACATGACAGAGGTAGACAAAGGGATGGGGCCCTGTGAAATGCGTATCGGGCATTAGGTCAGAAGTTAAAAAGCAGCACCTCAAGGGTAGTGAGCTCCAGATTACTCCCAGTGCCACGTTCCAGTGAGGATAGACATAGAAAGATATTCCGGATGGATGTGTGGCCGAGGAGCTGGTGTAGGGGGCACAGGGTATTCAGTTCTTTGAGCATTGAGATCTCTTCTGGCTTATAGGTCACCTGTACAATACGGGGGGGGGGGGGGGGGCGAGTTGGACTTGAAGCAGAGGAGCACCAGTATCCCTTGGTGGGTGGGTGGGGGTGCAGGTGGGCTGACTGGCAACGCACGAAGCCTGACTGGGAAGGCAGACGAGCTCAGAGCATGGATTGGCTCTGGATACTGGGATATTCCAGCCATAGCAGAAATATGGCTGAGAAATATAGGACACTGCTGGGCAAGGAACAGCTACGTTCGAGGCTTCAATTCCACCATCTTGTATGGACATTTCTTTCCCCTCTGATGTATGGTCCTCAATGAGACAACCCAGGTGGTCCCAGGTATCAATCCTGGCCCATTCTGTATTAGTGATCTCTGTAATATCCTCCATTCCCGATCATCTTTCCTCTGTTTGGAATCTCCTCTAGTCCCCACAATGCTGGCTGTCTCTGTCAGGTTCTCCAATCCCTAACAACCTAATTCCTAAACGTCTCCAGTAGATACTAAATTTCTTCATCCTGGTAAACCCCGACAGTCCTGTCTATCCCTGTAAGCCCCTCCTACCAATATCAACCTCCATATCAATGTATTTGCCTCTAACCTCTCCATCCTTCCCTATCTGGGTAAACGTCTCCAGCTCCTCCAAGCCTTCCTTGTCTGTGAAAAAATATTCACTCCATTGAGCTGTCCAGATCTGTGTAATCCCTTCCAGATCTAAATACCTCCCTGTCTTTGGAACTATGTCAGGCTCCAACCTGAGAATCTCACTATCAGTGTAATCTCCCAAGGAACTCCTGACTTTAGGAACCCACTCCACCTGATAACATCCTCCATGGCTGTAGAAACCTTCCAGTTCAACCGTCCCTATCATGGAACTTAGTCTCTATAATCCTAATGATGATGATAAACTCTTCCTCTCGAAAGCGCACTCAATCTCTGTAAACTCTGCTGGTCCCTACTCCCCTCCCTGTGCATGTAATCTGCTTCAGCCACTACATATATTTATACCTTTTACGTCCTCCCCATGTGACTACATTATTTATTTCTGTTACCTTCATGAGCTTCCATAATTCTCACTGTGTCTCTCACCATGTCCCATCCCTACATCCCTCTGTTTTTCTGAAAAGTCCTCCTTATTCTTAAAACCCTCCCCACCTATGTCTCCCGTTCCAGCCTCCACATCTCTCCCTGGAGCAGTCAAAGCTGCTCTAATAACCTCAAAGCCTCCTGGTCTTTTTAATACCCTTTAGTTGTGAAACTCTCCCCAT
The DNA here is from genome assembly GCF_037043375.1 of Chiloscyllium plagiosum. Classification (NCBI taxonomy): domain Eukaryota; kingdom Metazoa; phylum Chordata; class Chondrichthyes; order Orectolobiformes; family Hemiscylliidae; genus Chiloscyllium; species Chiloscyllium plagiosum. The sequence continues at coordinate 59,577,616 of NW_028270184.1, read as the reverse complement.
GTCTGTACTATATCCTGCAGTGTCGAAAGTTCTCCCTATATTTGTATGGTCCTCCAATCCCTACAACTGCCCCTGTTTTTGTAACATTATTCTGCACCTTGAAACCTCCTGATTGCTGAGCCTTCTTCAGGCTCTGCACTTTCGCTATTTCTGCTACTTTCGCCTGCTCTTAGAACACTCCCTGTCTGTATGATCCCCTGCAGTCTCTGCAGCCATCCGCATCTCAAAAAACAAGCTGCCTCCACAACCCTCCCCAACACTTTTCCTGCTTCTAGTCCCTTCAGCACCTTCAATAACTGTAAACTGCCCATTGCCAATGCTTCTCCAGTTCCGACAATGTCTGTCAGAATCTGATGCCCACCCTCTCTCTAATCTGCAAGTCTCTCTGTAATCTGTTAACATCTGCAGTCACCACTATTGTCCATAACTTTCTTCGGTCTTCCAGTCCCATTAAGCTTCCCATTCTTGCATTACCTAAAGCCTGTGTATCTTAGTACTGCCTAAAAACTTGCATGTCTATGTAAACTGCTCCAACCCCTCACTATCTCCATAAACACCTGCTACCCCTAAATCCATCTCTATTTGTATTACCTCTTCCAGTCCTGTCATAACCCCCAATCTATGGAGGCCATTTAATCTTCCCTTGTTAGGTAATCTCTTGAAGTTCCTGACGTTTTCCCAATTTTAGCAGTTTTCCCAATCTTTATGACTCTCCAATTCCGATGAGACTCACTTTCAATGCCAGCTTATCTAGTCTCAAATCCTACCTATAATCTGCTTGTTCTTCTCCAATTCCTAGAAATTAATCGATTTAAATTTCACTCTGGTTCTCCCCCAACCCTCCCAACCACAGGAACCTCTTTCAGTTTGAGCAACCCTCCCCATCTGTGTAACTGTCTCTAAACCAGTCACCTGGCATTCTCCATTGCCTTCCTATCTATGAGCCTTCAGAACCTAGAAGTCTTCGAATATCTGTAAACGTCTTCCGTCACTACAACCTTCCATATCTCTCTTAGGACTCTTCTCTTGGAAACACCCCCTGTCTGTCCCTCTCAGTCTGCCTGCCTCACCCTATACCCATCCCTATCCCTATCTCTAGAATTTAATCCAGCTCCCTCTATCTCTGTAAATTCCTCCAATCCCCAAACCCCTTTGTCTCGCTGACATTCTTGATCAGATGTAACTCTGTTTAACTCTAACATCCTTGTGTCCCTGTATGCCTCCCTGTCTCTGTAACCTCTATCCATCTGTTCAAACCCCCACTACTGAGGAATGACTCCCTGTATTCGCCATAAGGCAGATGGAATGAGAGTGAATTGATATGATGGAACCGTCATTCCGGAGATGTAGCTGCAGAATGACCATCACAGGGAAGGGAATATTGAAGGGTTATTGGGATCTATGCAAAAAGGCAACAAGTTGTGAAGAAAGGATGAGGTTAATGCATTAATGAGACAGTCATATGGATCTGAAGATCAAATGTTGGAGTCTATTTGGATGGAGCAAGCAGCAGCAACCGTTAGCAGGAATTATTTTATGGGCACCAGAAAGTGATGGTAATGTCAATATGGTTACGATCAGGACACTGAATATACTTGTAGCAAGGGCAGTACAGTTACTGTGTGTGACGGTGGTCTCCATCCCGACTGGATAACTAATGAATATCAGGTCTATAATGGATGTAATGCGGGATTGTATACGAGATGGTTTTCCATGACATCATATCAAGGAGCCATCAACAAAATTGTCTATTGTAGATCAAATGCTGTGTAATAATAAATATCTAAAAATCCTAATCTAAAGGAGTTTTGTGAGCAGAGACCCACAATGTTATAATGTAGATGCTCAGTTTGAGGTAAGACCATGAGAAGTAGGAGGGGAATGAGGCCATTTGGCCCATTGAGGATGATCTGTCCTTCAATCTGATCATGGCTGACCCGATACTCTCCAACTCTACATTCCTGCCTTTTCCACAAAGCCCTTGTTTCCATGATTCATTAACATCTGACCATCTCTGCTGTAAATATTCTTAATGACCCAGCCTCGACAGCCCCCTCCAGTCAGGAATTCCCACAGAGTCACTACCCTCTGAGTGTAGACATTCCTCCTCATCTCCATCTTAAATGGGTGAGCCCTTGATCGGATTTTATGGCCTCTGGTTACAAATTCTCTCACAACTGAAACGAAGGGCAATGACAAAGATAATTATTGGAGATGAAATGAAAATTGGTGGAGATGGGGTTAACAAACAAGAATGTCCAAGGTTGCAGAGCTTTACAGATCAGTTGGAAAGATGTGCAGAGAAATGGCAAATTGAGTTTAATCTGGACAAGGGTGAGGTGATGTCAGATTCAAACGGAAATTTAGGATACTGAGGGAAGTTGATGAACGGAAAGATCTTGGTGCAAAACATTAATTCCCTGAAAATGGCAACAGAAGTGTTTCAGACGGGAAAGAAAACCAATAGAACACTGGCCTTCATCGGTCACAACGTTGGGTATAGTGGTTTGCATCTGATGTTGTAATTGTATGAAACTTCTATTTGGCCACATTTGCAGTACTGTGTGCAGTTCTCATCTCCACACAATAGGGAGGATGGGGAGGCTTTGGAGAGGGTACAAAAGGGGTTTATCAGCACGTTGCCTGTGTTAGGTTTTTCATGGTGTGTTAGGTGTAAGAGGAAATTAAACAAAGTTGGATTGTTTTGTGAGAGTATCAGAGGCTGACAGGAGACCAGGTAGAAGAATATAACATACGGAGAGGGATAGATAATGTGGATAGTCGGAATCTCTTTTCCAATGTGTAAGTTTCAAATACTAGAGTGCATAGGTTTAAGGTGAGAAAGAGGAGGTTTAAACGAGATGTGTGTGACAATTCTTTTTTAATATAGAGAGTGGAGGTTACCGAGGGAGGTCGTAGCAAAAGAATGTGAATAAAGTTTCAAAGTGGTATTTAGACAGAAACATGAACAGGGATACGGGATATGGACCATGTGCAGGCAGATGGGATGAGTTAGAATAGCATCTTGCACAGCACAGCCATGGTAGGCCGAAGGGCCTGTTGCTGTGCTGTACTGTTCTATTTTCTAACTTCACAGCATCTGCCCGATCAGAGACCCTCAGAATCTTGGATGGGTCATTCCATTTCTCTCTCATTATCTAAACGTCAATGGGTTCAACCTCAATCTACTCCACCTCTTCTCACTAGAAAATCCCTCCATTCCCAGGATCAGCCGAGTGACCCTTCTCTGACCTGCCTCCAATGCGACAGTATCTTTCCCTCGGGCACTGAAACTGTTCATAATATTCGAGGTGCGGTCTGACTTGAACCTTGCCTAATTTTAGCTCGATCTGCCTATTTGTAGACTCCATTCCCTTTGTAATAAATGCCAGCATTTGATTTGACTTATCTCTTACCTGCTGACCTTGGAAGTTAACCTTTTCAGATTGATGAACAAGAACTCCCATAACCCTTTCTCCTGCCAGTCTGAAACCAAATAGTGTTAGCCTGACATTAAGTCGGGAGCATACTAAAATTGTTAAAAAGGATATTTTAAAATACAATAACTGACCACTTAGAAACATATTTTATAAAAGCGAATTTGTTTTTGAGCCTGTTGGATTTAATTTGTTTGTGTGAATATAAATGACTGAATTGAATGGGTATAGTAGGGGTGTAGTCGTACGGGGGATATGGTGTCTTTGAATTATCAGAAGCCTTTACACATATTTCAATAAAGGCTAATGAGTAATTTGGTAGAGAATAGGGCCTCTGAAATATGAATACGTTCGCCTATGTGTGGAACCAGAGGAGGTGGGAGAGATATTAGACAAAATAGTGTTGTCATTATTTACTGTGGCGAAAGACATGGCAACTCGGGAAAATGGGGAAGTACATAGTGATGTCTTAGAAAGAATCCTCAACAGAGAAGAGAAAGTGCTGGAATCTTAAAACAAATAAAGTTAGATCATTCCTCAGTAGCTCATCAGGTGTATCCTAGAATATTGTGAAGAGATTGCACTGCCCCTAACAGAAATATTTATATTATCAACAGATGCAGTGTGGTGCCGGAAGACTGGAGGGAGGATAATGCTGTTCCATCACTTAAGGGCTGCAGGGAGCAGCCAGGAAATTACAGCCCAGTGAGCCCAGTGGTGGGAAAGTTGTTGGAGGAGATTATGAGAAAAAGGTACCACATATATTAACAAAGGCAAGGTGGTCGAGGTGGTCAGCAGGGCTTTGTGAGTGGAAAACAGTGTTTCACAAACTGGATTGACTCTTCGAGGAAGTGGCCAAGAGATAGATGAAGGCAGAGCAGTGAACATTGTCCACATGAACAGCGAAGCATTTAACATGGTTCGAAGGGATTTCGAACATCTAGTCAAGAGGAAGAAGGAAGCTTTTTTAAGGTTGAGGAAGCAAGGGTCAGAAAACTTTTTAAGAGGGTAACATACAGCAGCACGATGGCTCAGTGATTAGTACTGTTACCTCATAGCACCACGGACTCCATTTTGATTCCAGCCCCAGGCGACTGTCTGTGTGGACTTTGCACATTCTCCCCATGTCTGCGTGGGTTTCCTCCTGGCGCTCCGGTTTCCCCCCACATCCCAAGGATGTGCATGTCAGGTGACTCAGCCAAGATAAATTACCCATAGTGTTCACGGATGTGTAGATGTGACGCATTAATCAGAGCAATTGGAGATTAATAAGGTGGGGGAATGTGTATGGGTGGGATACTGTCTGCAGGGTTTATATGGAGGTGTTGCGCCAAATGGCTTGTTTCCACACTGTAGGGATTCTCTGAAAGTACCAGGAAGGAACTTAGGAGTGGACTTAGGACAGCTAGAAGGGGACATGAAAAATCATTGTTGGGAAGGATTAAGGAAAACCGTAAGGCAGTCTCCACTTAAGTGAGGAACAAGAGGATGGCCAGAGTGAGAGTAGGGCCTGTCAGGGATAATGGAGGGAACTAGTGCCTGAAGTCGGAGGAGGTAGGGAAGAACCTTAATGAATCCTATGCCTCAGTAGTCACTGCTGAGAGGGTCATTTGTGAGGACAGCCTGAAACAGGCTGATATTTGTGAACAGGTTGATGTTAAGAATGAGGATATGGTGACAATTTTGTAAAAGACAAGGATAGATAAGTCCGCTGAACAGATGGGATGTGCACAAAGTTAATGCATGAAGCGAGGGAAGAGATTGTTGAACTTTGGCGATGACCTTTGCACCCTCACTGTTCACTGGAGTTGGACCAGATGAATGGAGAGTTGCAAATTTTATTCCCATTTTCAGGAAATGGAATAGGGATAATCCTGGGAATTACAGACCTGTCAGTCTTATGTCTGTGGTGTACAGATTATTGGAGAGGACTCCGAGACAGGATTTATGATTCCTGGGCAAACCATATTTTGATTACAGATAGTCAGCATGGTTGTGTAAGGGGCAGGTCATGCCTTACAAATCTTATTGAATCTTTTGAGAATGTGACAAAACACCTTTTAGGCTCAATTCAGAAAGTACAGGGAATCTTGCCTGTCTGGATATGGAATTAATTGCCCCCAGAAGACAGAGGGTGATGACAGATGAAAAGCATTCATCCTGGAGCTCAGTGACCAGTGTTTTTCTGCAGGGAGAGGTTCCAGGTCCCCTGCTCTTTGTGAGTTTATGAATGACTTGGATGTGTGAGTGGAAGAGTGGGTTAGTAAGTTTGCCAATGACACAAGTGTTGGTGGAGTGGTGAATAGTGTGGAGGACTGTTGTAGTTTGCAACGTGGCAATGACAGGATACAGAGCTGGGCTGACAAGTGGCAGATGGAAGTCAATCTGGAAAAGTGTGAAGTCATTCATTTTGAAAGATTGAATTTGAATGCAGAATGCAATGTTAAAGGCAGGATCTTTAGTATGTGGAGGAACAGAAGGATCTTGGGTAACAGGTCCAGAGATCCCTCAAAGTTTGCCACCCAAGATGATAGGCTTGTTAAGAAGGAATATATTGTGTTGGATTTCATTAGTTGGGGGATCGAGGTTTAAAGCCGCGAGATTATGCTGTAGTGGATATAGAGCCTTGGCTGGACCCCAGTGGGGTCCAATACTGACATTGGTGGTAAAGTGGATAGTGAAGAAAGTTATCTATGATACAACAGGATGGACAGTACCGCTGGGATAGTGGGCTGAAGAATAGCAGATGGAGTTTAATTAAATAAATGTGAAGTGTTCCATTTTGGTGAAACAAACCAGGGTGGAACTTGTACAGTTAATTCTCGGGCCCTGGGTGGTGTGGTCAATCAGACACCCAGGGATGTAGGAACAGTTCTTTGAAAGTAGTGTCACAGATAGACAGGCTGGTGAAGCAGGCGTTTGGGATGGTTACCCTCATTGGGCAGAGCATTGAGAGTAGAAGTTGGGATGTCATGTTGAATCTGTACAAAACATCGGTGAGGCCACCAAAAAAACATTGTTGATCAGTAGGAAGAACTCATCTGGCTCACTTACCTGCTTTAGGGAAGGACACCTGACATTCTAACCTGGTCTGGCCTACATGTGACTCCAGACCCACAGCAATATGTCTGACTCTGAGCTGCCCTCTGGGTAATTCAAAGTGGGAACAAAGAATGCTAGTCCAGGCAGTGACACCCACATCCCATGAATAAATAAATAAAAATACACATGGTGCTCCCTACCTCTGCAAACCCCTCCAGCTGCAGCAATCCGTACTGACTTTGTAAAAACGTTCAGACCCTGACCACTCTCTGTAACACTCTCACCACCTCCATCCCTTTCATCTCTCCCTGTTCCTTTTGTGACAATAAACCCTGACAATGGTACCCGTTCCATCTGACCTCCTCCTGCTAGACGACCCTTTGTAATTCCTTTAAAACTCACTCCTAAACACTCCCTTACTGCAGAATGTTAAGTAATATTTGCTGATGTTCTGAGTCTGATAATCTAATATGATCCATTCTGTCCTGAGTGAGGGACCAGTGGGAATTTCTTTTTGAGGTTTTGTCTGTTTCAATGGAATGTCCTTTTGTTGAGTGTTTTACACTGTTCCTTCAAATGTTTTCCGCTGTTCATTTACAGACACATGTTTCAGTCTGTTTAGCCTGTTTACCTTCGTCACTTAGCCGCTCAAACTCAAGTAATTGTCTATTTTCATTTCTAGTTGTAACTTGTCCTTTCTGTGAGTCTCTTTACAACATTATATTTCTTAAAACTTCACTTATCACAATTTCCTAGTGGATCTCTTAAGGTGATATGACTCATTCACTAAGTTTCATCACACAACGGTCGATATGAGAGAGTTATGTTCCTAGCCAGTTGCCCAATGTGTTAATCAAAGAAACACTGAAAAAAAAATTCTTGGAACTCCTCTTCCAATATCACAGTTGTCCGTCTGACTGTCCCACATTATGCGAAAATTGAAGTTTACCAAAATTATCACAATGCCTTAGTTAAAAATTCCAATGAGTTCCTGTTCAATGTCGTGATGAGCAATGAAATCCTGTTCGGTGGCTAAAAACTGTTCTGCTGCTTGTGTCCTTGGCAAGTAGTAGCCAGTATTTACATTCAGACATGCTCTACTTCATGATCTGCGGCCAAATGCTTTCTCTGTAATGCCTTTTTTACCTATTATTGTTGGCGTTACCCATTTTGCCTGAGTTTCTACAAGGTTGTGAACCATTGAATGTTTATGTTCCACCTTTTGTCCGCCCTGAAACCACGTCACCCTGGTGTCTAAATCTCTTCTTATCACTGCATCACAAATCCATCTACCTTATTGATGAGACTTCGTCCATTCCAAAAAAAGTCATAATTTACTCTTTCCCACAATTTCCTGTCACAAACCGATTCACTGATGTACAGTTTTAGTTAAACTCTGTCCCTTCCTGTTCATTTCTGATTGCCTTCAGTCACATCCCCATGCTGTTCCGATGCTTCACCTTTTCTATTTGGATTTGGAAAGCTCCTTTCACCTGAACCCTGTCCCTGCATCCTCTCTGTCAGTTTAAAGCCCTGTCTGTGAACCTACCGACATGATTGGCCAGGAAATTGCTCCCAGCACAGTTCCAGTGGGACCATCCTAATGGATTATTTTTTTAAGCCAGGTATGGGCTGTGGGTTTCTCTGGCTGACCAGCCTTTCTTGCTCAGCCCTAGCTGCCCTTGAGCTGAGTAACTTGCTCGGCCATTTCAGAGGGTAATTGAGAGGCAAACACTTTGCTGTGGATATGTCGTGCAGACCATGTCAGGATGGGCAGATGTCCTTGTCTAAAGGACAATGTTTGGGTTTTTTGTACATCAGCAATGGTTTCATACTTATTTATGGATTGTTACTTACTATTTTCTTTAATTATTGATTTGAAATTCCACTATTTCTGATGGTGGGATTCAAATCTGTCTCCCCTGAACATTAGCTGTGGTGTGGGATACATGCTCTAGCAATAATATACGAGGGCATCACTTCACCTGCTCACTGGTTGCTCATCCATGAAACCAGTGCATCATGAAGCTACGCCCATGATTCTGTGATCCTGACGCCTACCAGCACTCTGGTGATATCACTCAGTATCTCTCCATGTGATATCCCTCACTGTGTGGGTCTAATTGCTGCCTCTGTCAGTGCCTCCCGCTCTTGCAGTTACTCTAGATTCTGGGTCAACAGAAGTCTCCACTCCAGAAATACACAGCAACACAGAGCAGGGATGGAATGTGGGATTTTCCAGATCTCTGTCGGATTCAGTGCCATTCTCCATGTGTCACCCTCACTGCATCAGTCTAATGTCCCATCCTGTCTATTCCTCTATATCCTGTAGGTACTCAGGAAGTTCCTGGCTCAATAGACTTCCCAACTGCTTGGTGTCTCGTCTGTCACCACGTTGAAGATATTTGGTCAGCCAAAGAGACAAAGGGCAGGGAGATCTGGAGCCTTCAATAAATCCTCCAGTGAGGTAAGATCACTCACAGTGCACAGAGCAGGGAGCAATGAGAGGGCTCCAAACATCGGCAAACAAGACATGACACAGATGCAGTGCTGGAGGGGGAGCATTGTACAGACACATCCCAGGCTCAATCACCACGTCTACTTTAACTTCGTTGTGAGACAGCATCGGGCGTTCAGAGCTATCAATCCAGGCCTCTGCTGTCTTAGTGAGCATCAGTACAACAGAGGTGAAAGCAGGTCTCCCACAAGACGTTGGGAATGCTGCTGGGATCTTTCTCTTCTGTGTTCTCCCTCCAACACTGCACTAAGACTCAGTACCCTGTAACACTGTGTCTATGGCATGGCTTGTGCACCAGTGTCCTCAATAATTTGTAACTCCTATAACAGTTCCTGTCCCTGTAACCTCCTCCCTTCTCTGTACTCCCTCCACATACTTGAAAGGTCCTGCATTCTAGATTACCATCCCTATTTCTGTAACTTGCTTCAGTGTCGACAACATGCTTTATTTCGGTACTCTAATCTTCTTTAACTGGATACAGAGTCATATAGCACGGAAACAGAACCTGTGGTCCAACTCAGGTTTCCTTTCTCAGGTTTCCTTTCCCGAACGAGTCTCATTTGCCTGCGTTTGGCCCTTTTCTCTTCAAACCTTCTCCTCTCCACGTACCTCTCCATGTTCCTGCCCAAATGTCTTTTCCATGTTGCAATTATTCTTGTTTCTCCCATGTGCCTCTGGCAGTCTATTCCGACTATGCACCATCCTCCGTAGAGAATGTTGCCCCTCAGCTCCCTCTTTAAATCTTTGCTCTCTCACCTCCCGTTTATAGCCTCTAGAATTGGACTCACTTCCCCTTGGCTATTCACCATTCTTAGGAGCCGTATGGTTTTGTAAAACTTTATAACGTCACTCCGTAGCCTCCTCTGCCCAAGAGAACTATTTAGGACAATGTTACAAATATCTCCAACCTATCTAACAAAGCGCTGGACAATGACAGCAAGTGTCCTAAATGCCACTTTCGCCACCCTGTCCACCTGTAACTGTACCCCTTGGTTACTCACTGTTCGACAACACTGGCCAGGGCCCTCCCATTAACTGTGTTATTCATCCCTGGTTTGTCTTCACAAAATCCAAAACCTGCATTAAACTCCATCTTTCATTCCCTGGACCACTGGCCTAGTTGGTCAGAGTATTCACTGTATTCGATAACTGTATTCACTGCCCACAACACCATTAATTTGATCAACTACAAACTTCCTAACAATGACTCCTATATTCTCAACCAAATCGTTTGTGTAGGTGATGCATATCAGTGGACCCAGCCCTCTACCTTTTGACACACCACTGGTCACAGGCTTCCAGTCTGAACAACAACCCTTTCCCGCCGCCCTCTGTCTCCTATTGTCAAGCCAATTTTGTATCCAGTTGGCTAGTTCCCCCTGATCCCATGTGAACTAATCTTACGAACCAGTATATCTTGCTAAATCCTGTCAGAGACCCTGCTGACTTTAGTGTAGATAATGTATGGTCACCACTTCAACAAAAGTATCAAGTGAATGAGACCTGACTTTGAACGCACAAAGCCGTGCTGACGATCTTTCATCAATCCTTGCCTCTTCCTAATGAATGTGACTCCTGTCTGGCAGAATCACTTCTACAACTTACCCACCATTAGGCTAATTGGTCTTTAGTTCCCTGGTTTTCTATTGCAGCCTTTCTTAAATAATGGAATGAAACCATATTCCTGTCATAGAGCCAGAAAGCATGGAAACTGACCCTTCACTTGATACCCACCATAATCTCAAATGAAACTCATCCCAGCTGCCTTTTGCTGGCCCAAATCCCTCCAAACCATTCCTGTTCACATACTCATGCAAATGTCTTTTAAACATTGTAATTGTGCCCACATGCACCCCTTCCTCAGGAAGTTCATTCCACACTCAAACCTCCCTCTGTGTAACAATTTGCCCCCATGTCTTTTTTTTTTAAATCTCTCTTCTAACGTAAAAAATATGGTCTCACCTCTTGAGAATCCCCCACCCTGAGGAAAAGGCACCTACCATTAAATTGACCTATATATCTCATTTTCTTCATAAAAAGGACTCAGCCTATCCAGCCATTATTCAATCTCAAGCCTTCCATACCCAGCAACACCCTGGTTCATCTTGTCTGAACCCCTGTAGCTGAACATTATCCTCCCTATAACTGGGCGGCCACAACTGGATGGAGCATTGCAGAAAAGGCCTCAACAATGTCCATACAATCTCAACATGACGTCCCAAATCCTACACTCAATGGACTGAGCAATAGTCAAACATGCCAAAAACTGTCTTCTCCATCCTGTGATGCAAACTTCAAGAAATATGTAACTGAACCTGGGGGTGTCTCTGCACTAAAACACTAACTGAGGCCCGAACATTAATTGTATAAGCTCTACCCTTGTTTGTTGTACTAAATGTATTTGTTGCATTTATTCAGATTGAATATCATCTACGGTTTTTTCAGCCCATTCACCCATATTATCAAGGTCCCTTTGTAATCTTAGTAAACCTCCTTCACTGTCCACTATGCCACCCACCACCCTTCCAGCACCTCACACTTGGCTGTTAATTGTACAAATACCTTTGCTAGGGGCTCCACTATTTCTTGCCTAGCATCCCACAATGTCCTGTGATACACTTAATGAGGTACTAGGGCTTTCCATACCTTTGTGTTTTAAAACCTCTAGCACCACCTCTTCAAAAACATACACTCTTTTCAAGTCATAGAGATGGACAGCATGGAAACAGAGCCTTCGGTCCAACTCATCCATGCTGACCAGGAGATCTAACATATCCATCCTATTTATCAGCATTTGGCCCCTGAACCTCAAAACCCTTGTTATTCATATCCCCATCCAGATACCTTATAAATGTTGTCATAATATCAGTCTCTGTTACTTTCTCTCTCAGCTCATTCCATACACGCATCACCATGTGCATGAAAATGCTGTCCCTTCAGTCACTTTTAAACCTTTCCCCTCTAACCTTAAACCTATGCCCTCTAGTTTTGGACTCCCCAACCACTGGGAAAAGACCTTGAATGTTTACCCAATCCATATCCGTCATGTTTATATAAATCTCTGTCAGGTCATCCCTCAGTCTCCGATGCTCCACAGAAAATAACCCCAGCTTATTCCGCAACAATCCTGACAACATTGCTGTGGTTCTGTTCGCCGAGCTGGAAGTTTTTGTTGCAAACGTTTCGTCCCCTGTCTAGGTGACATCCTCAGTGATTGGGAGTCTCCTGTGAAGCGCTTCTGTGGTGTTTCCTCCGGCATTTATAGTGGCCTGTCCCTGCCGCTTCCGAGAATTCCTAGAAGCATGGCACTCATCCACAAACTCCATCAACAAACACATCGACCTGGACCCAATATACCGACCACTACACTGGACAGCTGAAACTGACAACCGGAAGCGGCAGGGGCAGGCCACTATAAATGCCGGAGGAAACACCACAGAAGCGCTTCACAGGAGGCTCCCAATCACTGAGGATGTCACCTAGACAGGGGACGAAACGTTTGCAGCAAAAACGTCCAGCTCGGCGAACAGAACCACAGCAACGAGCACCCGAGCTACAAATCTTCTCACAAACTTTGAACACCTGGCAACATCTTGTAAATCTGTTATAAGCACTTTCAAGTTTCACAACATCCTTACTATAGCGGGGATACTGGAAGTGCAGAGAACGCCAATTGTGGTATAACATATTACTCTTGTTCCCTGAGTTCCCCAGTCTTTGTCCACAGTAACTTCTGGATTGAAAAATTTGTTTAGGGTCTTAGTAAATATCCTGCAGTTCCACACATGAATTGCCTCATTGATGATTAAGGGCCCCAATTTTGGCTAAGGTACTCGTTTATTTTTAATATTTTATACAATCACTTTTGGATTTTCCTTATCCTTCTCTGCCGAGGCTTTTTCATGTATCTTTTCTGTATTACTGATTTCTACCCAAAGTGTATTCCTACAGTCCCTATGATCCACAAGGATTCCATTGATTCAGCTGGCTATACCTGACATTTGCTCCCTTTTCCATGACCAGACCCTTAATAGACAGCCAGTGTTTCTGAATGCGGTCAGCATTGACCTACACACAAACAGGAACATATTGGCGCTGAACGCTCAAATTATCTCACTTTTAAAATATTCTCACTTGCCAGACTTCCCTTTCCCTGCAAATACACTCCCCAGTCACCTTTTGAAAGTTCCTGGCTAATACTATCAAGATTGGGCTGGCCCCGTTTTATACACTGAACTTGTGGATCAGGTCTGTCCTTTTCCAGAGCTATTTGTAAACTAGTAGAACTGTGGTCGCTTTAGCAAAATGCGTTCCCACTAACACCTCAGTCCCTTTCCCGATCTTGTTTCCCAAGGAGTGGTCAGGTTTTGTCCCTTTCTCTTTTCAGACCGTTTACATATTGACTGGGAGTTTTCTGGAACGCAATTACCAAATTACTCCCTTGCAAACGCTGAACACTGGCAGTCCCAGTCTAAGTTTGGAAAGTTGAAAAAAATCCCTAAAATTACAGCCCTATTGTTATGATTGATATTTGAGATCTCCCGACATATTTGTTCCTCAATCTGCCACTGGTTATTCGGGGTTAGTGGGACAATCGTATCAAAGTGATGACACGTTCTTATTTCTGAGTTCCACATTGCTTCATTGGGCGATCCCACTGGAATATCCTCTCTAAGTACTGCTGTGATGATTCATGCAATCAAAACACACCACCACCACGCGTCCTCTCTTGCCTCCCCTTCGATGCTTCCTGTAGCATCTCTACCTTGAAACAATGAGCTGCCAGTCCTGCCCCTCCCTCAGCTGTGTTTCTGTAATAACTATAATATCCCAGTCCCATGTTCCAATCCATGTCCTGACTTCATCTTCCTTAGCTGTCAGGTCCCTTGCAATGAAATAAATGCAGTTTGATCATCAGTTTCCCCCCACCCCATTCCCTGTTATATTCTTGCCTGCCTTGTCTTTTGAAATCGCTCTCTTTAACTTGTGTACCAGCCTCAATCTTCGTTCTGACCTTACAACTGTTTAAGATCCAATACCCTGCCAGACGAGTTTATATCCTCTCAAGCAGCTCTAGTAATTTACCCCATCAGGATATGGGTCTACCTCCCGCTCCCAGTTCAGGTGTCTTCCCCACCCTGTCGACCTGTGCTAACCCCTTCAGGGATCAATGGACTTATCCACCAAGGTCCCTGTGTTCCTCAGTACGCCGCAAGGACTGACCATTCATTATGTCTCTCCGTTGCTTATCATACCTCCCACAAGTTATTACCTCACATTGATCAGAAATAAGCTCTGCTCAGATTATATCTGATTGACATCGGACTGTAGCCTGAGACCATCCCCCTCACTGTGAACAACACGCACACCTTTCATGGCATCTGCAAACCGACCAATGACACCTTCCGCTTTCACATCCAAGTCATGAATGTACATCATAAACAACAATGTTTCCTGCACAGATCCTTGTGGTACACCCGCTGGTGAAAGAATTTCAAACACAAAGACGTCTGTCCGCTAATTTTACATCCAATTTGCCAACCTGCCTTGGATCCCATTGACTCTTTACCTTTGGATCAGCCTTCCATGACGGACCTTGTCAAAGGCCTTATTCAAGTCCATGTAACCCATATCATCTGCATTGCTGCACTGCCCTCATCAATATTCTTAGACACCATTTCAAAAACTGAATTCCTCAGACAGTATCTTCCTCTACTCAATCCGTGATAACTAAGCTGAGTTGATCACTGCCTTTTCAAGTGTTGATTCATCCTCAGAATTGTTTCCAATAATGTCCCTCCCCCCTGCTGTCAGTCTCCCTGTTCTGTAATTACCTGGCCTATCCCTGCTGCCCTTCCTGAATAAAGGAATCACATTAGCGATCCGCCAATCATTCGGCACTTCACCTGTGGCCAGCAAAGTATTAAATATATCCATCGGGACCCCAGCAATCTCCTCCCTTACCTCCCATAGCAGCCTAGGATACATTTCATTGGGCACTAGGGATTGTCTCCAACTTTACGCCAAAGAAAACATTTAATATCTCCTCATTATTGATCGTACCATGTTATAGAACCTCACCATCCAAAATGAAGTCCGCGGCTACAATGTGTTTCTCCTGTGTGAACACAGATGGGAAGTATTCATTGAAGACCTCACCTACTTCGTCTGGCTCCATGCACAGATTGTCCCTTTGGTTTCTAACAGGCCCCACTCTTTAGCTGGGAATCCTCTTCCTGTAACTATACTCATAAAATACCTTGTGACCTTTCCATAACAGTATTTTAATGAGGAAATTTTATGGCCATTCTTTGCTACTCATTTTAAGGACCCCCTTGCACTCTTGATGCTTCTGAAGAGCTTCGCCTGTTTCCATCGTTCTATACCTCCTTTATCCAGCTCACAGTATCGCTTGACCAGTATTCGCTCTTCAGGGACCACACCTACTCTGAATTCCCAGTGTATCACTTTAATATTTTTCCTTTTTCCGAATGTGACCGTAACTGCAAATAGTTACTCCCAGTCTGTGTTTGCCAGACCCTGTCTCCTGATAGTGAGAATGCCCAGTGACTGTGTTATTATAACGATAAGGGGCTTCCCCAAATTTGGCCTCTTCACTTCTGCACTACTCTTTTTCCAAAATGACTTTGAAACCTAGTGTTATGACCACCATCGCCAAAACATTACAAAAATCCTTATATTTGCCATCTTGTCCAGAACCTACAGCCCACTCTGTCTGTAACATCCAGCCCTTACTGACCTCCCCATCTGTGTACCTTCCTCCAGCCTCTCCAGCACATAATGTCACTGTAACCTTCTCCAGTCCCCACAGCACTCCTCCATCCTGTCCTACAGCACCCCATTACCTCTAACCTTCCACCATCCATTTCACCTCCCTGTCTGTACAGTCCTTCAGTTCTGTAGCGGTTCCTGACAACCCTCCTTTTGTGTAACGTTCTGAAGCCACTTGAACCGTCCCAATATCTGTAACCTTGCCCTCTCTTTCCATACCTCTCTGTCTCTGTAACAAACGCCCTACTCTACAATGTTCCTTACCTCTGACCACCTCCAGTCAGTACTAGCCTTTCTAGCTCTCGAACATCCTGCAGCCACTAAAACCATTCATGTGTCTGAAACCTCCTCTCAATTGTTGTAACAACTATCATTCACACAACTGCCTCTGTCTATAACCTTAGCCAGTCCATAGAATCCTTGCTAACTCTGGAACCTTACCCAGTGTGTACAACTCTGAGTAGTATGAACTTCATTCAGTCTCCCCAACCGTCCCTACCTCTTATTGCCTGGCGATTCCACAGCCCTCCCTGTTGCGTTAACCTCCTCCAGTCCCTCTCATGGACACCATCTATGTGACCTTGTCCTATTCCTGAGTATATACTCCTCCTTTTCCAATAAACCCTTGTGAACTTTGGAACTTGGTCTAATGTCTGCAGTGCTCTGTATAATCAGACACAGGGATGGCTCAGTGGTTAACACTGCAGCCTCACTGCGCCTTGGACCTGGCTTCGAATCCAGCCTTGGGCGACTATCTGTGTGGACATTGTATGTTCTCCCTCCGACTGTGTGGGTTTTCCCAGGTGCTCTGGTTTCATCCCACAGTCCAAACGTTGCACGATCAGTGGATTGACGATCATAAAGTGTGGTTTCGGTGAGTTAACAATGAGAAATTCAGGGTTTAATGGATAGGTAGGGGTGGGTCTGGGTCAGATGCTCTTCAGAGGTTTGGAATGGACTGGTTGGGCCGAATGGCCTGGTTCCAGGCTGTGGAGACTCTATTCAGATTTTTGTCCAGTCCTGCCAACCATCCCTGTCCCTTGAAGCTTGCCTCATCCCCAGTATTCTCCTTAACACTGTAATCTCCTCCAGTCTCTAAGACACTCCTTTCCGATGTTAACTTCTCCAGTCCTTACAAAGATCGATATGACTGTCACCTCTTCCTGTTTTTAGAACCCTCCCTATAACTATTGCCATTTGTTACAGCACTCCCAATCACTGTTCCCTCCTGAAACTCCCATGAACATTCATATCTCTGAAACTCATTTGGACTGCCTCAACTTCCCTATGACAGTTATGTGCTGAGACTTGCTCTATATCAGTGAAGTAATTAAGTCTTGGTCTCCCTCATTATTGTAACCTCCCTCCAGCCTTACAGCACTGAGGGTCTGCAGAAGCTCTTTTCAACCGGACAGTCATCTCTGTGTCTGCAATCTCCTCCACTCCCCATAATACATTCTCTCTGAGCTCCTCTGTCGTCCATTAAACACTCCCTAACACTGTCTTTATCAGTGTAACCTTCACAAAAAACAACCTTCCCAATCTGTGTAAATCCCTACACCAGTCCCTATTCCTCTAAGGTCCGTCTAACAATATAACTCTCCATGTCTGTATATTTACCTTCAGTCCCTACATCCCTCCCTATCTGCGTAACCTTCTCCATGCATTTTTGCTTCACTCTCTTCAACGGTCTCTGTCAGTGTAATCTCTTCCAGATCTGTAAACTCTCCCTCTCTTTAACTTTCTCAGACCACACTATCTGTGACCTACTCCGTAGGAGAACCCTACCTCTGTAAACTGCTCCAACTCTTCAACTCTCGAAAAGCTCCTGCAGCTCTTACAGCCCTATGTATCTACAAAACCTCTTCCAGTCCCTTAAACACCAACAGTCTGTGGATACCCGACCACTATCCCTATCTGTGTAATTCTCTCAGGTCTCTGCAGGACCACTGATCTGTACAACTCACTTCAATGCCTGTGACTCTCCCAATCAAGTTTCTACAAAACCCACTATCTATTTAACACCTTCCCGTCGCTATCACCCCCCCCCCCCCCCGTCAAGGTAAGCTCCACCACTGTCTCCACCATCTACCCATCTCCATAACCTTGTCCAGCTCTTATACCCCCATCTGCGTAAACATCACCCTCCTCTACAACCTCCTCCTGTTAGTGCTGTACTCCCTTATCTGTGAAACTGTCTCCAATCAAACTTCCTGCACCAATCTCTGAAAAATATTCCAGATTCCACATCCTCCATGTCGAAACAACCTGCAGAATCTAAGCCTTCCTATATCTATAACCATCTTCAGTCATGACTAACCTGTATAGCTCTGTATGTTCGTCCAGTCGATACAAACATCTTTATCTGTGTAATTTGCTCAGCTCCCTAAAACACTCCCTGTCCATGATCGAGCCCTGTCCTGCAAACATCCTTATATCTGTAAACGTCTCCATCCCTCCCAAATTTCCAAACTTCATGAACCCCTGTTATCCCTGTAGCTCTCCACATTTCTGTAACCTCCTGTGGCTCAAAGATCCTCCCAGCCTGTGGAACCACCTCCCCTACACACATCCCTCTCAGTCTGGGTCCTCTGCTCCAGATCAGACCATTGATATCTCTGTAAACACCTCCACTCCTGAAAACTCTTCCCATTTGTGTAACCTCTTTCAGACCCCAAGCTCTCCAGCTTCCTGCATTCTCTTCCTGCCATTGCAACCAAAACCACGTGTTTATGTGATATCCACCAGTGCTTTCACCCTCCCCAACTCAGTAACCTCTTGCAGTCCTAACAAAACACCTAAACTGTGAAATCTCTTAATTCCCTACAGTCCTCCCTCCCTCCCTCCTAAAATGCCTTCATCACCATGAAACCTCATAATTACTGAAGCCTCCTTTTGAAATTGCAAACCTCCCAATATCTGCAAAATCCTCTTGTCCTGATATTCGTCCCTATCTCTGTAACCCCCGCCACCCTCCAGTGCCCATCTGGGGAACATAGCAGAGGAGGGAAGATTTGTGGAGTCCGGGCCATGTTACGGAGGTAGAATCCTGGGAATTATAGATTTGGTCTAATGTCTGTGGAATGCAGATTATTGGAGAAGACTCTAACGACAGGATATATGACTACTTGGAAAGCCATAGTTAAATTTTAGACAGTCAGCATGGGTTTGTGTGGGGCAGGTCATGCCTCACAAACCTTATTGAATCCTTTGAGGATTTGACAGAATACGTTGATGGCTCATTCAGAAAATGAGGAGGCATGGGATACAGGGAAATCTATCTGTGTGGATACAGGATTGGATGGCCCAGAGAAGACAGAGTATGGCAGCAGATGGACAGTATTGAGCCTGAAGCTCAGTGACCAGTGGTGTTCTGTAACAATCAGCTCTGGGACCCTGCTCTTTGTGATTTTTATAAATGACGTGCATGTGGATGTTTGAGAGTGGGTTAGTAAGTTTGTAAATGAAGGTTAGTGAAGTGGTGGGTAATGTGGAGGGCTGTTGTAGGTTGCAATGGGATATAGACAGAACGCAGAGCTGGGCTGGAAGTGGCACATGGAGTTCAATCTGGAAAAGTGTGAAGTGATTCATTCTGGAAGGTTGCATTTGAATGCAGAATCCAGGGTGAAAGGCAGAATACTTGGTAGTGTGGAAGAACAGAGAGATCATGGGGTCCATGTCCATAGATCCTTCAAAGTTGCCACGCACATTGATAGAGTTGTTAAAATTGCATATGTTGTGTTGGCTTTCCTGAGCAAGTGGATTGATTTTAAGAGCTATGAGGTTTTACTGCATCTTTATAGCAGCCTGGTGAGACCACACTTGGAATGTTGTGTTCAGTTCTGGTCCCCTCTTTACATGAAGGATGTGCAAGTTTTAGAGAGCGTACACAGGAGATTTACCAGGATGCTGCCGGGAATGGAGGGCATTTCTTAAGAAAGGTTGAGGGAGCTAAGGCTTTGCTCATTGGAATGAAGAAAGGGGCGGGACGACTTGGTAGTGCTGAACAAGATGGTGAGGGGCACAGAGAGAGTAAATAGTGAGAGACTTTTTCTCCTATGGCATAAATGGCTATTACAAGGGGCTATAATTTTAAGGTCAATGGAGGATGGATAAAAGGATAGAGAATGGTATGTTGAATTAGATAAAGGTGAGGTGTTCCATTTTGGTGAAACAAGCCAGGGTGGGACTTGTACAGTTAATGTTCGGGCCCTGGGTAGTGTTGTCAATCAGTGACGTAAGGACGCAGGTACACAGTCCTTTGAAAGTTGCGTCACAAGCAAACAGGCTGGCGCTTTGGATGCTTACCTTCATTGGGCAGAGCATTGAGAGTAAGAGTTGGGATGTCATGTTGTATCTGTACAAGACATCGGTGAGGCCACCATATTGCTGATCATTAGGAAGAACTCATATGTTTAACTTACCTGCTTTATGCAAGGACATCAAATATTCTAACCTGGTCTGGCCAACATTTGACTCCAGACCCACAGCAATATGGCTGACTCTGAGGAGCCCTCTGGGTAATTAGCAGTGGGGTCAAAGAATGTTAGTCCAAGCAGTGACAGCCACATCTCATGAATGAATAAATAAAAATACATATGTCCCTCCCTACCACTGCAAACCCCTCCAGCTGCAGCAATCCATGCTGGCTTTGTAACATCGTTCAGGCTCTGACCACACTCTGTAACACTCTCACCACCTCCAGCACCTTCCCCTTCCCTGTTCCTGCCGTGTCATTAAACCCTGACAATGATTCCCCTTCCCACTGCACCCCTTCCTGCTAGAAAACCCTTTGCAATCCCTTTAACTCTTATTCCTAAAACCCTCTCTCACTTCAGGATTTTAAATACTTTTTGGTGATCTTCTCAACCTCATACTCTATTTTGTCCTGAGTGAGGGACAGATGTGAGCTTCTCGTTGAGGTTTTGTCTCTTTCAATGGAACGTCCTTTTCTTGAGTGTTTTACACTGTTCCTTCAAATGTTTTCCACTGTTCATTTACACACACGTTTCAGTCTTTTTAGCCTATTTACCTTGGTCAGTTCTCCTCTTAAACTAATGTAATTGGCTATTTTTGTTTTTAATTGTAGCTTGTCCTTTCTGTGATTCACTGTAACATTTTATATTGCTTTAAACTGCACTTTATCACAATTTCCCGGAGGATCTCTCCAGGTGACATTACTCAATTACTAAGTTTCATCACACAACGGTCGATCTGACATTGTGCAAATGGCTAGGGCTGTAACTATGTGTTATTCAAAGAAACACTGAAAACAATTGTCCGAACTCCCCTTCCAATATCACTGTTGTCAGTGTGATTGTCCCAGATTATACGAATTTGGAAGTTTCACTGAATTGTCATTATGCCTTTATTAAAAATTCCAATCAGTTCCCGTTTAATGCAGCGATGAGCAATGAAATGCTGTTTGGTGGCCGAAAACTGTTCTGCTGCTTGTGACCTTGGCAAGTAGTATCCAGAATTTACATTCAGACTGACTCTACTTCATGATCTGCGGCCAAATCTTTCTCTGTATTGCCTTTGGTATCCATTATTGATAGCGATGTCCATTTTTGCCTGAATTTCCGCAAAGTTGCAAATAATTGAATATTTATGCCGACCTGTTGTTCACCCTGTAACCACGTCACCCTGGTGTCTAATTCTCTTTTATCTCTGTCACAAATCCATCTACCTTATTGCAGAGCCTTTGTCCATTCCAAACAAAAACATAATATACGTTTCCTACAATTTCCAGTCACAAACCGATTCCCTGATGTACAGTTTTAGTTAAAATCTGTCCCTTCCTGTTCCTTTCTGTTTGTCTTCAGCCACATCCCCATGTTGTTCCGATGCTTCATCTTTTCTATTTGGATTTGGAAAGCTCCTTTCACCTGAACCCTGTCCCTGCATCTGCTCTGTCAGTTTAAAGCCCTGTCAATCAGCTACTAACATGATTGGCCAGGACACAGGTCCCAGTAGGGTTCCAGTGGGACCACCCTAATGGATAACATTTTAAATCAGGTATGGGGTGTGGGTTTCCCTGGCTGACCAGTCTTTCTTGCCCAGCCCTAGCTGCCCTTGAGCTGAGTAACTTGCTCGGCCATTTCAGAGGGTAGTTGAAAGGCAATCACGTTGCTGTGGGTATGTTGTGCAGACCACGTGAGGATGGCAGATGTCCCCAAGTGTGTTTTTGATGAACAAAAGTTATTTTGGACGTCAGCAATAGTTTCTAACTTAATAATGTATTGTTAGTTGCAATTTTAAAAAGTATTGACTGCAAATTCCACCACTTCTGATGTTGGGATTCAAACCTGTCTCCAGTGAACATTGGGTGATGTTTTGGATACATGCTCTAGCAATAATACCACTTGGCTATTACTTCACCTGCTCAAAGATTCCTCATTGCAGAACACTGATACAAGTGCATCAGGAATCTAAACCTGTTCTTCCGACATAATTGGTTCATTATGAAATCTTCCTGCACTCTGCTGATATCACTCAGTCTCTCTCCATGTGATATCCCTCACTGTGAGGGTCTAATTGCTGCCTCTGTCAGTGTCTCTCGCTTTTGCAGCTACTCCAGATCCTGAGCTAACATAATCCTCCACTCCAGAGAGACGCAACAGCACAGTCCAGGGATGGAGACTGGGATTTTCCAGATCTCTCTGGGACTTGGTGCCATTCACCCTGTGTAACCCTCACTGCATCAGTCTAATTTCCCATTCTGTCTATTTCTCTGCCACCTGTCGGTACACAGGAATTTCCTAACTCAGTAGACTTCCCAACTACTGGGTGTCTCGTCCATCACCACATTGAAGATGGTTGGTCAGCCAGAGAGACAAAGGTCTGGGAGACCTGGAGTCTTCAATAAATCCTGCAGTGAGGTTAGATCACTCACAGTGAACAGAGAAGAGAGGAATGAGAGAGCTCCAAAAGATGACATCGGCTAACAAATGATGACATAGATACAGTGCTGGAGGGGGAATATAGAACAGACACACCCCAGGCTCAGTCACAGCCCCTACTGTCAGTTCTACTGTTCTGAGACTCATTACTCCGCCACACTCTATCTGTGGCAAGTGTTGCGGACCAGCGTCTTCAATAATTTTTAACTCCAATAACATTTCCTGTCCCTGTAACCTCCTCCTTTCCCAATAGTCCCTCCACATATTTGAAACGTACTGCATTCCAGACTAAAATCCCTATATCTGTAACTTTCGTCAGTGTCTACAACATGCCTTATCTCGGTAGTCTCCTCCTCCAATAACTGGAGGTAGAGCCATGCTGCACAGAAACGGTTCTTTGGTCCAACTAGTCCACGCTGTCAAGAGTCCCTGAACGAGTCGCATTTCCCTGCATTTGATCCATATCCCTTGAAAACCTTCTCCTCTCCGTGTACCTGCCCAAATGTCTTTCCCAAGTTCTTATTGTACTTTTCTCTACCACGTCCCCTGGAAGCTCATTCTATACCTGCACCATCCTCTGTTTGGAAAATTTTCTCCTCCAAACCCTTTTAAGTTTTTTCTCTCCCATCTCATACTTATGCCCTCTAGGACACAGAACATAGAACATGGCAACGTGGTACAGGCCCTTCGGCCCTCAATGTTGCGCCAACCTGTGGAACCAATCTGAAGTCCATCTAACCTTCCCTAATCCATTCTCAACCACATGCCTATCCAACGACCGTTTAAATGCCCTTAAAGTTGGCGAGTCTACTACTGTTGCAGGCAATGCATTCCATTCCGTGACTATTCTGAGTACCACTGGCATCTGTCCCATATCTATTATTTAATAATAATATTAATGTCTACCTCAATTTAAAGCTATCTCCCCTCGTACGAGGCATCGCCATCCGAGGGAAAAGGCTCTCACTGTCCAACCTATCTCACCCTCTAATTATCATGTATGTCTCAATCAATTGGCCTCAAATGTCTTCTCTCAAACAAAAACAGATTCAAGTCCCTCAGACTTCCTCATAACTGGAGGTTATGAACTCCTTCCCTCCGCACCAGGTAACATCCTAGTAAATCTCCTTGGAACCCTTTCCAAATCTTTCACATCTTTCATCTAATGCGGTGATCTGAACCAGAGGCAACTCTCCAGATGTGGCTGCACCAGAGTTCTGTACAACTGCAGCATTATCTCATGGTTCTGAAACTCCATCCCTGTACCAATAAAAGCTCACATGCTGAATGCCTTCTTAACAACCCTATCAACCTGGGTGGCAACTTTCAAGGATCTATGTACATGGACACAGTGATCTCTCTGTTCATCTGCACTGCCAAGATCTGCTTTACGCACATCCACCTGTTTGGTCACCTCAACGAAGTCAATAAGGTTTGCGAGACATGACCGACCCTTCACAAAACCGTGCTGACTATCGCTCATCAACTTATTCATCTCCAGATGGTTATAAGTGCTAGCTTTTACACACCTTCCCAACACTTTACCCAGAATCAAAGTAAGGCTCACAGGTCTATAATTACCAGGGTTGTCTCTATTCCCTTTCATGGACAAGGGGACAACATTTGTTGTCCTCTAGCCTTCTGGCACTATTCCCGTAGACAATGAAGGCAAAAAGATCAAAGGCAAAGTCTCGCCAATCACACTCCTGGTTTCCCAGAGAAGCCAAGGATAAATCTCATCTGGCCCAGTGGACTTACCGATTTTTACACTTGCCAGAATTGCTAACACCTTCTCTTTCTGCAATTCAATCCCATCTACTTATGGACTCCACTACCCTGGGGTAAAGACGTTGGCTAATCAACTTACCTGTGCCAGTCATGGTTTTCTAAACCTTTACAAGGTCACCCCTCAGCCACCTACACCTAATGGAAATGCGAAAGACAATGATATAAATATTTCTGCTCGTGTCCCTGCCACTACTTTGCCACAATGTTCTGGGATACATTTGTTCAGGATCTAGGGCTTTCTCTACATTTGTGTTCTAAGACCTCCAGCACCATCTCTTCTGTAATGGGGACTCTTTACAAGCCATCACTGTTTCTTCCCTTTGTTTCCTAGTCTTTGTCCGCAGTACGTTCTGACATGAAATTTTCATTTAGGCCCTCGCCCATCTCCTGTTGTCTACACTTGGATGGCCTCACTGATTTTTGAGGAGCCCTAGTGTTTGTTCAGTTGTTTTTGTGTAGTTGTATGCTGTAGAAAATTATTTGCATTCTCCTTAGACTTATCTGCCAAATATATCTCATCCCCCAATGTTGCTTTCCAGCAGATCCAGCATCTCAGATTCTGTCAAACCCTCCAGTATCAGTAACATCTTCTTCAATATTGGCTCCATTTACAGTTTCAGGAAATGCTTCTTCAATCAGGATGATCAGAATTCTATGCAGTACTCCAAAGCTGTGCTGACTATCCCTAATCAATCCTTACCGTTGCAAATGCATGTAACTCCTGTCCCGCAGAGTCGTTTCCAACAATGTACGCACCACTGACATCAAGCTAATTGGTGTTTATCTCCCTGGCTTTCCCTCGCAGCCTTTCCTAAACACTGGCACAACATTACCACCCTCCCGGCTCCGTGCTCATCACCCATGGCTGTCAGTGATAGAAAAATCTCTTTATGGGACACACAATTTCTTCCTGAGCTTCACACCATATTCTGGGATATGCTTGATTAGTTCCCATGGAATTGTCTCCCTTATATGCATTTAAAAACCTCCAGTACCTCCTGTTATGTGGGGTCTTGTGAAGACATCACTGTTTATTTCCCTGACATCGCCTGTCTTTCTCCACAGTAAGTTCAAACATGATATTTTTGTTTAGGATCTCACCCATCTCCTGTAGTTCCACACTTGGATTGCCCCATTCATCTTCAAGGAGCCATACCCTGCCCCTAGTTAGTCTCCTATTGTTAATATACTTGTAGAATCTCTTTGGACCTTCCTCAGCCTGATCTACCAACGCTTTTTGTGGTCCCCTTTGTGCCCTCCTGCTTTGGCTCTTAAGTGAATTACTCCACCCACAATGTTCTTCGATGGATTCCCTTAATCCAGCTGGCTATATGTGACATGTGTCCCCTTTTTGTTGACCATGTGGGCGGCACGGTGGCACAGTGGTTAGCACTGCTGCCTCACAGCGCCAGAGACCCGGGTTCAATTCCCGCCTCAGGCGACTGACTGTGTGGAGTTTGCACGTTCTCCCCGTGTCTGCGTGGGTTTCCTCCGGGTGCTCCGGTTTCCTCCCACAGTCCAAAGATGTGCAGGGTCAGGTGAATTGGCCATACTAAATTGCCCGTAGTGTTAGGTAAGGGGTAAATGTAGGGGTATGGGTGGGTTTCGCTTCGGCGGGTCGGTGTGGACTTGTTGGGCCGTAGGGCCTGTTTCCACACTGTAATCTAATCTAATCTAAAAGAACCTCAATACCCCCAGTCATCCAGAGTTTCCTACTTGTGTCAGCATTGTCATTCACGCTAACAGGAATATGTTGGCCCTGAACTCTCATTTTAACTCCCTTTTGAAAGCTTCCCACCTGCCTGACGTCCCTTTTCCTGCACATAGCCTCCACAATCAATTGTTAAACGCTCTTGACTAATAACATCTGGATTGAGGAAAGGCCAGTTTTGATCTTTAACTTGTGGACCAGGTTTGTCTTTTCCATCGCTATTTTCCAACTAAGACGATTGTGATCACTTTGCCAAAGTATTATCCCACTAACAACTCAGTCCCTTTCACTACTTTGTTTCCCAAGGCGAGGTCAGGTTTTACCTCTTCCTGCAGTCCGACCATTTACATTTTGACTGGGACAGCTTTCTTGTACATGCCGAACAAATTCCTCGCATCCAAGCTCTGAACACTCTCTAGCAGTCCGAGTCTAGGTTTGGAAAGTTAAAATCCCTGACCATTACAGCCCTATCATTCTTACAGATATCTGAGATCTCCCGTTATATTTGCTGCTCAAATTCTCGCTGACTGTTGGGGGCCTGTAGTACAGTCATATCAAACTGATAACCCATTCTCATTTCTCAGTTGCACCATTATATCTTCACTGGGCGATCCCCAGGAATATCCTGTCTAATTAATGCAGTAATGTTTTCACTGATCAGAAACTCCAATACCCCTCCTCTCTCATCACCTGTTCTGTCCTCAACCTTCAGATTGTAGCCTGAGACCATCCCCCACACTGTGGACAACAGCATCACCTTTCATGTCATCTGCAAACTTACAAATCATACCTTGTGCTTTCACATTGAGTTATTAATGTACATAATACTGTTCAAAATAATTAGAGTAATAGATAGAGTCAATAGCCAGATACATTTCCCCAGGGCAGGATTGACTGGTACGATGAGTCATAGTTTGAAGATATTAGGAGGAAGGTATAATGGAGATATCAGAGGTAGGTTCTTTACGCAGAGAGTTGTGAATGCATGGAATGTGTTGCCAGCTGAGGTGGTGGAAGGAGATTCATTGGGGACATTTTCGCGACTGCTGGACATGCACATGGATAGGAAAGAGTTGAGGGGTGCACAGGTTAAGTTACTATATTTTACATTAGGATTAAGTCTCGGCACAACTTCATGGACCTAAGGGCCTGTTCTGTGCTGCACTTTTCTATGTTCTATGCTCTATAATAACCAGCACTGATTTCTGCACAGATCCCTGTGGTACACCCGCTGGTGAAAGAATTTCAAACACAAAACGTACCCTCCACCGTTGTGCATCCAGGTTACCAAATTGTCTTGGATCTCATTGATCTGTTGGACCAGCGTTCCATGTGGAACCTTGTCAAATGCCTTAATGAACTCCATGTAACCCACATCTTCTGCACTGCCCTCATCAAAATCCTCAATCGTAATTTCGAACAAAAATCTCAGCTGAATTTGGGAGAGGATCTTACTCTACCAAATCCGTGATGAGTATCCATAATCGATCTCTGCCTTTCCAAATGTTGATTCATTCTGTCCCTCAGAATTGTGTCCAATAATTTCCCTCTCCCTGCTGTCAGACTATCTGCTTGTAATTACCTGGCGTATCCCTGCTTCCCTTTCTGAATAAAGGAACCACGTTAGTTATCCTCCAGTCATTCGGCACTTTACCCGTAGCCAGCAAATTATTAAATATATCCACGAGTTCCAGCAATCTCCTCCTTTAGTAGAACTAGGGGGGGGCGGGTTTGACTTGAACCAGAGGGGCATCAGTATCCCTGGGGGAGATTTGTTTGTCTTACCCCAGAGGGTTTAAACTAGTTTGGCTGGGTTTTGGACTCTGAGTAAGAGAAGGCCCATTGACCAGTCAAGTGATAATGCATCAGCCATCGAGAGCAATTTTTCTATCGAAGACATCGAGGGGCACAGTCAAGGGATGGAAAAGACTTTTGATTTAACGCGCATTTATTTCAATGCACAAGGCCTGACTGGTAAGGCAGATGCGCTCAGCGCATGGATTGGCTCTGGGTACATGGATATTATAGACATAAAAGAAACATGTCTGAGAGAAGGGCCGGACTGGCAGCTCCGTGTTCCAGGATACAGAAGCTACAGGCGGGACAGAAGGACAAGTAAGTGAGGAGGAGGAGGTGGCCTTTTCTTTAGGGAGGCCATAAAAACAGTGCTTCGAGAAGATACCCTTTCGCGGTGATCAAATGAGGCCATATGTTTAGAAATTACAAACAAAAAAAGGATGGTCAGTCTGCTGGGATATTGTTCTGGACCCCCAATTAGCCAGTGGTACTAGAGGAGCAGATGTGAAGAGAGATTGCAGGTACCGAAAGAAATAATAGGGCAGTATTGGTTGGAGGTTTTAACTTCCCCTGTATTGACCAGACCACCCAGAGTCTAAAAGGCCCGTATGGGGTGTAATTTGTCAAATGTGTCGAAGAAAGTTTCCGAGATCAATATGTAGAGGGCTGCACTCTACTCAGGCGGCTTCAAATGCGATCTCCCCTCAGAAAACGGGGTCGGGCAAGTGACTGAAGTGGCAGTCGCAGAGCACTTTATGTCCAGTGACCACAGCTGTCTTAGTTTAACATAGATATTGAAAAAGATCAGGCAGGTCCATATATTAAGGTCTTAAACTGGCGTGGGGCTACTTTTGGGGCCATTTGGCAGGATCGAGCAGAGGTTGATTGGGTGAATTAAAAATCACACAACACCAGTTATAGTCCAACAGGTTTATTGCGAAGCACCAGCTTTTGAAGTGCAGGTTATCATTCTTAAAGATTTGATATTACATTCCATGACACTGCTATCCTGTTGTTATAAATTCTGTACCTTATGATTGTGCTCCACCCGATGAAGCAGTGCTCTGACATCTAGTGCTTCCAAATAAATCTTTTGGACTGTAAGCTGGTTTTGTGAGATTTTTAAGGTTGTTCATCTCAGTCCAACACCGGCTCCACCACATCATGTTCCCATCAACTGGGTGAGTCTGTGTGAAGGAAAAGGAATGACTGGCAAATGGAAGGCTTTGAAAAGTGTGATCTCAAGAATCCAATATGTCTCTGATTGAGTGAAGGGAAAAGCTGGCAGGTTTAGGGATCCCTGTCTGATGGGGGATATTGAGGCTCTGTTCAATAAAAAGAAGGCACATATTGTCTTCAATGTTTCTGTATCTACGTAATCTCTTCCAGTCCTAATGACACGATTACTCGGTGGAGACTTTACAATCCTCAGAGGTCCCTTCGGCACTCCCGATCTGTAGAATCCACTGAAAGCCTACGATTCTCTCGATACAGTTCTGAAAAGACTCACTATCTGTGTAACATCATCCCATCGCTAACACACACCCTATCAATGTGAGCTCCTTCTGTATCTCCATCCAATTACTCCTCTCCATAACCTTCTCCAGCTCTTACACCCCTATCTGAGTAAATGTCATCCTCCCATACGACGCTTCCCACTTTGACCAAACTGGAGGAAGTTACTAATGCTCCCTTATCTGTGAAACTGTCTCCAACCAAAGTTACTGCCCTTCTGGAGTATCTGTGAGTCTCCACACCCTTCATATCTAAATAATCTGCAGAAGGAAACCTTCCTATAATCACGACTACCCTCCATATCTCTGTTTGGTCCTCCAGTCTGTACAACCTACTTTATTTCTGTCATCCGCTCCATTCACCGAAAACCCTCCCTGCCTGTGTAAACCCCTCCATCCTACCAACTTCCTTCTCCCTGTAAACTGCCCATCCCTCCCAACCTCCCCATCTCCACGAACTCCTGCAGGCCCTACAGCTCTCCCCATTTCTGTACCACCCTGTGGCTCTATGGTCTTCCCCCCCTGTGAAACCACCTCCAGTCCACACAACTCTCCCAGTCAGGGTCGTCTGCACCAGATCAGATCATTGCTGTCTCTGTTACCGCGGACAATCCTAGTAAACCTGCCTAATGTATCTATTCATTCAGATACCATCTCCTCAGCCTCCCGAAACCTCTTCCTGTCATTGTAACCCTCCCTATTTAGAACACAGAACAGTACAGCATAGTACAGGCCCTTCAGCCCTCAATATTGTGCCCATCTTTTACCCGTCTCTAAGATCAATCTAACCTGCAAACCATTCAAGGACCAAAAAAATCACAGCACAGGAACAGGCTCTTCAGTCCTCTAAGCCTCCGCCAATCCAGATCCTCTGTCGAAACCTGTCGCCTATTTTGTGAGGATCTGTACCCCTTTGCTCCCTGCCTATTCATGCATTTGTCTGGATAGATCTTAAGAGACGTTATCGTTCCCGCCTGTACCACCTCTGCTGGCCACGCGTCCCAGGTCCCCATCACCCTCTGCATAAAGATCGTTCCAGCGTATCTGTCCTAAACCTTCTGCCTCTCGCTTTGAACTCGTGACCCCTAGTAATTGAGTTCCGCACTCTGGGGAAAAAAGCTTCTTGCTATCCATCCTATCGATACATCCCATGATTTTGGAGACCTCAATCAGGTCCCTCGTCAACCTTCATCTTTCTAACGAAAATAATCCGAATATAATCAATGGTTCCTCATTACTAGCGCCCTCTATACCAGGCAACTTCCTGGTGAACATCCTCTGCACCCTTTCCAAAGCATGCACCTCCTTTTGGTAATGTGGCGACCAGAACTGTATGTAATATTCTAAATGTGACCGAATCAAAGCCCTATAAAACTGTAACGTGACCTGTTAACTTTTGTACGCGATAGCCCTTCGAATAAAGGAAAGCATGCCGCCGTGACCAATTTACTGTCCTGCGTTTCCACATTTAAGGAACAATGGGCCTGAATACCCAGATCTTTCTGTACATCAATTTTCCCCAGGACGTTTCCATTTACTGTATAGTTCACTTTCCAATTAGATCATCTGAAATGCATCACCTCGCATTTGTCCGGATTGAACTCCATCTGCCATTTCCCAGCACGCCTCTCCAATCTATCTATATTCTGCTGTATTTTCTGACAGCCCCCTTCTCTATCTGCTACTCCACCAATCTTAGTGTCAACTGCAACCTGCTAATCGAGGAACCAATACCTTCGACCAAATCATTGATATGTATCACAAGCAACAGTGGTCCCAGCACGGATCCCTGTGGAACACCACTGGTCACAGGTCTCCATTTTGAGAAATTAATTTTGCTATCATTCATGTGTCTATCTAAAAATTACTTAAGTGTCCCTTATGTATCTGAATCTACCACCCACACTGGCAATACATTCCACTCACCCGCCACACTCTGTGAAAAGAATCTACCTCTGACATCTCACTTCAACCTTCCTCCAATTACCTTACAATTTTGCCCCCTGGTTATAGCCATTTTCGCACTGGGAAAAATCTCAGGCCACCCACCCTATGTCTGCCTCTCATAATCTCGTACCTCTATCAATTCACTTCTCATCCTTTTTCATTCCAAAATGAAAAGCCCTGGCTCCCTCAACCTTCCTTCGTTAGACCTCCCCTCCAGACCAGGCAACATCCTGATAAATCTCCTCTGCAACCTCTCCAAAACTTCCAATGTTTTCTGTAATGAGGCAACCAGAACTGAACACAATATTACAATTTTGGTCTAACCACAGGATGTATCGAGCTGCAACATAACCTCACAGCTCTTAAACCCAAGGCCCCTGAAAATGAAAGCCGACACATCATTGGCTTTCTTAACAACCCTAACAACTTGGTTCGCAACTGTGAAGGATCCCTGGACATTGATCCAAGATTTTTCTGCTACTCCTCACTATCAAGAATCCTGCATTAACCCTGTAAAATTTTTCTGCAGATTCCTTCAAACGTAAATCCTCCCTATTTTGGTATTTTCCTCCAGTCCCCACTACACTCTTAAACTGTGAAACCTCTTCCAGTCCCTACAATCCTCCTTAGCTCTATAACCTCTGTAAGCATGTAGTTGTCGTCATGTGGTTTAGGCGATGGGTTAGAAAACCATTGGGGCTTGCCCACACAGGTTCGAATCCTGCCCAACAGGGCGGTGGGACTGATTGGTGCCGGTGTCCGGAGGTGTTCTCTAACCTGCTCTGTGAGAAGGTGTCCCATGTCCTCAATGAGGAGACTGGGCGCCTTCTCACAGCGCACTTCACAAAAAGTCTCCAGGATACCTGAAAATCAACCCAATGACCTGTTGCCAAACATTTCAACTCCCCCACCCACTCTGCCGAGAACATACAGGTCCTGGGCCTCCTCCAACCGCCACTCCCTCACCACCCGACGCCTGGAGGAAGAACGCCTTTTCTTTTGCCTTGGGACCCTTTAACGCCATGGCAGCAATGTGGACTTCACCAGTTTCCTCATTTCCCCTTCCCCACTTACCGCAGTTCCAACCTTACAGCTCAGCACCACCCTCATGACCTGTCCCACCTGTCAATCTTCCTTCCCACCAATCTGCTCCACCCTTCTCTTTGACTTAGAACTCTTACCCCATATCCAAACACCTATTGCACTCTCAGCTACCTTCACCCCAACCCCATCCCCTTCCCATTTATCTCTCCACCCCCGAACCTCCCAGCCTCATTCCTGACGCAGGGCTCCTGCGCGAAACGTCGACTTTCCTGCTCCTCGGATGCTGCCTGACCTGCTGTGCTTTTCCAGCACTACACTCTCAACTCCGATCGCCAGCAGCTGCAGACCTCAACGTCTCCTGTTTATCAGATGGGTCAATGGAGTGAGGAATGGCAGATGGAGATTAATTTAGATAAATGTGAGGTGCTTCATTTTGGAAAAGCAAATCCTCACAGGACTTATACACTTAATGGTAAGGTCCTAGGGAGTGTTGCTGAACAAAGAGACCTTGGAGTGCAGGTTCATAGTTCCTTGATAGTGGAGTCGCAGGTAGATAAGATAGTAAAGAAGGCGTTTGGTATGCTTTCCTTTATTGGTCAGAGTATCGAGTATACGAGTTGGGAGATCATTTTGCGGCTGGACAGGACACTTGTTTGGCCACTGTTGGAATATGCGTGCAACTCTGGTCTCATTCCTATCGGAAGGATGTTGTGAAACTTCAAAGGGTTCAGAAAAGATTTACAAGGATGTTGCCCGGGTTGGAGCATTTGAGCCACAGGGAGAGGCTGAATCGACTGGGGCTGTTTTCCCTGGAGTGTCAGAGGTTGAGGGGTGGCCTTATAGAGATTTATAAAGTCAGGAGGGGCATGGATAGGATAAAAAGACAAGGTCGCTTCCCAGGGATGGGGGAGTCCAGAACTAGAGGGCATAAGTTCAGGGCGGAGAGGTGAAAGATTTGAAAGGGACCTAAGGGGCAACTTTTTCACGCAGACGGTGCTGTGTGTACGGAATCAACTGCCAGAGTAAGTGGTCGAGGCAAGTAAATTTACAGCATTTAAAAGACATCTGGATGGATATATGAATAGGAAGGGTTTAGTGGGATAAGTGCCGGTAAATGGAACGAGAATGGTTATGATACCTGGTTGGCGTGGACGAATTGGACCGAGGGGTCTGTTTCTCTGCTGTGCATCTCTATTACTCTATGATTCTTTTTTTTTCAACTGTTCATTTACAGCCTGACATTTCAGACTGTTTCCTCTGTTTACCTTGGTTAGTTCTCCCCTCAAACTCATGTAATTGGCTGTGTTTCTGATGCTCGTGTCTGCTTATGTCGTTTGAAAAATTAATAATCTCTTTGAATTCCAATATATTGCAATCTCCTGGAGGATCTCTGTGTGACATCACACCTTCACTCAGCTTGATCACTCAACGGTCACTCTGAGATCATGATATCCCGATCCATCTGCACAATATGGTATTCAAGGAACACTGAGAAAAAAAAACATTCAAAGAGGAGCTCTGATCATATCACTCTTGTCAGTGTGACTGTCCCAGATCATGCAAAGATTGAAGTCTCCTAAAACTATCATAATGCCTTTGTTACAAATTCCAATGAATTCCTGTTTAATGCAGAGAGGAACAATGAGATGCTGCTAGGCAGCTGAAAACAAAAGTTTTTCTGTTTGTGTTTGTGACAAATAGGACCCAGAATTCACATTCAGGCTGATTCAGTCACATCATCTGAGGCCAAATGCTTTCTCTGTAATGCAATTGTTATTGATTACTGTCAGGGTTACCCATCCTGTACTCCCATTCTGCCTGAGATCCCACAAGGTTGTGTACCACTGTATATTTACGTTCCACCTTTTGTTCACCCTGTAACCACATCTCTCTGCTGACTAAATCCCATTTATCTCTGTGCCACAAGTCTATTACCTTATTGCAGATACATTGGCAATTCCAAAATATATATATATAATTTATTCTTTCCCACAATGTCCTGTCGCAAACCAATTCACTGATGTACAGTTTTAGTTAAACTCTGTCCCTTCCTGTTCCTTTCTGCTTGTCTTCAGTCACATCCCCATGTTGTTCCGATGCATCACCTTTTCTCTTTGGATTTGGAAAGCTCCTTTCACCTGAACCCTGTCCCTGTATCCTCCGTGTTAGCTTAAAGCCCTGTCCATAAACCTACCAACATGGTTGGCAAGGACACTGGTCCCAACGATGTTGTTTTTAATTCACTCGTAGGATTTTGCTGTCTCTAGCTGGCCAGCATTTCATGCCCATCCCCAAGCTGTCCTTGAGCTGAGTGCCTTACTAGACTAATGCAAAGGGTAATTTAAAGTCAACTCCATTGTTCTGGGTCTGGAGTCATGTGTAGGTCAGACCAGCTGCCTACCACTGATTTCCTTCCTGAACGAATATTGAGCATTCAGATGCTTTTCCCTGCCACTGGCATTAAATTCTGGATTAACAGGCTAGTGAGAGTAATTGTTAGACAATCGCTTGGCCCACTGATAGCTCCCTCATCCCTGAGCACTGATCTCAGTGCACCGTGAATCAAACCCCTTCTTCTTGACCATGGTTTGATCCTGACACCTTCCAGCAATCTGGTGCTATCATCCAGTATCTCTCCATATGATATCTGTCACTGTGAGGGTCTAATTGCTGCCGGTGACTGCAGCTTTTGTCGTTACTCCAGATCCTGAGCCAACAGAATTCTGAACTCCTGGGAGACCAGGCAACGCAGGGATGGAGACTGGGATTTTCCAGATCTCTGTGGGACTCAGTGCCATCCTCTATGTGTAACCCTCACTGGATCAGTCTAATTTCCCATTCTGTCTATTTCTCTGTCTCCTGCATAAATTCAGGACAATCCTGACTCAATAAACTTCCCAACTGCTGGGTGTTTCATCGATCATCGCATTGAACACAGTTGGTCAGCCGGAGGGCAGGGAGATCTGGCGTCTGCAATAAATCTGCAGCGAGGTAAGATCACTCACAGTGAACAGCGCAGAGCGAATTTAAGGGATCGAAGTTTGGTCCAGAAGACCTGACACA
Source organism: Chiloscyllium plagiosum (assembly GCF_037043375.1). Taxonomy (NCBI): domain Eukaryota; kingdom Metazoa; phylum Chordata; class Chondrichthyes; order Orectolobiformes; family Hemiscylliidae; genus Chiloscyllium; species Chiloscyllium plagiosum. Next base: position 59,542,061 of record NW_028270184.1, on the reverse strand, counting down.
GATACAGTGCTGAAGGGTGAAGCAGATCATGAAGGGCCCAGGCTCAATCTCCACTGTCTTGCTAACTTGCATCACTGCAGTTCTGAGCCTTCCTATGACAATATAGGAAGATAACAGTTATCCATCCAGGCCTGTGCTGTCTTAGTGAGCATCAGGACAACATCTGGGAAAGGAGGCCTCCCTTAATAATTTGGTGTTGAAACCTGGGATCTTTCTGTTCCCTATTCTCCTTCTCACACGGTTACTTGTCATGTGATAGAGTCATACAGCAAGGAAACACACCTTCTGGTCCATCTCATCTGCACCAATGCCTTGAATGGTTGTAATTGCCAGAAAAGTTCCTATTTCTGTAACCTCCACCCCTCCCATTATCCTGCTGTATATTTGAAACCTACTCCAATGCTGGCGACTCTCCCTATTTGTAAATTGCTCCAGTCTCGATAACATGCCCATCTCAATAATCCCATCCTGCAGTCAGTACAATAATCTCTATTTCTGTAGTTTTCCACAATAACTGCAGTCCATCCTGTCTCTGTAAAATCCTCCAGCCCGGACCAAAATACCCCCCTATGTACCTTCCTCAAGCCCCAGGAGAACATGATATCACTGTAACCTTCTGCAGGTCCGATCCCTTTCCTGTCTCCTGGCATCCAGCACTACACGACTTCTGGAACCATCTCCCATGCCTTCCGACCTTCTTATCTGGGTAAACACCTCCAGACCCTTTTACAGCGGAAACAACACTCCCCATCTCTGTGCGCTCCTCCCTGCACCTCAAACACCCTCTCTGTGTGTAACTCTGCAGGTTAGGTGACATGGCAGTTCAGTGGTGAGCACTGCTGCCTCACAACGCCAGGGACCCAGGTTCGATTCTAGTCTTGGGGGACTGTCTGCATGGAGTTAGCACATTCTCTCTGTGTCTGCATGGGTTTCCCCCAGGTGCCCCGTCTTTCTCCCACAGTCCAAAGATGTGCAGGTCAGGTGAATTGGCCATTCGAAACTGCCCACAGCGTTAGGTGCTTCAGTCAGAGGGAAATGGGTCTGGGTGGATTACTCTTTGGAGAGATGGTGTGGACTTGTTGGGCCGAAGTGCCGTTTCCATACTGTCGGGAATGTAATAACATCTAAACTCTCCCTCTGCTTTCCATATTACTGACCCTAAAAATATCCCTCTAACAATTAAACAGCTCCAAACCTCCCAATCTATGTAAACTACGACAGCTCCAACATCCCTCCTTTTTGGTGTAACCTCTTCCAGAAATCCTCTCAACATGTGGACACCCCACAATCCTCCATATCTGTGTAATCCTCTCAGGTCACTGCAATACTCCAAACCTGTAGAACCCAGTCCAATGCCTGTGACTCTCCCAATCCAGTTCCTACAAGAGTCACTATCTGTGTAACATTCTCCCATCACTATCACACACCCTGTCAATGTAAGCTCCTCTAATATATCCATCCATCTAGTCATCTCCGTAACCTTCTCCAGCGCTTGTAGCCCGATCTGAATAAATGTCACCCTCCTCTAAAACCCTCCCTACAGCAGGAATCATTCTACAGATTCAATACCCTCTGGTTGAATACATTCTTCCAGATCTCCATTCTAAATGGTCGTGCCTTCATTCTGAAGCTATGCCCTTGGCTCCTAGTCTCTCCGACTAGAGGAAACATCTTCTCCCCAGCCACGTCCAATATATCCAGGCACCTCAAAATTCTGTAAGTTTGAATGAGATCCTGCCACCGCCGCCTCTGAAAATTCATCAAGTACAGACCCAGAGACTTCACCTGCTCCTCATATGGCAAGTATTTCACTCTTGTAAAACTCGTTCTTATACCCACTCACATCCTTTTCCCAGACTGTGAATGCATAACATGTACAGCGTGGCCCCAACACTGACCCCTGCGGAGTTCCCTTCGTCACCAGTTCCCATCGTGAAAACGACCCCTTTATACCTACTCTCTTCTGCTTATCAGCCAATCCTCTATTCATATCAAACATGTTGTTCTGAAACTGAAATTTCACAAACCCTGCTGGATTTGTTTTCCTGTCTGGCTGTGAACAAGCAGAGTAGATAAAAGGGAGGAATGGTTTTTCGGGGTTTTCAGAAACCTTTCAACATGTCCCACTGAAGAGGTGGATAAGCAATATTGGCAAATGTGGGATTGGAGAGAATGTACTGGCATGGGTTGGGAATTCTTCAACAGAAAACTAAGTGGGAATAAATGGATTAGTGCTTGACCTCTAACTATTCACAAAGGGATTTGATACATTTGATGGATGGACAAAATCTACTGATTCCATGTTTGTTGCTGACACAGAACGAGATGGGAATGTGGGTTGTGTGGATGAAGCAAAGGAGACATGAACAGACCATGAGTTTCCCTTGTACAAATTCATTGATGGGACGTGGCCATCACTTGCTTGGCCATCATTACCTTCCCAGCTGTAATTACCTGGAGAAGGTGGTGGTTAGCTGCCTTCCTCACCCATTGCGGTTCTTTGGGTGTAGGGACAGACACAGTGCTGGCAGGATGGAGCGTGGTTTTGAGGGCACCTTGGAAATGCTTTTATTCCCGTGCAGCTGGAATTCCTGTACTTCCAGAGTATAGTTGCTCCGGGTTTGTGAAGTGGTGCTGAAAGGACCTTCTTAAGTGACCTCAGTGCTGCTTGTAGATTTATTATTTATTTATTCACTCGTGGTCATGAGCATTGCTGTATGTATTGCTGATTTGGAGTTGTCCCTGAGAAGGTGGTGGTGAGCTGCCTTCCTGAACCACTGCACCAGCTGTTGGAACTGTTGTTATCTGTGTCCCCTCCAGCAGGTGCGACAACACTCATGTCTGTAAATGCATACAGACAATACAGCTCTTCCTGTATATGTGGCATCCTTCTCTGCCAACAACACTTATTGTTCATCAGAATGTCACACCATCTCCATTCCCTTTTGTGCTAGTAATCGCTCAAATTTCTTTATTCTTGTTTATATTTCTGATCACCTAAACCTCTTCCGTTCTAAATTTATAACCCCTCAGTACATGTAACTCGCCATATAACTGTATTCAATGACAGCACAGGTCGCCTTCCTTAAATCTCTGTGAATTTCAGCGGCTGGTTGTGCTGGACTGGTACTTTTCATTCTCCTTATCCATCTTAGATCTTCCAGCACCTGCCAACCCATTAATTGCAAGGCTCCTATTCTCTGTACCTCCTTATGCCTGAGGGTCCTTGAACATCACGAATGCTTTAAACATCTGTAACCCCCCAGTTACTGCGAGTCTTCTAACTCTGTAACATCCAACAGTTTCCAGTACCTTACAACACTTACTGGCTGTCAATTTGCATTTGTTGAAGTCTTCACATCTCAAGAAGGAGCTCACAAAATGCCCTTTAGACTTTACAAGGCTCCGTCACCAACAAGCCACATGTATCTATTTTCTTTGCCACCCTCGGTGCCTGCAACTTTCCCTGTATCTTCAATAACCTGCTATAGACACTTCAGGTCTGCCTACTTCCGCAGATAATCTGTTCCATCCCGACAGATCACTCAATCACTGTAACAACCTCTGCACGCTCGCATCCTCCTCTTTTCCAGTGTCTTCCACGCACAGCGGCGATCCTATGGGGAGCAGCGTGGAATGGGATGTTACACATCTCAGGGCTTTTGCCCGAAACGTCGATTTTGCCTGTCCTCGGTTTTTGCCTGTCCTCGGAGGCTGCCTGAATTGCTGTGTTCTTCCAGCACCACTAATCCAGAATCTGTTACACATCTCAGCTGAGGCTTGAGGCCTACTATTACCTGGGAGTCACAAAGGGAGAGAACCTGACAGTGAGCAGCACAAAGCGGGAGAATATAAATCAGCAGCGAGGATCAAGGCCTAGCAGGAATTGGGGTTGGAGAAACAGCAGAGCAGGAGGCTCTGAATCAGCACCGAGTCACAGAGGGAGTGACCATGTGATGGAGCAACTTGAAGCAGGAACATGACGTTACAGAAGCACCAAAGTGGGAGGATATAAATCAGCACTGAGGACCGAGCCCTGGACATATCTGGGATTCACAGAGACGGTGACCCTGTGAGGGAGCAGAGTGGAGTGGGAGCTGGAGGATTACACGTCCCTGGGAGTCACAGAGAACTTTCTGCTGCTGGGACCTGCCTGCACCGAGTTTGAAAGAAGTGCAAGAGCCATCACAGAAAAGGCTGTAAGTTCATTGGCTGATAATACTCCGTTATTAGTGACTGTCTCTAAATTGCTATTAGTTCGCAAATTTAGTTTTTCAACTTCTGAAATAAGGGTTGAACTGAGAAATAAGAGGGAGAAGTGAAATTCTGAGCCACTATAATAAATTATCCTCACTAAACCACAGATGAATAAAGGACTTAACCACTTTGTTATTTCCATGATGTTAACTTCATTCGAGGTAATTAATTAAGTTACTCCGGACATGTTGTATTTTAAGACATGTTTGTCAGATGGAAAATGTGTTCTGTTACATTGGGAAGCCATAGCCCCCTGCTCGACTCCTAAATGAACACTGGTCGTGGAGCTCAGACAGTGACAAGAGATTCTATGAGACATCTGTGATGCTGAGAGTTGGGGGACGGCACACACACAGAGCCGATCACCCTGCAGACATGACTGTCTGGAAGAATGAAGGGAATGCACAATCGAAGATACACAGTCAGGGTATCCAACAATAGCCTGATGTCTCCCTCTCAATTCGGTTTCCCAGTTTGGAAGCTGATGAAGGTATTGGCTGCTCAGGGGAGGGCAGTCAGAGCCATGTCTGTGGCTCCACAAGCAGCCTGACTGTACAGGAGGGGAGGGAGAAGGAAGGATGAGCAATAGTCGCAGGGAAGTCAGGAAATTGAGGAAATCATTAGCATTTCTTTGACTGTCAATGTAATTCCAGGATTGTGGGCTCGAGAATGTCACTGTGTATGCAGAATATTGGTCTGGGAGATGGTTAGCAGCCAGAGGTCATGGTCTGTGTTGGTCTCAGTAACTTGAGTGTGAAATGTGACGTGGTCTGGGAATCAGAATTTAGCGAGGTAAATGGAAGGTTAGCAAACAGGGCCTCATATGTGTCAATCCCTGGAATACTCGCAGTGCTGTGTGCAAGGCAGTGCAGCACTGGTAATATTACGTAGGTGAGAGAGTGACTGGAACGATAGTGTAGCAGGAAGCGCTTCAGATTCCCGGTACATTGGGACTAGTTCTGGGGAAGGCAGCAACTGTACAAGCTGGATTGGGTAACATATGACAGAGCTGGGACTGATTTCCTTATGCAGTGTTTGGCTAATGCTGTTGGGAGGGATTTAAACTGATTTGGCAGGGCTATGGTAACCAAACAGAATATTGGAGGAAACTACCGTTCCTCAGCCACACTTCCATCTGGTCTCTCTTTCTATTTCTATCCTCACTGGCATGTGGCATTGGGAATAATCTGGAGATCACTGCACTTGAGGTCCTGCTTTTTCACTTCTTACCAAACTCCCTCTACTCAGGTCCCTGACAATATTTACTGTCCGATCAAATCTCCTCTCAGCATCCTCCGTTCCAGCCTTTTCTCAGAACTGCACTTCCGCTGTCACAGGGTAACGAATCTCCTCTGCACACTCTCCAGTCCAATTCCATCCTTCCATGTCTTGGGGTGACCAGAACTGCACACATTCCCCAAGCTGCGACTGCGCTCCTTATGTATACAGTTCCAGCATAAACTTCCTGCTCTAAATTCTGCACTTTGGCTGATAGAGGAAATGATTCCATTTGCTACATTAACGAGGTTCTTGGATGTTTCCAGCTACCTTCATTCATCTGCTCACACTGACCATACTCTCATTTATTGTACATTCCTCTCTATTGTTGATGTCCCCAAATGCCTTGCCTTGCACTTCTCTGGGTTGTTTGCTCCATTCACCTGGCCCCATAGTTTCTGTTTTTAAACAGCCTGCCATGGAATCTCTCCTTAAATCCAATTAAGTCACATGCAGTTACAAGTTACTGTCTCAAACTGACACAGTCAGATTAAATACACACGATCTTCCTTGAAAAAAATCCAGACCGACTGTCCTGGAGTCCCTGGGACTTCCTCAGTGACCGTTTATCCACTGTCTCAGAATCCCAGCCGCGATCTATTCTATCAGTTCCTTTCTCCACATTAAACAAAGCTGCCGTGTCAGCCGTTCTCCAGGCCTCCGGCTCCATTCCTGCATCCAGTGAGGATTGGATAATGTAGGTAACTATAAGGCTGGGGATTTTCTCCAGCTCCTTTCAACAGTTTGGAGCATTGTATTCCCCTTTTTAAGGATTTGAATCTCCTGTATAATTCTCTGCTCCAGGTTTGTTGCTCCCAATATTTCACACTGCATTCCCATTTTGATTCAGACAGACAGAGGCCTCAACCATCTTTTGATTTGGTCAAGTCTTATTTTAGACGAGTTTCATGGAGGGTTTCTCTCCACAAGGTTAAGTGTTTTTTTTCTCATGACACCATCCCCAATCTGCTTCATTAACTACCCTCCCTGCCCATGTGGACTTTCTCTCATCTGACACTAACGCGAGGATTTTCCCCTTCGTCATCACAACTGCCCGCTGCCTGGATTTCCGAGAATGCACCGGCCTCCCTGTTACAGGGGCCATCTATAAAAAGTCATTACACTCTAGGATTGTTACTCCGAAACACCCTGGACATGGCAGAGGGGGTAAATATGGGGCTTCACTTTGAGACCAAGCCCCTGAGGTTCTGCTGGATGGCATGGTGCACCAGAGGGACATTATCTTCCTCCAGGACTGGCAGGGGAGGCCATGAAACCGGATCCTGCCTGTTTGGTCCGAGGGTGACCCCTGGGTCTGTGAGGTGCCAGCCTTCTGGGTGAATGTCCAGCAGTGACCTTCGCCACTCCACCAGGGTAAGTGCCACCATCTGCACTTTGTGACCTCACTCTCACTCTCTCTGTTACTGCACCCACCTCTCACCAAGACTCATGTTCTCCCACCCTCACCCTCACCCCTGTATTTGCATGTGAATTTACCCACTCTCACTGAATCCAGCACCGTCTCTCAGTCTCTCCAACCTCATCACTGCCCCTCTACCCAACCCTGCCTGTTGTCTGTGCTGCCCACTCACTCACTCAGGACACATTGCCACCTTTCCCCCAGATTTGCCAGCTCTAACAGCTGCACCAAACGTTTCCATCTCCCTTAATAGCCCTTGCTAATTTTCACATCCCTTAAGGACCAATCCCACAACAGGAGAGAAAGTGCCAAGAGAGGCGTGGATCTCCCCAACATTCAGCTCCTCACCACCTCACAGGAGAAGGAACCTAACCATAACAACCACAAGAGACTTCCTGACCGTGTTCAAGTCCCAGACTGGGATTTGAGAGTCCCCTTGTCTCACTACTGGGTGCGGTGACTGACTGTGGACAATGATATTCAGCTTCCTGGGTTTGTGTCTGTGCTAAACACCAAGATAATGTAGCAGGCGGCTGAGACTGGTAGCTCTGGCTGAGGATAAACACTGCTGAGGGCAGGGTAAGGTAAAGCAATAATTCTGTGAACGCTCAAGGCATATCAAAATGAATGTGTACAAACACGGAGTGAGCAGCCCAGAGGGACAGTCCATGAACTGGGTGTGTGTCCCTGAGCACAGTGTCCTTGCAGCAGCATTGAGTGTATACAAACACGGAGTGAGCAGCCCAGAGGGACAGGCTGGGTGTGTGTATTCCTGAGCACAGTGTCCTTGCAGCAGCATTGCAACGAGAGTTGTCAATGCACCCTGAGCTGCAGCATTGAAGTACAGAAGTGTATTGTAGTGGGTTGGAGATGTGCTGGGATGGCATGTTGAGGCTGGCATGTGACAGATGCCAGCATTGGTGGGTGTGGAGTACATGCAGCTACTATCAGTGCAGTGTTCCCCAAGACGGTTCTGTCCAATATAGAAGGCCGCAGGATCGAGGGGCGAGATGGAGTCATCAGTTACCAGCTCTGACTTTCATGTCAAATTCTCCATATTGAGTTTCCCTACTGTTGGAGGGAGGGTATGAAGCTGAAAATTGATGAGGAGCGACCTCCATGAATGTGGTTATTGATCATCAGAAATCATTCAGTGAGCATCTCGCCAACGCTGCACTCAAATCTTGTCTTAAAGAACAGTCCGGCACAGGAACAGGCCCTTCAGCCCAGCATGTCCGCACTGACACATGATGCCCTTTGAAAGTTAAAACGAAAGCTTATGCTTCTACACATTCTCTGTCATTCTGTTCGCTGCTGTCTCGTCTCTGTGCCAAGATCCCTCTTTAACCTTGCTATATTAGCTTTTCCACTCTATCAGTGTATTCCAGGCACTTTCACATTCTGTCTGGAAAAGCAAAAGAAAACTTACCTATCATACTTTCTCTCTTTTACTTAAAACCTATGGTCCCTAGTAATTGATATTTCTACTCTGGGAAAAAAATTCTCCTTCTGGCTAATACCCTCCAAACCAGACAGCACTCTGGTAAATCTTTTCCATACCCAACACTTCCACATCGTGTGGCAATCAGTACTGTATACAATATTCCAAATGTGCCCGAACTAAGTTTCTCTACAGCTGCAGTATGACCTGCTAATTTTCATACTCCATGCTCGGATGCCTGTCTGCAAGTTTGCTGTCAGTCTTCTTGATCACCCTATCCACCCGTGTTGTCACTTTCAGGGAACTGTGGAGCTGTACACCTCGATCCCTTCGGATGTTGATGCGGCGAGTAGTTTATCCATCCACATTACACCTCTCTTCCGCACTAGACTTCTAAAACACATCACGTTGCAACTGTCCAGATAAAGTTACATCTGTGTTTTCTCTGTTCTGCTGTATTTTCTGGCAATCATCCTCACAATCTGCAACTCCAGCAATCTAGTTAAAGATCTCTAGTCACAAAAACACTGTTCCACCACCACTCTGTCTTCTATGACCAAGCAGTTCTCTATCCATCTTACTAACTAACGGCGGATCCCATTTCACTTCACCTTGCGTATGAGCCTGCCATAAGGAACCATATTAACGGCCTTGCTAAGGTCCAGACGGCCAGCATCCAGCCCCGTGCCCTCATCAATCAATTTTGTCACTTCCTCAAAATAATCAATCAAGCTTGTGAACATGATCTTCCCCACACAACTGTGTTGCCTGTCGCTCGCAAGTCCATACTAGAGTACTGTTGGAGGTGCACTCATTCAGACAATTGATTATTCCATCATAACTATGACTTGAACCTTGGAGGTTAGATTAGATTCCCTACAGTGTACATACCGTTTGGCCCAACCAGTCCACACCAACGCTCCGAAGAGTAACCTACCCAGACCCATTTTCCTCTGACAAAAGCACCTAACACTATGGGCAATTTAGTATGGCCAATCCACTCTTGGACTCTGGGAGGAAATCGGAACACCCGGAGGAAATGCACACAGACACGGCGGAATGTGCAAACTCCACACATACTGTCACATGAGGCCGGCACTGTGAGGTAGCAGTGCTAACCACTGAGCCACAGTGCCGCTGTTGACGGTTACTGTATAGTGGGAGGTATGTTGGGCCGTGATGGTTACTGTACAGTGGGAGGTATGTTGGGCCGTGATGGTTACTGTACTGTGGGAGGTATGTCGGGCCGTGATGGTTCCGGTACAGTGGGAGGTATGTGGGGCCATGATGGTGACTGTACATTGGAAGATATGTTGTGCCGTGATGGTTCCTGTACAGTGGGGGTTATGTTGGGCTGTGAGGTTGCAGACTGTATGAGTTGTACAGAGTGTGATTCTGCTCCTGACTGTGGCCCACTGCACCTCATGGATGCATCATCATTAGTTTCTCAATCTGTTTAAAGCCCAGGGGGCTGCGTATCATGGTGAGGGGAGTCTGTAAAATGTGAAGTTATCCCCTGTTCCCCATAAGGACTGTGCAGTGACCATTCTTACTGATATATGAAATGGAGAGGTGTATCTGCAGCAGGCAGATCGGTGATGATGTGGTCAATTATATGTTTCCCTTTTATTGATTCCACCATAACCTGCCGCAGAGTAGTCCAGCAGCCACAGGATCCAGCATCAATTCTGAGCACGATACTGACGATATACTATGGAGCTGTCCCCCTCTGCCTGGCTTGTCCTGTCAGTGTGACATACCCTAACAGAGAGGATGGCGATGTTGCCTGGTATTAGTCCTGTTCACAGACTCCTGCTTTCCAGATAATATCTGACTGATATAAAACAGGTCACTTTTACATTTTGTATAATGAAGAGTTAATATCACTTTGGTTTATTTTTATATCTGTAAGAAACAAACATCATTTTTTAGTTGAAAACCATTGAAGTGAACAATAATTGAATTACCAGAGCACACAGCTAACTATTACACAATTCAGTGACTGAAGTAAACAGCTGATTGATGTTCAGATGAATGAACACACGATCTTGCAGGCAACAAAGGTGTTGAAAATGACTTTGAGGAAAAGCCTGAATTCAGACACAGTGTTACTGGCCCTCACCATGACCTCCACAACACTGGCCATCTCCACAATCTGCCCAGTGAGTTTCCAAACTGGAGCTGAGCAGTTACTGACATAATCCCTCACAATAGACTAGTTAGAGACATACCTGAACAACGGTGAGATGTGAGTGGGGAAAACTGATCAATGCATTAGCACATGGCGCTGATCCAGACGCAGTTCAACATTTGTAACAATGACCTGTAAACAGCCATGTCCTGCAAGTATATCTCTTCTGGTATGGCACCTAAACTCTGTAATTATGTACCTTGGACCTGATCCTGAATGAAGGTGTTATAAAGGTGATGGGCTCCTGCAGCACATGGCATCTTACATTGAATCCCTCATAAACCATATCCAGTGTATGTTAGCCCCACAATGTCAGTATCCAAACAGAATTGTACAGCTCCATTGATGGCCAGCATCATCCCAGCCCAATGATCTTGTGTGTATTGAGTTGGAGATTTCTGTGTAAATGTTTGCAGAATTGTTCTAACAGTTAACAGCAAAGTGTCTTTACTGAAGTTTCGATAACCTTTCATAATACCAACTTTTAGATAGTCCAATAAGAACAAAAGTCTTGTACTTAATAATAATTTGGTCTTGGGTGTGGGAATGAGATTTATCATTTCAATGCTCCTTACTGTGAGTTGTGAACTGTTTTCATAATAATGTTGTTATAAAAGAGAACGGAATAAATGGGTGGATTTTAGATTAGATTACGTTTCCACATTGTAATGTAATCTAATCTAAAATCCACCCATTTATTCCATTCATTTTTATAACAACATTATGATGGAAACAGTGCACAACTCACAGTAAGGAGCATTGAAATGATAAATCTTTTTCCCACACCCAAGATCAAATTATTATTAAGTACAAGGACTTTGAAAATATACAATTATTTTGTCTTGTATTAATATTTTTAACTAATAGTCGACTCTCTTGCTCCTCAGATGCTGCCTGAACGGCTGTGCTTTCTTCAGAACCACACTTTTTGACTCTGATCTCCAGCATCTGCAGTCCTCACTTTCCCCCTGCTAATATTCACTCATAATCATTTTTGTGGCAACAATATCACTGTGTGATTAAACATGTTAGTCAGATATGAGTATATTTTCAATTGCCTCTGTCTGGCTCAGAGCTCAGTAATGTGTGATGTGACTGTCAGTGTCTGTGTGATGCTCGGTATGTCGGCCATGCCTCTGAGAGACAGTCGATTGTTTCAAACAGCACATCCCTTCAGCTGTTTACAACAAATAGGTAACTGCCTGGACCCAACCAGCCAGAGCTCACAAAACCCAAAGTACAGTATCCAGAATTGGGCAGGTCTGGACAATATTTTTCATGCCTGTCCCTTGTTGCCCTTGAGAAGGTGAGCGTGAGCTGTCACATTGACCCGCTGCAACCCATGTGCTGTAGGTAGACTTACAATACCATGAGGGAGGAATTTGAAGCAGTGACACTGAAAGAATATGCTTCCCAATCAGCTCGGTAAATGGCTTGGATTGGAACGCGAGCATGGTGGTCCCATGTATCTTCTTCCGTTGTCCTTCTTGATGGTCGAGGGTTCAGAGGTTCGTTGTAAGGGGCCTTGGGAAATGTCTGCAGACCACCGTGTAAATGGCAGACATGCTTCTGAGTGTCAGTGGATGAGGGGTGAAACTGCACTCACACAGGCAAATGGAGGTATTTAATCACACACACATTCAACGTGAGTCTTTTTGATGGGAGACAGGCTTTCCGAAATTTTGAGGTGAGTCATTCCTGTAGGATTTCTTGCCTCTGACATATTCTTGTAGCCAATGAATTAATATGTGTCAAAGTGTGGCGCTGGAAAAGGACAACAGGTCAAGCAGCACGTGAGGTACAGGAGAGTCGACGTTTTAGCATAAGCCCTTCACAGGACTGGGTAATGAAATTATATGGTCTGCCCAGTTCTGGTTAACGGTAATCCCCGGGATATTGGTAGGTGGGTGTTCGTGATGGTGGTGGCATTGAACATTAAATGAAATGGTACACTTTTCTATTGTCAGAGATAATCGTTGTCTGGCATGGGTGTAATGGAAATGGTACTTGTCACTGTTAAGCACACACCTGCATAGTTCCAGGACCTTTTGCATTTGGACAAGGACTGCTCCAGTATCTGAGTAAATCACGAATGGTGTTGAACATTGTCCAATCATTGGCAAACATCCCCAGTTGTGACTTTACTTGAGTAGGGGTGCTCATTTATGAAGCAGCTGAAAATTATTGGGCCTAGGGCATAGAGAACTCTTCCAGCTCACTGATGCTGTCCCTCTCTCTGAACTAGGAAGCTTGCTTCTAGTTCCACCTGCTCCAGAGGTGTCTAACAACACATCTGAACAGAATAATGTTGCAGTATCTTCCCGAAGGAGCTGAACGAGGACTTGGTTAGCTCAATCAGTTGGATGGCTCGTTTGTAATGCAGATTAATGCCAACAGTGTGGGTTCAGTTCCAGCACTGAATGAAGTGCCTGAAAAGGGCTGTCTTACTCACAATGTTTTCTCTATTCAGACATTGCATAATTCCGTTTTTTAAAATATCTACGTGTATCTCTGTATCTTTCCCTGTCATCTCCTCCAGCCGCTACATCCATTTGTATCTCAGTAACCTTCCGTATCTCCACAATCTTTATCTCATACTCCAACTCCACCTCACACTGTAAATTCCGCCAGCCCCTGCACCCCTCCCTATCTCTCTAATATCCAGCTCCTACACCTCTCCCCATATCCTGTGAATGAATTATAAAATATCTCAATAACATGTTCTAGCATGCACAGGCCACTTTATCTCTCGACCACCTCCAGCCTTGCTTTCGCACCTCTGTAACATCTCCAGCCTTGCTTTCCTCTCTCTGTAACATCTCCAGGCTTTCTTTCGCATCTCTGTGACATCTCCAGCCTTGCTTTCGCATCTCTGTAACATCTCGAGTCTTGCTTCCCTCTCTATCTGTAACATCTCCAGCCTTGCTTTCCTCTCTCTCTGTAACATCTACAGCCTTGCTTTCCTTTCTCTCTGTAACATCTCCAGCCTTGTTTTCCTCTCTCTGTAACATCTCCAGCCTTGCTTTCCTCTCTCTGTAACATCTCTAGCCTTGATTTTCTCTCTCTCTAACATCTCCAGCCTTGCTTTCCTCTCTCTGTAACATCTCCAACATTGTTTTCCTATCTCTCTGTAACATCGCCGGCCTTGCTTTCCTTTCTCAGTAACACTCCAGCCTTGCTTTCCTCTCTCTGCAACATCTCCAGCCTTGCTTTCCTATCTCTCTGTAATATATCGAGCCTTACTTTCCTCTCTCCTTGTAACATCTGAAACATTGCTTTCCTCTCTCCCTGTAACATCTCCAGCTTTGCTTTCCAATCTCTGTAACATCTCCAGGCTGGTTTCCTTCACACCTCAGTGAATTGGTTTTTACACACCTCAGTGAATTGGTTATATATTTGCTCCTGCATTTTCATCTTTCTGGGGCTCTATAAAATATCCCCAGCAGTGTTCCTGTCATCGTTTGGAACCTCACCTCGACCCATAATGCCTCATTTGAAGACACGTTAAGATATCGTCCCTCCTTACTGCAGTAACTGTTCTTTAATGAATAATGCAACACCACCTCCTCTTTAACATCCTCTCCTGTCCTGACTATAGTTCCAGTACAACAGAATACTGAGTTGTTAGCCCTGATCTCCCTCAAACACGTCTCTGTGTTGGCAAAAATATTCCACCTCCTCATGTCGACTCATGCCATTGTCACAACAGTCTGTCTGATAATACTCCCAGCATTAATGTAAGCTGGAATATAACACCTGGAATACTCTGTGTATCGGAGTTCCTCTATCATTCACTATTTGTTAGCAGGCTGCCCAAACCATGAACCAAATTTGTAACTCTGGGACTGAATGAATATTTGTTAAATTGTAATTTTTTTTGAAAAAAGAATGTATTCATCATGTGCAACTTTGCAGAACTGAGCAGTCAGCTCCACATACAATGAGTTTCTGATGGTTAATTCCCCCCCCCCCCCCCCTCAGTGTGCAGAGGGGAAAACACTCAGTAATAGAGAAAGTGAGGACTGCAGTTGATGGAAATCAGTGTCGAAAAGTGTGGTATTGGAAAAGCACAGCATCCGAGGAGCAGGAGAGTCGATAGTTCTGGCATGAGCTCTTTATCAGGAAGGCATTGGTGCATTCCTTTTTTTTGATTCTGTGATTTGCAGGACGTTGAGAACCATACTTGCTCAGCAAGGCAGCACTGTATATAGCACTGAAAACGAAAGCAGTCAATCAATTGGTTGAACAGGGTGTAGACTGGTTGAGTGGAAATACAGACTGATTGAATTACAAGCATAAGGATGGATAAATCTCCTGGGCCAGATGGGGTATACACAAAAGGTTACTCCAGGAGGTGATGGAAGAGATTGGTGTGACTTTGGTAATAATATATGCGTCTTCACTATTCACTGGAGTAGTGCCAGATGTTTGGGGGGGGGGGGGTGGCAAATGTTTTCCCCTTGTTCAGGGAAGGGAATAGGAATAACCCTGGGAATGATAGAACAGTCAGTCTTACACCAGTGGAGGGCAAAGTATTGGAGACGATTCTGAGAGACAGGATTTACAATTACTTAAAAAAAACCATAGTATGATCAGAGGTAGTCAGCATGGCTTTTTGAAGAGCAGGTTATGCCTCACAAACCTTATTGAATTCTTTGAAGATATGAAAAAACACGTTGATGAAGATATACCAGGAGATGTGGTGAACAAGAATTTTAGAAGGCATTTGATAAGGTTCCCCGTTGTGGGCTTATTCAGAAGGTAAGGAGGCATGCAACGCAGGGAAATGTGGCCCTCTGGATACGGCGTGGCTGGCCCATAGGAGACAGAGGGTGGTAGCAGATGGAAAGTATTCAGCCTGGAGCTCAGTGAGCAGTGGCGTTCCACAGGGATCGGTTCGAGGGCCTGTGCTCTTTGTGATTTTTATAAATGACTTTGACGAGGAAGTGGAATGGTGGGTTAGAAAGTTTGCCAATGACATGAAAGTTGATGGAGTTTTGGATAGTGTGGTGGGTTGTTGTAGTTTGCAACAGGACAGCGACAGGATACAGAGCTGGGCTGATAAGTGGCAGATAGAATTTAACCAATAAAAGTGTGAATTGGTTTAATTTGGAAAGGTTGCATTTGCATACAGGATACAGGGTTAAAGGCAAAATTCTTGGAGCAACAGAGGGATCTTGGGGTCCATGTCCATCGTTTCCTCAGTGTTGCCACCGACGTTGATCAGGTTGTTAAGGAGGTGTATGGTGTGTTGGCTTTCATTATGGGGAATTGTGTTTAAGAGCGGCGAGGTTAATGCTTAGGTCAATAAAACTGAGTTTCAACCACACTAGGAGTATTGTGTTCAGAGCTGGTTGCCTCACTATAGGAAACATGTGGAAGCCTCAGACAGTGTGTAGAGGAGATTTACCAGGATGCTGCCAGGACTGGAGGACACGTCTTAGCGAGAAAGTTTGAGGGAGCTGGTGCTTTTCTCCCTGGAGCGAAGAAGGATGAGAGGTAACTTGATAGGGGTGTACACGATGTTGAGAGACATAGGTAGATTGGATAGCCAAAGTCTTTTCCCATGGCAGAAGTGGTTATCAACAAGGAGCGTAATTTTAAGATGATTGGAGAAAGGTTTCGGGGGCTGTCAGAGATAGGTTCTTTACACAGAAAGTGGTGGGGGCGGAATGCACCGCCAGTGGTGGTAGTAGATCAGATACATTAGAGATATTTAAGAAGACTCTTGGATAGGCACATGGAAGTTAGTACATTGAAGGTTATGTAAGTTAGTCTGATCTTAGAGTAGGATAAAAGGCTGCCAAAACATTGAGAGCTGAAGCGCCTGCACTGTGCTGTACTGTTCTATGTTCCAAGTTTCACTCAGTTTGTGGATTCTCGTCAGTTGGTGAATGTGGGAGGAAGTGAGGCGGGTGAGGGAGTGAGGCAGGTGAGGGAGTGAGGTGTGTGAGGTCAGGAATCATGTGGTGGGGCGTTAGACCAAGACTTCCAGTTTTCATGTGCTTTGTTACATTCACCTGAATGTCAGGACAATATGTGAGGTTTCCAAGACCAGACAAAATCCACCAAGTTCAGTTATTGAAACGATTCATGGCTTGCCATTTGCTCCTGGTTTCTTCAGATACATTCTGTTGGATGACATTTCATTAGTATCTGAGCATCCAAAGGCATGTACAATTTTATTTTGTTCCTGGTTAATGTGAATGTACATTTAGTGGATATAGTTTCAGAGGGTTCACTGTGAGACACAAGATGCTGCAATAGACTGTCAATTGTGAACGTTTTCACCCAGTGTCTGGTCCAGGGGGCAGATGTATGGAATCTGGAGGTCATGCCAGATGTCATCACCATACGTAACGTGTGCGATGTGATTATGACACTCCATGTCCATACATCTGCTCCCTGGGCCAGGCTCTGACCGATGATGAATTTATAAGGCATGGTTCCTCGTCAGTCATTGGTATCTAATTTAGATAGTATTTGTACCTACACTGAGAGTAGTGATAGCCTGTTGGCTAGTTTCCTCCTGCTCAAGGCGGATACCAAATGAATCTCTGTTAGAGAATGTTTGAATGACTGCCCTGACCCAGGTTGGAAACAGTCTGGTCAGATTCAGGAGCAGGCCAGTGTCTCACTCAGTGCCACAGGCAGCTGTGAGGTCCAGTAGCACTGTACCCGAATTCAGGCTTTTTGGAATCCACTTTTAACGTTGGTCATGATGCAAGGTCATGGGTTTACTGATCTAACAATGATCAGGAGTTGGCCATGTTTGTGAATTGGGCAATAATAAGGTATGAGCTACAATTATTCAACTGAACAATAACTACATCATCTCTGAAAACAATTAAGTTGATTCTATATTGATGGAATTAAAATATAATCACGAAAAACCTTTTGTTATACAAAAGTAAGGAATCACATTTTGTTTTGTATCGAAAACGAACATGTCTGGCTATTTTGGAGATCACAATTACCCATTGAATCTCAGTATTCAACTACATACATTGTCGCTCTATCATTTACAAAGTGGCTGACCTCTAACTAATTACATATTCAGATTGAACAAATGATTGAAAAATCAAATAGACTTACAACTCTTACACATTTAAATATAATCAATCGATTTAATTACTCACCTGAAAGATGTGAGCTTCAGCTATTTGCCAACAATTCTATTAGTTTTAAAATAATGATGGTAAAGGATAGACGAGATGTAAATGTTAATGTTCTAAATTGGAGAAATGCAAATTTTGATGGTATTAGGCAATAACTTTCAAAAGCTGATGGCAGCAGATGTTCGCAGGGAAAGGGATGGCTGGAAAATGGAAAGCTTTCAGAAATGAGAGAACGAGAGTCCAGAAAAATATATATTCCTGTTAGGATGAAAGGAAAGGCTTGTAGGTATAGAGATTGCGAAATGACTAATGAAATTGAGGGTCTGGTTAAGAAAAAAGAGGAAGCATATGACAGGTACAGGCAGCATAGGTCGAGTGAATCCTTAGAAGAATATAAAGGTAGGAGAAGTATACTAGAGAGGGAAGTCAGGAAATCAAAAAAGGGGACATGAGATAGTTTTGGCAAATAGATTTCGGGAGAATCCAAAAGGACTTTACAAATACATTGAGGACAAAAGGGTAAATAGGGAGAGAATAGAGCTCTCAAAGTTCAGCAAGACAGCCTTTGTGTGGAGCTGCAGGACTTAGGGAAGATACTAAATGAGTATTTTGTATCACTGTTTACTCAGGAGAAGGACATGGGCGATGTAGATATACAGAGAAATAGATGGTGACATCTTAAAAAATGTTCATATTACAGAGGAGGAAATGCTGATGTCTTGAAATGCATAAAAGTGGATAACTCCCCAGGATCCGATCGATCAGCTGCAGCCTAGAACTCCGTGGGAAGCTAGAGAACTGATTGCTGAGCCTCTTGCTGAGATACTTGTACCATTGATAGCCACAAGTGAAGTGCCAGAAGACTGGAGGTTGGCGAACGTAGTGCCACTGTTTAAGAAAAGTGGTAAGGACAAGCCAGGGAACTATAGACCAGTGAGACTGACGTCAGTGGAGGGCAAGTTGTTGCAGGGAATCCTGAGGGACAGGATGAACATGTATTTGGAAAGGCAAAGACTGATTAGGGATAGTCAACATGCCTCTGTGTGTGGAAAATGATGTGTCACGAAAATGATTGAATTTTTCGCAGAAGTAACAAAGAGGATTGATGAGAGCAGAGCGGTGGCCGTGGTCTGTATGGACTTCAGTAAGGCATTCGATAAGGTTCCCCATGGGAGACTGTTTAGCAAGGTTAGATTTCCTTGAAGTACAGGAAGAACTAGCCAGTTGGATGCAGAACTAGCTAAAGGTAGAAGACAGAGGCTGGTGGTGGATTGTTGTTTTTCAGATTGGAGGCATGTGACCAGTGGAGTGTCACAAGGATCGGTGCTGGGTCCACTACTTTTTGTCATTTATATAAATGATTTGCATGTGAGTATAAGAGGTATAGTTAGCAAATGTGCTGATGACACCAAAATTGGAGGTGTACTGGACAGCAAAGAAGGTTTTCTCAGATTACAAGAAGATCTTGATCATATGGGCCAATGGGCTGAGGAGTGGCAGATGGAGTTTAATTTAGATAAATGTGAGATGCTGCATTTTGGGACAGCAAATCTTAGCAGGACTAATACTCTTAATGGTGAGGTCAAATGGAGTGTTGCTGAACAAAGTGACCTTGGAGTGCAGGTTCATTGTTCCTTGAAAGGAGAGGAACAGGTAGGTAGGTTATTGAAGAAGGCATTTGGTATGCTTTCCTTAATTGGTCAGAACATTGAGTACAGGAGTTGCGAGGTCATTGCAGCTGTACAGGACATTAGTTAGGCGACTTTTGGAATATTGCGTGCAATTCTGTTCCCCTTCATATCGGTAGGATGTTGTGAATCTTGAAAGTGTTCTAAAAAGATTTACAAGGATGTTGCCAAGATTGGAGGGTTTGAGCTCTCAGGTAAAAACGATGACTGCAGATGCTGGAAACCAGATTCTGGATCATTGGTGCTGGAAGAGCACAGCAATTCAGGCAGCATCCGACGAGCAGCAAAATCGACGTTTCGGGCAAAAGCCCTTCATCAGGAATAAAGGCAGAGAGCCTGAAGATGGAGAGATAAGCTAGAGGAGGGTGGGGGTGGGGAGAAAGTAGCATAGAGTACAATAGGTGAGTGGGGGAGGAGATGAAGGTGATAGGTCAGGCAGGAGAGGGTGGAGTGGATATGTGGAAAAGGAGCTAGGCAGGTCGGATATGTCTGGACAGGTCAAGGGGACAGTGCGGGCTGGAAGTTTGATACTAGGATGAGGTGAGGGAAGGGGAAATGAGGGAGCTGTTGAAGTCCACATTGATGCCCTGGGGTTGAAGTGTTCCAAGGCGTAAGATGAGGCGTTCTTCCTCCAAGCGTCTGGTGGTGAGGGAGCGGCGGTGAAGGAGGCCCAGGACCTCCATGTCCTCGGCAGAGTGGGAGGGGGAGTTGAAATGTTGGGCCACGGGGCGGTTTGGTTGATTGGTGCGGGTGTCTCGGAGATGTTCCCTAAAGCGCTCTGCTAGGAGGCGCCCAGTCTCCCCAATGTAGAGGAGACCGCATCGGGAGCAACAGATACAATAAATGATATTAATGGATGTGCAGGTAAAACTTTGATGGATGTGGAAGGCTCCTTTAGGGGCTTGGATAGAGGTGAGGGAGGAGGTGTGGGCACAGGTTTTACAGTTCCTGCGGTGGCAGGGGAAAGTGCCAGGTTGGGAGGGTGGGTCGTAGGGGGGCGTGGAGCTGACCAGGTAGTCACCGAGGGAACGGTCTTTGCGGAAGGCGGAAAGGGGTAGGGAGGGAAATATATCCCTGGTGGTGGGGTCTTTTTGGAGGTGGCGGAAATGTGGACGGATGATTTGGTTTATGCGAAGGTTGGTAGGGTGGAAGGTGAGCACCAAGGGCTTTCTGTCCTTGTTACGGTTGGAGAGGTGGGGTCTGAGGGCGGAGGTGCGGGATGTGGACGAGATGCGTTGGAGGGCATCTTTAACCACGTGGGAAGGGAAATTGCGGTCTCTAAAGAATGAGGCCTTCTGGTGTGTTCTATGGTGGAACTGGTCCTCCTGGGAGCAGATACAGCGGAGATGGAGGAATTGGGAATACGGGATGGCATTTTTGCAAGAGATAGGGTGGGAAGAGGTGTAATCCAGGTAGCTGTTGGAGTCGGTGGGTTTGTAAAAAATGTCAGTGTCAAGTCGGTCGTCACTAATGGAGATGGAGACTTCCAGGAAGAGGAGGGAGGTGTCAGAGATGGTCCAGGTAAATTTAAGGTCAGGGTGGAATGTGTTGGTGAAGTTGATGAATTGCTCAATCTCCTTGCGGGAGCACGAGGTGGCGCCAATGCAGTCATCAATGTAGCGGAGGAAGAGGTGGGGAGTGGTGCCGGTGTAATTACGGAAGATCAACTGTTCTACGTAGCCAACAAAGAGACAGGCATAGCTGAGGCCCATACGTATGCCCATGGCTACCGCTTTGTTCTGGAGGAAGTGTGAGGATTCAAAGGAGAAATTGTTAAGGGGAAGGACCAGTTCGGCCAAACAAATGAGAGTGTCGGTGGAAGGGTACTGTTGGGGACGTCTGGAGAGGTCTGTGTTTGAGCTATAGCTGGTGGTTGAATGGGCTATGGCTATTTTCCTTGGAACATTGGAGACTGAGGGGTGACCTTACAGAGGTTTATAAAATCATAAGGGCCATGGATGGGGGGATAGACAAGGTCTCTTCCCTAGTGTGGGAGAGTCTAGAACTAGAGGGCATAGGTTTAGGTTGGGAAGGAAAAATATGAAAGAGATGCAAGGTGCAACCTTTTCACACAGAGGGTAGTTTGTGTCTGGAATGAGCTGCCAGAGGAAGTGTTGGAAGTTAGTACAATTGCAACATTTAGATGGTGTCTGGATAAGTATATGAATAGAAAGGATTTAGAGGGATATGGGCTGAGTGCTGGCAGGTGGGACAAGATTGGTTTGTGTTATCTGGTCGGCATGGACGGGTTGGACCGAAGGAACTGTACCATGCTGTACATCTCTTTGACTCTGTGACTGTAATTTAGAAATTACAATAATTTGATATGTACTGTCAAATAAATGGATTATATCATTAAATTGTAGCATACAATAGTTGAAATCTTGCTATTTTTAGAATGAATGATAAAGAACAAAGAACATTCCAACACAGGAACAGACCCTTTGGCCCTCCCAGCCTGTGCTGATCCAGATCCTCCTATTTTCTAACCGTGCCACCTATTTTCTAAGAGAATGTATCCCTCTGCTGCCTGCCCATTCATGTATCTGTCAGATACATCTTAGATAACGCTATTGTACCTGCCCCGATCTCCTCTGTTGGTAACACGTTCCAGGCTGCCACCACAATATGTGTAAAGAACTTCCCCCATATATCTACCCTAAACCCTTCCCCTCTCACTTTGAACTCATGACGCCTAGTAATTGAGTTCCAAAATCTGGGGAAAAAGCTTCTTGCTATCCACCCTGTCTATATCTCTCTTGATTTTGTAGACCTCAATCAGGTACTCCTCAACCTTTGTCTTTATAATTAAAATAATCCTAATCTACTCAATCTTTCTTCATAACCAGCACCCTCCATACCAGGCAACATCCGGGTGAACCTACTCTGCGCTCGATTCAAAGCATCCACATCCTTTTGGTAACGTGGTGACCAGAAATATATGCAGTATTTCAAATGCGGTGAAACCAAAGTCCTATGCAATTGTAACATGACCTGCCAACGTTTGGACTCAAAAGCTGATCCAATGAAGGAAATCATGCTTTATGTTGCCTTGACCAGTTTACTGACCTGCGTTGCCACCTTCAGGAAACAATGGACCCTGGTCTCACTGTATGTCAATTTTCCCCAAGACTTTTCCGTTTACTGTATTGTTGTTCTTGAACTGGATCTTCCAAAATGCATCGCCTCGCATTTGCACAGTCTGAACTCCATCTGCCATTTCTGTGCCCATCTCTCCAATCTATCCATATTCTGCTGCATTCTCTGACATTTCCCTTCACAATCTGCTACTCCACCAATCTTGGTGTCATCTGCAAACTTGCTAATCAGGCAACCGATACCTTCCTCCAAATCATTGACATATATCTCAAACAACAGTGGTCCCAGCACAGATCGCTGTTGCATAGGTCTCCATTTTGAGAAATCCCCTTCCACTACTCCTCTCCTTCTCCTGTTGGCCAGCCAGTTCTCTATCCATCTAGATAAAACATACTGGACCCTATGCGGCATCACCTTCTCCATCAGCCTACCCTGGAGAACCTAATAAAACACTTTACTGAAGTCTCTCAGTATCTTCTCCAGAAGCTTCCCTACCACTGATCTGAGGCTCGCCGGTCTATAAATCCCTGGATAAATCCTTCTTAAACATGGAGACAGCATTAGCAATGCTCCAGTCCTCTGGGACCTCACCCATGTATAAGGGTCCTGCAAAGATATTTGTTAAAGCCCCAGTTATTTCCTCACTCATATCCCTCAGTAACCTGTGGTAGATCTCATCCAGACCTGGGAGCTGGTCTACATTTCTACCTTTTAGAATATCCAAAACTTCCTCCCTCTTTATGTCGACTTGACCCAGAGTCCGCAAAGATCTATCCCTAACCTCAACATCCATCATGTCCCTCTCCTTGGTGAATAAAGATGCAATGTACTCGCTAAGAATCTCACCCATTTTCTCTGACTCCATGCATAACTTTCTTCCTTTGTCCTGTGTGGGCCAAACAGTTCTCGAGTTACCCTCTTGTTGCTTATATATGAAAGGTAGTCTTTGGGATTTTCCTCAACCCTGTTTGCTAAAGATATCTCATGACCACTTTTAGCCCTCTTAATTCCTCAATATTTACTGTGAAATGTGGTTCGTGTAAAGTGGGAACTCAGACATTTTCAAACTGTTTTGTGCCAAAAAATATTTGAAATCCGTCTCAGTGCAAATAAAAAGCAAGAGAAGAAACATCTTGGGAAGTGTAATTTTCAGCCACTGTCCCCCCAAAGTACTTCTGAGGTAGAAAATAGTGAGGGCTTGTCACAGGAGCACAATTTTAACTATGGGTGTTTTGAAAATGCAAATTGACTTCATTAATCAACTTGACAGTGATATCCTCGAATAGAAATTCATAGAGTGTATGAGAGATTATTTCTGAGAGCAGGATGGCATGGAACCAACCAGAGAGTGGGCTAATTTAGATTTGATATTATTTAACAAGGAAGAATTGGTGGATGAGCTTTGACTTGGAAGGAGAAAACACAACATGCTGGAGTTTCACATTCAGATTGAAAGAGTGAAGACTGAGTCATACATGAGAGTTTTAGTGTTAGGCAATGGTAATTATACTGGCCTAAGGAAGAATTTGGCCAGGGTTGACTGGGGGGTGGGTGGGGGTGGGAGAAAAGAATAGTCAAAGGCAGGCAGATGAAGACATTTGGCAAATAATTAGGGAGATACTGAAGACCGAACAGGAGTTGCATAACGGGGAAAAAGTCATCCATATCTTGATAAGGAAGTCAAGGAGAACATGAAGGCAAATTCTAGTGCATATCGTACTGCACATGTGAGTCACACTATGGAGGATTGGGCAAGTCAGTGGCCTCGTGGTGTTATAACTGAATTCTTATGTGATAAGCCCAGATAATGTTCTGGTGACCTGGGTCCAAGTCCTGCCACAGCACGTAGGGGAGTTTGAATTCAAATCTGGAATTAAGAGACTGATAGTGGTTATGAATCGATTGCCAAGAAAAACCCACCTGGTTCACTAATGTCCTTTAGGTAAGGAAACTGCCATCCTTACTATAGATTCACCTCTCTCAGGCTGAAGACCTTTCTGACCGGACGGGCCTCCAGAAAGAATAATCTTACGATGGGCAATAATAAATTTACCATGGAGTTACAAAAATGAACAATTATTAAAGCATGCTGTGAAATGGACCCCAGCTTTGACTAAATTCTCTGTGCTAATCCACATGCTGCAGAACCCAGACAGGCTGCAGATACCCACAGATGGTTTGCAAACAAACCTGAAACTCCACCCTGTAATACTCACCTGAAGTTGGACCTGAATGGGACAATGGAATGTTGCCCTTGAGCCAACCCATGATTGAGTCTGAGTGATCAGGGTAAATGAACCTGATCATTCCATTGACAGATCCTCCTTACCTTACCAAAAGGGAGTGAAGACTTGGAAGGATAAGAATCATCACAAATCCCCACACAGTGCTGTAACTGGAGAATAACCAGGGAAAGAGAAGACACCTCCAAGATCATCAGGAGAACAAGAAGACATCACCAAGTCGAGCCCGGTCAACGTCTAGTGGGGTGGTTTGTGATTATCCAAAGTTAAGTTAAAGCATTAGATAATGTGTAGCGTTTATCATTGCGTTATAATACGTTTTATTGTTCTAATATTAATTGTGTTCAAAAACACAAATATTGTTTGTAAGAGTTAACTCGGTTCTTTTGCTGAATATACGATTTCAATCACACTGTGCACCAGAAACAAAACTTTCCTAATTGCTGACACAACCTACAAGTTTATCTAGAGACAATCCTGGACTGGAACTCGCAACTCTCTTTGCACTTCAGACTTCTGATTTTTCTCTCCACTTACAAAGTAGTCTATGCCTGTATTCTTCCTACTAATGTGCATCACCTCTCACTTTCCCAAGTTGTACTCCATCTGCCACTTCTTTGCCCATTCTCGTAATAGTTATTCAGTTTCTCATCTATTATTTGTTCCACACGACTATCTCTCCAGCGTCATTTTCCAGTGCCCCAATATCCACTTCTGCTTCTCTTCTGCCCTTTATATGTCTAAAGAAACTCCTACAGTTGTCCTTTATATCACTGGATAGCTTAAACTTATATTTAATCTTATCCGTCCTTATTCCTTATTTTTGTTGCCATCTGTTCATCTTTGAAGTTTCCAAATCTTCTGGTTTCGCACTGCTATTTGCGATGTTATCTACTTTCTATTTTCCTTTTCCGCTAGCCATGACTGTCTCAGTCATCCATGGTTGCCTTATCCTCGCTGTACAATGCATCTTTTACATCGGGATAACTCTCTGCTGTGACTCCTAAAGTTCTCCGAGAAACTCCCGCCATTATTGTTCCACTCTCTTTCCTGCTCGGCTCCTCTCCCAGTCAATTCTATCCAGCTCCTCCCTTGTGTCTTTGAAGGTGTATTTAGTTAGCTGTAATATTAACTCCGATTCTACTTTCTCCCTCTCAAATTGAAGAGTAGGTTCAATCATAGTATGATCACTGCCTCCGAAGGTTCCTTCACCTTAAGCTTCCTTATCAAGTCTGCCTCACTGCACAGCTCTAAATCCAGTATTGCCCGTTCCCTCGTTGCCTGCACCATAAGCTGCTCCAAAAAGCCATCTTATAGACATTCCACAAATTCCTTTCCTTGCAAACCACTACCACTGATTTTCCCAGTCCTCCTGCATATTGAAATCCCCCCAGTCACTGTAACTTTGCCTTTCCTACATATCATTTCTATCTCCTCGTCTATCATGCGCCCCAGCTTCTGACTACGATTTGTCGACCTGTGCATAACTCCATCCACGGGTTTTCACCTTTACGGTTCTTCAATTCTACCCACACACATTCCACACCATCTGACTCTATTTTAAGTAATGGAACTGAGTGATGCGACTGCAAAACACTTTAGCATTGTCTCAAATTTATAGTTTAGACATCAAGTAGCAATATTTCATTGTCAATTACTTTGCAATATGGCCACAGTGTATTTCTTTTGCCAAATATTCTGTCTTTATTACGGAATAATACAAACTTCAGCGTGGGTTTCCTGCGGGTGCTCCGGTTTCCTCCCACAGTCCAAAAATGTGCAGGTTCGATGAATTGGTCAAGCTAAATTGCCCATAGTGCTGATACAATTGTTTTATAATGTTTGTGAGGTTACCTTCCTGAACCATCCTCCCAGGCAATGCATGTTTGACACATATCATGCTCTGGGTTCGAAACAGATTTCACAAATCCTATGTTAGTATATTCTCTTTGACTTCAAACATATTTCCCATTGTTTTTGACCCTTTGACTAAGGGGAATAGTTGTTGTCTGTTCACTCGTCCCATACCTCTCATGCTATAATACACCTCTGTCAGGTTGATCCTCACATTTCTCTGCTCCAAAAGCAAATCTAACCTATCTTCATGGTTTGTGTTCTCCCTTGTCTTGTTACATCTTCCAAAGTGCAGCATCTCACATATTTCAGTGTTACCTTTTATCAGACATTGATCTGGCCATCTGAAAATCTGTTTGTACCCTCCTGTAACCAACACGTTCCTGCTCACTGTGACCCACCTGGATAATCACTGCGTCATCTACAACATTGTTTATCATCGTCCAACATTGTTTATCAACCTCTAACATCCCCCCCCCCCCACCGCCGATATACCACATTCTTATCATCACAATTTATGAATTTCAGAAACAAACCTTGATTTTCTTCCCGTTCTACCGATGTGGTTGCAAAATTGGGAATTCCAGTCTCTTGTTTTTCCTATTTTGGTGAATTTCCACCGTGAACCAGTTGTGGTCTTTTGTGAGGGAGCCACAAACAGTATTTTGGACATGGAGCTGAATTCTGCTTTTATACTCCGCCCCTCTGCATGTATTAATCATAATGCTTGGACATAATTATTCTTGGACTAGCGTTTGGCACCTTGCCCTGCAGCATTTTCATTTTACGTGGGCCTGCAGGTTATTCTTTATAACATTCGCTGCAATAGTCAGAGCTGAAAGAACTTTTTCATCTGCAGGATGGACTCAGGCTCATTCATTATTTTTGTTTCAAAGAGTTAGAGCAATGATAATAAAGGTTGAATTAAATTCTGGATTATAAACACACTATAGAAGATCAATTCACGTTCTCATTTCTACACTTAATTGGAAGCAAATTAAAAGAACTAACACCCACCGTTCAGAATATTGTTTGAAAAGTGATGTCATGTTGAAATAATGCAGTAAGGAAGACCATGCATCAATTTTCTTTTGAATATTGCGAGGACATTGTTCAAGCAAACAGTGTTCTTGTCTTTTGCTCCTTATTCTTTCAACTGATCTGCCCGTGTAATTCGAGGTGAGATCAGCGTGACTTCCCTTTCAATCGAAGCAGGACTTGACTGAAGGTGGAATCAAGGACCCTGAGCAAAACTGTGATTAATGGGAATTAGAGAAAATTCTGTACTCGGAAAGGGAACAAGAGAAAAATCAATCTCTGAAAGGTATCTTCCAAGTTGCATGTCATCCTGACTAGGGACTAATTTGCTGATCCCTCATAAGTATTTGTTAAAAATCTTGGAATGCCCCTACAAACAGCTCTGTCTGGATCTGCATCAATTTGGTTTGAAGAGGTAAAACAGGGCAACTCTGTGTCACTTATTCTGGAGCCATTGGGGATGACAAATAAACTCTGCCCTTGCTAGTGCCTTCCAAAACCCTGGATAAATATGTCTTGTTAAAATACAAAGATATTTTATGTTTTCACAGATATATGGAAACTCTCAGAAAGGGAAGATCTTGCTGGATGAGTACGATGCCAGTTACATCAGGAGCATGATAAGACATTCTTAACAATTGGGATCAGTACTTCAATCAATTACTTTCAGAGGATTGAAAATGTGATGTCATGACCACAAAGTTCAACATTTTTATAATGCATTATGGCAATGGCAATAAACTATCGGTATTTGGGGAGCTGTCAGGCACGTACGTTTTCATTTTTCATTCAAAAGCCATAACCAAGTTCTTGAGCGTCAACAGAAACGGCAGCTTCGCTGTTCGCTTTCAGATCAGACAAATATCCACTGCCCAGAAGAGTAACTAAGTTGAAAGTGCAGGAAAACATTTGCAGGTTCTGAGCAGAGAGAAACACAATTAACTTTTTGATTTCAATATGTATTTTTCGGAAGAGGATCATATCAGACTCAATATGCTGCCTCTATTTCTACCTCCAGATCCTGACTCATCTGTGGCGTTTTGTCACTGTTTACTGTTTAGAACATAGACCATAGAACAGTACAGCACATAACAGGCCCTTCAGCCCACGATGTTGTGCCGAACATTGATCCTCATGTGAGGTAAACCTAATGTATGAACTCTCAAATTTCTGTGACCATATGCATGTCTTCAGTCTGTTAAATATCCCCAATGACCTTGCTTCCACAACTGCTGCCGGCAACGCATTCCATGCTCTCACAACTCTCTGTGTAAAGAACCCGCCTCTGACATCTGCTCTATACTTTCCGCCAAACAGCTTAAAACTGTGACCCCACGTGTTAACAATTGCTGCCCTGGGAAAAGGTTTCTGGCTATCAACTTTATCTATTCCTCTCATTACCTTTCTGTGGACCGCAAGTAGGCGGCCTGTCTCCCCAATATAGAGGAGGCCACATTATCTTCTACACTTCAATTAGGTCCATCTCTTCTTTCTTTTTTCCAACGAAAAAAGTCCGAGCTCAGTCAACCTCTCTTCGTAAGATAAGCCCTCCAGTCCAGGCAGCATCCTGGTAAACCTCCTCTGAACCCTCTCCAAAGCATCCACATCTTTCCTATAATAGGGCGACCAGAACTGGACACAGTATTCCAAGTGCGGTCTAACCAAAGTTTTATAGAGCTGCAACAAGATCTCACTGCTCTTAAACGCAATCCCCCTGTTAATGAAAGCCAAAACAACATATGCTTTCTTAACAACCCTGTCCACCTGCGTGGAAATTTTAAGGGATCTATGTACCTGCACACCAAGATCCCGCTGTTCCTCCACACTGCCAAGAATCCTGCCTTTAATCCTGTACTCAACTTTCAAGTTCGATCTTCCAAAATGCATCACGTCGCATTTATCCAGTTTGAATTCCATCTACCACCTCTCAGCCCATCTCTGCATCCTGGCAATGTCATGCTGCAGCCTACAACAGTCCTGTACACTGTCAATGATACCTCCAACCTTTGTATCCTCTGCAAACGTGCAAACCCATACCTCAATCTCCTCATCCAAGTCATTAATAAAACTTCCAAAGAGTTAAGGCCCAAGAACAGAGCCCTGTGGAACACCATTCACCACTGACTTCCAGGCAGAATATTTTCCTTCCACTACCACTCGCTGTCTTCTGTCGACCAGCCAATTCTGTATCCAGACAGCTAAATTTCCCTATATCCCAATCCTCCTGACCTTCTGAACGAGCCTACCATGGGGAACCTTATCAAATGCCTAACTGAAGTCCAGATACACAACATGAGCTCGACCCTCATCAACTTGTCTAGTAACATCCTCAAAGAACCTAATAAGATTTGTGAGGCATGACCTGCCCCTCACAAAGCCGTGCTGAACTGCCTTTAATCAAACCATGCTCTTCCAGATGGTCATAAATCCTATCCCTCAGAATCCTTTCTAACACCTTACAGATGACAGATGTGAGACTGACTGGTCTGTAATTTCCGGGGATTACCCTATTTCCTTTCTTGAAGAGAGGAATTACATTTGTCTCCCTCCAGTCCTCTGGTACGAATCCAGTGGAGAGCGAGGATGCAAAGATCTTCGCAAGTGGAGAAGCAATCACATTTATCGCTTCCCATAGCAGCCGAGGACAAATCTGGTCTGGCCCTGGGGACTTGTTAATATTAATGTTTGTCAAAATTTTCAACACATCAGCTTTCTCAATCTATCTGTTGCAGCATGATTACCTGCTCCTCAATGGTTTCATTCACTACAAGGTCCTTTTCTTTCGTAAAAACAGAAGCGAAAAACTCATTTAGGGCTTCCCCTACCTCCTCAGACTCTATACACAAGTTCCCTATGCTATCCCTGATCGGCCCAACTCTTTCTTTGATCAGTCTCTTATTCCTCACATATGTGCAAAATGCCTTTAGATTCTTCCTGCCAAGCCTTTTTCCTGCCCCCTCCTGGCTCTCCTCAGACCATTTTTGTGCTCCTTCCTCGCCTGCCTGTAACCATCTGGAGCTGAGCAAGACCCTTGCTTCCTCCACCTTATGTAAGCTGCCTTCTTTCTTTTGACGAGAAGCTCCTCCGCTCTCGTCATCCAAGGTTCCGTTATCTTATCCCTTCTTGCCTCAAAGGAACACATTTGTGCATCACTCACAACAACTGTTCCTTAAACCGTCTCCACATGTCTATAGTGCGATTTCCATGGAACAATTGCTCCCAGTCCATGCTTCACAACGCCGTCTGATAGTATCATGATTCGGAGATGCCGGTGTTGGACTGGGGTGTACAAAGTTAAAAATCACACAACACCAGGTTATAGTCCAACAGGTTTAATTGGAAGCACACTAGCTTTCGGAGCGACGCTCCTTCATCAGGTGATTGTGGAGGGCTCGATCGTAACACAGAATTTATAGCAAAAATTTGCAGTGTGATGTAACTGAAATTATACATTGAAAATTGATTGTCTGTTAAGCCTTTCATCTGTTAGAATACAGTGATAGTTTCACTTTTTCATGTGTAAATCACAAAACCCTTTTTTTTATAAAGTTCCATTCTCGGGTTAGCTGTTAAAAATGTTGATAGCTAGACAATGTGTTGAAGGTGTTAGCCCCCTGTGTTCTCTGTCTATGACCTGATGTTTAGATTGATTCCCATCTAAAAAGTGAAATAACAGAGTTTTACATAAATTTCTTTCTATGTGTGTGTGTGTCTGTCTGGGGTGGGGATTGTGAGTGTGAGAAAGTGTGTGTGTGTGTAGTGAGTGCAGAGTGTCTTAATTCTGTGAGGGGGTGCATGTGTGTGAGTCTGTGTGTCTATCAGGGTGTGTGTGGGTGTCTGTAGGCGCGTCTGTGTGTATCTGTGTCCGTGTGCATGTGAGAGTGTGTGTGTGTTTCTCACACTCACAACCCCCACCCCAGACAGACACACACACAGACAGACAAAGACCCACATGCACACATATATATTGTGTTTGGTGAAGAATGTTTTTGGTACAAAGTTACATTGAACTTTGCTCAAAAACCACATAGATTCATGTCGAACTGTGAGCTCAAAAACTGTATGAATTTATGTAAAACTCTGTTATTTCACTTTTTAGATGGAAATCAATCTAAACATCAGGTCATAGACAGAGAACACAGGGGGCTAATACCTTCAACACATTGTCTAGCTATCACCATTGTTAACAGCTAACCCGAGAATGCAACTTTAATAAAAAAAGGGTTTTGTGATTTACACATGAAAAAAAGTGAAACCAGCACTGTATTCTAACAGATGAAAGGCTTAACAGACAATCAATTCTTCAATGTATAATTTCAGTTACATCACACTGCAATTTTTTGCTATAAATTCTGTGTTACGATCGAGCCTTCCACAATCACCTGATGAAGGAGCGTCGCTCCGAAAGCCAGTGTGCTTCCAATTAAACCTGTTGGACTATAACCTGGTGTTGTGTGATTTTTAACTTGATAGTATCATAGTTTCCTTTTCCCCAACTAAATATCCTCCCATTTTGCCTGCTTCTCTCCTTCTCCATGGCTATATAGAATGTGAGGCAGTTGTGGTCACTATCACCAAAATGCTCTCCCACCGCAAGATCTGACACCTGCCCCAGCTCATTGCCGAGCACCAAATCCAAAATGTCCTTTCCCTTTGTCGGCCTGTCAACGTACTGAGTTAGGAAACCCTCCTGAACACACCTTACAAAAACAGCTCCTTCCAAACCATCTGCTGGAAGGAGGTTCCAATCAATATTGGGAAGGTTACTCACCCATTACAACTACCCTATTCCATTCACACTTTTCCAAAATCTGCCGGCCTATGCTTTCTTCAATCTCCCTGCTTCTTTTGTGAGGCCTGTAGTAAACCCCTAATGAGATGATTGCTGCCTTACTGTTCTTAATCTTCACCCATACTGCCTCATTAGGCAGACCTTCCACGATAATGGTAACTTCTGTAGCTGTGATACCCTCTCTGATTAGCAGTGCTACACCCCCCTCCTCTTTTTACCTCCTCCCTATTCTTTTTAAATGTTCTAAAACCCTGGAACAGCCAGCAACCATTCCTGCCCCTGCGAAACCCACGTCTCTGTTATGGCCACTACATCATAGCTCTAAGCTCATCAGTTTTATTTACATTTTCCCCAGTACTGCAGAGCAAAGTGCCTCCGTTTTGGAGGAGGGGCCGGGGACGGGGGAATGGTGTCTCAGTGGTTAGCATGGTTGTTTCACATACCAGGGAGCCTGATTGGGGGACAGGGGGAGGGGGAGGGTGCATGGTGCCTCAGTAGTTAGCCCGGCTGTGTCACAGTACCAGGGACCCGGTTTGGGGGGAGGGGGAGGGGTGCTGGTGTCTCAGTGGTTAGCACAGCTGTCTAACTGTGCCAGGAACCCGGTTTGTGGGGAGGGGAGGGGGGCTGGTGACTCACTGCCTTTGATATCTTCCAAAACCTTTCTCCAAACACCTTAAAATTATGCTCACCTCGTGACAATCATTTCTACCCTGGGAAGAAGTCTCTGACTATTTACTCTGTCTGTAACTCTCACCATCTTGTTCAGCTCTATCAAGTTACCTCTCATCCTTCTTTACTCCAATGAGAAAGGCCATAGCTCCCTCAACCTTTCTTCGTAAGACAAGCCCTCTAGTCCAGGCAGCATCCTGGTAAATCTCCTGTACACCCGCTCTACAGCTTCCACATCCTTTCTCTAATGGGGCGATCAGAACGTTTCAAATGTGGTTTTCACCAGGGCTTTATAGACCTGCAGCATAATCTCCCGGCTCTTAAACTCAGTCCCGCTGCTAATGAAAGCCAGCACAACATATGCCTTTTTAAAACCCTATCAACTTAGGTGGCAACTGAGACACCGACAGACATGGACCCCAAGATTCGTTTGTTCCTCCACACTGCTACGAATCCTGCACTTGACCCAGTAATCTGCATTCAAATTCGACTTCCAAACTGAATCCCTTCACAAAATAGGAAATTGGAACAGAATTAGGCCATTTAACCCCTTGGATCTACTGAGCCACATTCACCTGCCTTCATCAACTGACCATTGATTCCCTTATTCATGAAAAACGTACTTATCTCTATCTTAAAGAAACCACTGTGTCTGTGTGCGGGCATGTGCATGTGTTTGTGTGTAAGTGTGCATATGTGTTGTGCGTTTAATGTGTCTATGTATGTTTGTGTTCATCTTTGTGAAATGATGGCTCTGTGGGTTTGGGGGTAATACCATTGAAACTGAGATAAACCCCTACTCCCCTTCTCCACCTCTACGTCTGTCCCTATTAAGTTTATATTCATACAATGCCACGCTCTGCTGGTCTCCCCATGCCACTGCACAAGTGTCAGTTTTTTCCTCTCTATCAGAGGACATCAAATACTGCGAATCTCTCACATTGCACGGCTGTTTGGTTTTACAAATATCGCTGGAGGCACAGAACAGTTTTGTCTGATACCTAGATATATTACCACCACCACTGGGTCGGTTTCAGGACTTTTCAATCCTTTCTCACTTACACCTTGTAGGGGTGAATTATAAAATATTTCAATTTAAAGAACATGTAATACATTCATCGCATCACCTTACAAATGGTTTGGTCAGAATTGTTTGATTGCAGTTGCAGTGGAAATACTCTTTAAGGTGTACACCAGAGAGGCTGGCAGATCCGCACACGGCACACGGATACCCACATAGACACGCAGATACACACAGATATGAATATAGATACACAGGTACACATAGTGACTGGTGCAGAAACACAGATACTAAAGCAGACACACAGAGACAAATCCCGATACACTGATGCACGTGCACACATAGATATACAGACATCAGCACAGAAACACTGACACACTGACGTTTATACAGACATGGAGAATCTGCCAGTATTTATTTTTAGCGTGGTGACTTCCTCAATATTTCATTCACTCGTGTGATGTGTGTCAATATTTCTGTTGAGCCGTAAGGATATCTCTGCACCCTCACTATCGCTTGTACATCTTTCCTATAACAAGGTGACCAGAACTGAACACAATGTTCCAAGTGTGCTGTTACAACACAGCAATGAACCCGTTTGTTAATTAAACCAAACACCCAGAAACGCTCAACTTGCCTTATAACCTGTTAAAGCACGAGTGACAGAGAACTCGAAAATTCCACTATTTAAAGAAAAATAACATCAATTTATTTCTTAACTCTAAAAGTGAAGATTGGACAACAACTATTCACAGCTCTAAGCTCCCTTTCTCTGAACTACATGTTATCTGCCTCCACCTCTATAACAATATACTGTTCCTTTTAAAAAATAACTAAATTAAAATTGCATCATTTAACTTCGAAACCAGACAGCGGCTGTCATCTCCAGTATCCTCCTCCTTTCAACTATGGATCTCACTGGGTCGTCTTCTGTCTTTTACTGCAAGGGTGTTGCATGCAAAAAAAAACATAATTTTAATAGAGAATGTTTTGATTGGCAGTCTCTCTCGATGGCAGTTTTCTCTGTCTAAGTTTCATAATGCCTACCTCTTTATCCCCTCAACATCAAATCATCTCTGGTTAAATGTTGGAAAAACAGTAAATTCAAAATCTGTTGGATTTATTATCCTGAGGCATAACTTAAACAGATTCGTTAAATATGAAAAGTTGTCCAGAGAACAACCGAAACTCAAGGTATCTTTTTAACAGCCAAATGTTATATATTTTCAATTTTCCAAGTACATTCTGAGACTGCTACCTAGTCATATGTCAGTTGCTTACAAGCTCTCAATGCAGAACAGCACTCAACTTCATAGAGCTGCAGCATAACATCACAGCTATGAAACTCAGTTCCCCAGCTTGTGAAAGCCAACACACCTTGCGCCTTCTCAACAACCACATCAATTTGCGTGGCAACATTGTGGATCTGTGGACATGGAACCCAAGATCCATCTATTCCTCTACACTGCAAGTATCCTGCTTTTAACCCTGTCCTCTGCATACAAAGTTTTCCTTCCAAAGTGAATGCCTTCACACTTTTTCAAGTTTAACTCGATCTGCCACTCATCAGCTCAGTACTCTCAATGTCTTGTTGCAACGGGCAACAACTTTCCACACTATCCACAGCTCCACCAACCTCCGTTCGCAAGCTTACTAACCCATCCTCCCAATTCCCCATTCAACTCTCTTATAAAAGTCACAAAGAACAGAGTTCCCAGAACCAATCCCTGCATAATACACTGGTCACCGAGCTCCAGGCTGAGTACTTTCAATCTACCACTACACTCTGTCTTTTAT
Source organism: Chiloscyllium plagiosum (assembly GCF_037043375.1). NCBI lineage: Eukaryota > Metazoa > Chordata > Chondrichthyes > Orectolobiformes > Hemiscylliidae > Chiloscyllium > Chiloscyllium plagiosum. The sequence continues at coordinate 59,506,155 of NW_028270184.1, read as the reverse complement.
GTGCCAGCCAATTCTGTATCAGACAGCCAGATTTCCATGTATCCCATGCCTCCTTTTTTTCTGAATGAACCTACAATTGGTAACTTTATCAAATGACTTGCTAAAATCCAAATACACCACATCCACTGTTCTACCTTCATCAATGTGTTTTTTTTCACATCCTCAAAAAGTTCAATAAGACTTTTGAAGCATGACCTGCTCCTTACAAAGGCATGCTGACAGTCTCTAATCAAATTATGGTTTTCCAAGTAATCATAACTCGTGTCTCTCAAATCCTCTCCAATACTTTGCCCATCACTGTCGTAAGAATGATTAGCCTCGAATTCACAGGATTATCTCTATTCCCTTTCATGAACAAGGGAATAACATTTGCCAACCTCCTATCATCTGGCAAAAATCCAGTAGACAGTGATGACACAAAGATCATCGCAAAACACAGCATTCTTTTCTCTCGCTTCCTATAGTATCCTAGGTTTATTTCCCAGCTGGTCAAGAAGATTTGTCTATCCTTGTGATTCTCAAATTTTTCAGCACATCCTCCTGTTCTAGCATATCTGTCTGTTTCACACTGCACCCAAAACATGAAGGTCCCTCTCAGTACTGAATACTGAAGCAAGGCATTCATTAGGGAGCTCCCAGAGGTCCTTAATGAATTTTGCCAGAGCGGTGAGGAAAGCAGGATAGGTAAGCGAGGGCTGCCGAGAAGGGTGAGTTTCCCGGCATTAAAAGGGACTTACCTCGGGAGTTGGGCCTCCATTTGCCGAGAGGTTCGAGGGAAGAGCGAAGGACTTCTGGGAAGTCATATATCTGTGTGGTTGTGTTGCCCGATTGTGCGCCAGATTGGGGGGTAAGGTAAGGTAACGAGTTATTTTAATTCCTTATTTTTTTCAACAGTCTCTTTGGGAATTTAGAATAGTGTGAATGTAAGTTAGGGCAGTTGAAAGTTTCTCCTGCTGAATGTGGGAGGTAAGGGTCACCACCAGTGTCCCTGCTGACTACATCTGCGGGAAGTTCGCCCAACTCCAGCTACTCGAAAACTGCATTAGGGAACTGGAGCTTGAGTTGGATGAACTTTGGATCATTCGGGAGGCAGAGGGAATTATTAAGAGGAGTTACAGGGAAGTAGTCACTCCCAAGGTACAAGAAAAATGCAAATGGTTTATTGTCGGGGACGGAAAGGGAACCGGCAGACAGTGCAGGGACCCTCTGTGGACATTCCCCTCAACAATTAGTATACCATTTTGGATACTGGTTGGGGCGGGGGGGGACTTACCATGGGAAAGCAGTGAGGTAGAGGTCTCTGGCACAGAGTCTGTCCCTGCTGCTTAGAAGGGATAGGGGAAGAGGAGCAGAGCAGTAGACATTGGGGACTCCATAGTTAGGGGGACAGATAGGAGGTTCTGTGGGGACGAGAGAGACTCACGGTTGGTGTGTTGCCTCCCAGGTGCCAGAGTCTGTGATGTCTCTGATCCTGTTTTTGGGATCCTTAAGGGGGAGGGGGAGCAACCCCAAGTCGTAGTCCACATAGGAATCAACGACATAGTTAGGAAGATAGATGGGGATTTCAGGCAGAAATTCAGGGAGCTGGGATGGAAGCTTAGAGGTAGGCCAATCAGAGTTGTTGGCTGTGGTGTGTTGCTCGTGCCATGTGCTAGTGAGGCAATGAATAGGGAGAGAGAGAAGGTGAACACGTGGCTACAGAGTGTTGCACAAGGGAGGGTTTTGGATTCTTGGATAATTGGGGCTCTTTCTGGAGTAGGTGGGACCTCTACAAGCAGGGTGGTCTTCATCTGAACTGGAGGGTACCAATATCCTGGGGAGGGAATTCACTAAGGCTATTGGAGTGGGTTTAAACTAATCCAGTAGTGGAATGTGAACCAAGATTGTAGTTCGAATATAGAAAAGGTTGAGAGTAGGGAGGTCCAAAATCAAGTTTCAGGGACGCAAGATGGCACCGGCAAGCAAGAGGTTGGTTTGAAGTGTGCCTACTTCAACACCAGGAGCATCCGGAATAAGTTGAGTGAAATTGCAGCATGGTTTGGTATCTGGGACTTCAATGTTGAGGCCATTTCGGAGACATGGTTAAGAGCAGGGACAGGAATGGTTGTTGATGGTTCCAGGATTTAGATGTTTCAGGAAGAACAGAGAATATGGTTAAAGAGGGGGCGGTGTGGCATTGTTGGTAAAGGACAGTATTACAGTTGCAGAAAGGATGTTGGTAACTCGTCAACTGAGGTAGTATGGGCTGAAGTCAGAAACAGGAAAGGAGAGGTCACCCTGTTGGAAGTTTTCTATCGGCCTCCGAATAGTTCCAGAGATGTAGAGGAAAGGACAGCAAAGGTGATTCTCGATAGGAGTGACAGAGACAGTGTAGTTGTAATGGGGGACTTCAACTTTCGAAATATTGAATGGAAACACTATAGTACGAGGAGTATAGATGGGTCAGTTTACGTCCAGTGTGTACAGGAGGGCTTCCTGACACAGTATGTAGACAGGCCAACAAGGGGTGAAGCCACATTAGATTTGATACTGGATAATGAGCCCGGTCAGATGTTAGACTTGGAAGTCGGTGAGCACTTTGGTGATAGCGATAGCAATTCTGTTATGTTTACTTTAGTGATAGAAAAGGATAGGTGTATACCACTGGGCAAGAGTTACAGCTGGGGGAAAGGCAATTACGATGCCATTAGGCAAGATTTAGATTATATTATATTATATTAGATTACAGTGTGGAAACAGGCCCTTCGGCCCAACAAGTCCACACCGACCCGCCGAAGCGAAACCCACCCATACCCCTACATTTACCCCTTACCTATCACTACGGGCAATTTAGTATGGCCAATTCACCTGACCCTGCACATCTTTGGACTGTGGGAGGAAACCGGAGCACCCGGAGGAAACCCACGCAGACACGGGGAGAACGTGCAAACTCCACACAGTCAGTCGCCTGAGGCGGGAATTGAACCCGGGTCTCTGGCGCTGTGAGGCAGCAGTGCTAACCACTGTGCCACCGTGCCGCCCTTTAGGAAGCATATGATGGGGTAAGAAAGTGCAGGGGATGGGCACTTTAGAAATGTGGAGCTTATTCAAGGAAAAGGTACTGTGTGTCCTAGATAAGTATGTACCTGTCAGGCAAGGAGGAAGCTGTAGTGCACGGGAGCCGTAGTTTACGAATGAAATGGAATCTCTGGTCAAGAGGAAGAAGGCGGCTAACGTTAGGATGAGATGTGAAGGCTCAGTTAGGGTGCTTGAGGGTTGCAAGGTAGCCAGGAAATACCTAAAGAGAGAGCTCAGAAGAGACAGGAGGAGACACGAGAAGTTATTGGCGGATAGGATCAGGATAAACCCTAAGGATTTCTATAGGTATTTAAGGAATATAAGAATGACGGGTGTAAGATTAGGGCCAATCAAGGATAGTAGTGGGAAGCTGTGTGTGGAGTCAGAGGAGATGGGGAAGCACTAAATCAATATTTTCAACAGTATTCACTCTAAAAAATGACAATGCTTTCGAGGAGATTAGTGAGATACAGGCTACCAGACTAGATGGATTGAGGTTCACAAGGAAGAGGTATTAGAAATCCTGCAGCTTATGAAAATAGATAAGTCCCTTGGGCCAGAATGGATTTATCCTAGGATCCTCTGGGAAGCCAGAGAGGAGATTACCGAGCTTTTGGCATTGATCTTTAAATCGTTAATGTCTCCGGGAATAGTGCCAGAAGACTGGAGGATAGCAAATGTGGTTCTCCTGTTCAAGAAGGGGAGTCGAGACAACCCTGGTAATTATGGACGAGTGAGACTTACTCCAGTTGTTGGTAAAGTGTGGAAAAGGTTATAAGAGATAGGATTTATAATAATCAAGAAAATAATAATTTGATTAGGGATAGTCAGCACGGATTTGTGAAGGGTAGGTCGTGCCTCACAAACCTTATTGAATTCCTTGAGAAGGTGACCAAACAGGTAGCTGAGAGTAAACCGGTTGATGTGGTATATATGGATTTCAGCAAGGCGTTCGATAAGGTTCCACACAGTAGGCTATTGTAAAAAATGCAGAGGAATGGAATTGTGGGCGATATAGCAGTTTGGATCAGTAATTTGGTTGCTGAAAGAAGACAGAGGGTGGTGGTTGATGGGAAATATTCATTCTGGAGTCCAGTTACCAGTGGTGTACCACAAGGGTCGGTGTTGGGTCCACTCCTGTTCGTGATTTTTATAAACGACTTGGATGAGGGCATAGAAGGTTGGTTCGTAAAGTTGCAGACGACACTAAGGTCGGTAGGTTTGTGGATAGTGATGAACAATGTTGTAGGTTACAGAGACACATAGATAAGCTGCAGAGCTGGGCTGAGAGGTGGCAAATGGAGATTAATGCGGACAAGTGTGAGGTGATTCACTTTGGTTGGAGTGACCGGGATGCAAAGTATTGGGCTAATGGTAAGATTCTTGGTAGTGTGTATGAGCAGAGAGATCTCGGTGTCCAGGTAGACAGATCCTTGAAAGTTGCCACCCAGGTTGACAGGGTTGTTAAGAAGGCTTACAGTTTTCTAGCTTCTAATAAGAGAGGGATCAAGTTCAGGAACCATGACGCTGTGCTACAGCTGTACAAATCTCTAGTGCGGCCGCACTTGGAGTATTGTGTACAGTTGTGGTCACCGCCTATAAGAAGGATGTGGAAGCTTTGGAAAGGGCGCAGAGGAGATTTACTAGGACGTTGCCTGGTATGGAGGGAAGCTCTTACAAAGAAAGGCTGAGGGAATAGATTACATTACATTACAGTGTGGAAACAGGCCCTTCGGCCCAACAAGTCCACACTGACCCGCTGAAGCGCAACCCACCCATACCCCTACATTTACACCTTCCGTAACACTACGGACAATTTAGCATGGCCAATTCACCTGGCCTGCACATCTTTGGACTGTGGGAGGAAACCGGAGCACCTGGAGGAAATCCAAGCACACACAGGAAGAACGTGCAAACTCCACACAGTCAGTCGCCTAAGTTGGGAATTGAACCCGGGTCTCTGGCGCTGTGAGGCAGCTAACCACTGTGCCACTATGCCGCCCACAAAGGACTTGAGGCTGTTTTCGTTAGAGAGAAGGTTGAGAGGTGACTTAATATAGGCATATAAGATAATCAGAGGGTTAGATCGGGTGGACAGGAAGAGCCTTTTTCCAAGTATGGTGACGGCGAGCACGAGGGGGGTTAGTTTAAAATTGAAGGATGACAGATATAGCACAGATGTCAGAGGCAGTTTCTTTACTCAGATAGTAGTAAGGATATGGAATGCTTTGCCTGCAACAGTAGTAGATTCGCCAACTTTAAGCACATTTAAATCGTCATTGGACAAGCATATGAACGTACATGGAATAGTGTAGGTTAGATGGGCTTCCGATTGGTATGACTGGTTGGCGCAACATCGAGGGCAGAAGGGCCTGTACTGCGCTGTAACACTGTGTTAGAGCACTGCCCAGAGTGGGGAAACTTGCAGCACATGCTGGAAGTGACAGGATGGGCAGCTCTTATCCATTTACAGCTCCATATCTCCATTGTGTCAATGGATGTAGAATATCTCAAGAGGAAGGAGGAAGATGAATTAACGTTAAGTAGGCAAGGATCAGACAGGGATCTAGAGGGTTAAAAGGTAGTCAGAAAGGAAGTGAAGAATAATCTTAAGACAATCTCTATGTTCTATGAAGAATAATCTCTATGTTCTATGTTCCCCTATCTTCTCTGACTCCTGGCGCAAGTTCCCTCCACTATCCTGGTGAGCCCTACCCTCACTCAGACCATCATCGTGTTCCTCACAAAAGTGTAGTACGTCTCAAGTTTTACCTTAATCCTACTCACCAAGTCTTTTTCATGCCCGCTTCTCGCTGTCCTGAGATTATTCTTCACTTCCTTCCTGACTACCTTTTAACCCTCTAGAGTCCTGTCTGATCCTTGCCTACTAAACGTTAAGTCATCTTTCTCCTTTGTCTTGAGATATTCTACATCCATTGACACAATGGAGATATGGAGCTGTAAATGGATAAGAGCTGTACATCCTGTCACTTCCAGCATGGGCTGCAAGTTTCCCCACTCTGGGCAGTGCTCTAACACAGTGTTACTGAGGAAAGCACTGGGCCAGTGTACACAGCTCTACATGCTGGGATGGTAACTTCTCCTGGTTTACAGTTCAATGCACTGGGGTAGTGCATACTGCTCTACATGCTGGGAGGGTAACTGTTCCTGGTTTTCAGATCAATGCCCTGGTGTGGTGTACACTGCTCTACTGGCTGGGATGGTACCTGCTCCTGGTTTACATAGCAATTCACTGCTGTTCACTGCATAGCTCCCAGTGCTGGAGAGGGAGTTCATGGACTGGTGTGGTCTGCACAGATTGCTGGGTTGTGTTGAGCAGTACACTAGTTGGTCTGAACACTGTTACATGCTGCACACATATGTCATCTGGATTATGGTGCCTGATTCTGTGACGTGGATTTCAACTGATTTGTCAGCACATTCACTTTATATTCTTATTTTTGTTATTGGACCTACGAAAGTACTACTCATCCAGTTACTCCCATTTGTGTGAGAGGAGCCACGTTTACTGAACTTGTCGATCAAAAAATCACCCAATTATAACATGAATATCCGTCCTTCTGTACCTTGACCTGGCCATTGGTGCTCATATCCCTGAAATCCCGGGGAAATCATTATGAAGCTCAGAAACAATGTGCAAAATGTATGGCTCGTGCGCTCCTGATCATTCCGTCTGTGGGTCCCATTTGGCTCCCTCGTGTATCGAGAGCTGGCATTGTGAAGCTCAGAAACAATGAATTGATGTGTGTCAGGCTTCTGTTCACTTCCTGGTGTGTCACATGTGGTGCTCCACGGACAGGGGTGTGTGCACCAGGCTGTTGTACACTTCCCAGTGTGCCCCATGTGGTACTCCATGGACAGGAATGTATATGTTTGACTGTTGTTCACTTCACAGTGTGTCCCTTGTGGTACTCCATGGACAGGGATGTATGTGTTTGACTGTTGCTCACTTCCCGGTGTGTCTCATGTGCTGTTGCATGGACAGGGGTGTATGTGTTTGGCTGCTGTTCACTTCCCGGTGTGCTCCATGTGGTGCCCCATGTTGTACAGGGGTTCCAGCAGCTTTAGACACGCCTTTGAACCTTGGTCTGTGCGTGTCCACTGAACACGTGTGCTTGTCCCTCTCAGATGATTGTGTGGTCAGTAACACGAGGAAATCTCTCTAGTATTATTGTTAAAGAGCAGGCATCTAACTTGTAGCTGAGGGGCTTCTGACTAACTCCTGTTATTGAAAAGTTAGTGGAGGTGCTGGGGATGGTTTGCTGGAGGTTGTGCTGTGAGCTGCCTCAGACATTCAGGGAGACCTGAGGATTTGGTGATCCAACTCAGGATGGAGCGCAGGGACTATAGTTACAACATCTGTGTCTGTAAGATGAACAACAAATGGAGCAGAGGCTGCACAGAGAGAAAGATCTGAAACCACAGAGTGAGTGTATGCGGGGAAAGGGATCTGTTGCATCCACTCCGGGTTTTCCAGGAATAGCTCCCCAAGTTACATTTCACTCAAGAGCAGAGTATGAGGGGACCCTGATTGAACAAGGAGCTGGTCACAGAGTGGTGTCACTTCCTTAAACACGACCTGCAGCTTCACACCAGGGGGAGGACGGTGCTGCCAGTGGTTGTTAGGGTCACTGTTTCATTCAGCTTCTAATTTCCGGAACTTTCCAGGCAGGAGTGGGTGACAGCTCCATCATCAACCAATATGTCGATATCAACGTCAACATTTGGAGTCGGAGGATATTTATGGTTTTTGAGAGCAATGAGGTCCCTGGAAACATTAGGGAGATGGAGCAACACTTCCCGTGTCTGACCGGGTCAGAATGAACCCTCCAGTACACATTGCATCACTGAGTCCTGTCGTCTTTCTCCATTTCAGTAACATACTACCTACCATTCTTCCTAAAACAAATGGCAGACTATATATTACCTTAAATCCCATTTGCTAAACTTTTATCCATTGACTTCACCTGTCCATAACCAATTACAGACTCTCCACCTTCCCTTGATAATTTAGTTTCCTGTTTATCTTAGTTTAATTGGCAAACTTAGTTACAGTACATTTGTTCCACTCCTCCTGATCATTCATACAGATTGTAAAGAGCTGTGGACCCTGCACTGGTCACTGTGTGACTCCACTGGTGACGTTCTGTCAAACTGACTAAGGCTGACTTTTCCGGAGTGCCTGTTTCCTGTTTGATAACCAGTCCTCCCCCATTTATGTGTGACACATTCAAACGGCTGAATAAGAATGAGGAACAATCCAACCCCTCAGGCCTGTTCTGCCATTGAATACAATCATGGCTGATGTCATTGTTGCTTCCACGTTCCTGTCCTATGGTTTTAGGATCGTTCGAGATTGTCCCACATGAGGAAATATCCACTTCACATCGACATTGTCAATCACCTTTAACATCATCCAGACCTCTGACATCTCCTCTCATTTTTCTATACTCCAGGCAGTGTTGGCCTGAACTGCTCAATCTCTCTTCAGAGGACAAACTCCTCAGCTCTGGAGTCAATCGAGTAAACCACTTCTGAACTGTCTCCATGGCAAATACATCCCTCCAACATTCAGGACACCAAGACTGCACACGTACTCAGTTGCAATCTCACACCTCCCTCCCTTTATAATCCACTGTTTTAGAAATAAATGCCAAAGTTGCACTTGTCTTTCTCATTATCTGCTCTACCTACATCTGAGTATTCTGTAATATGGACGCGGGAGCCAGATCCCTCTGCACCTAATCATTCTAAAGTCTCTCTCCATTTGGATAATAATTTGCCTTTCTGTTACACTGATCCAAACGGATACACTCATACTTTTCGTTGTACAGTTTCTTCTGTCAAATGTTGCCCAACCTATCCATATACATTTTCTAATTTCTTGCATCTTCATTGCAATTTCTCACCTGAGTTAGTGTCATCTGTTAATTTCGTTATAACATGTTCTATCCTCTCAACTACGTAAGACTATAGATTGTAAATAGTTGGGGCCTGGGGACCAAGACATGGTTTCCTAAAAGTTGAATTTTGCCAAACAGAAAATGACCCATATTTTTTCAATCTCACTCATTTTGTTGCTTCACCAAGCCTGTATCGAAGCTGATAAATTGCTTTTAATCGTAAACGATCTTATTCTGCAGATTAATCATTTGTGCAGAGCTCTTCAATGCCTTCTGGAAGTCCAAATATTTCATCTGTAGGATCCTCATGATCCAAATCATGCTGATTCTGATGGATTGTGCTTTGACTTTTCAAATTTCTTGTCATTAATTCTTGAATAATCGACTTTAACAATATTTCTTAAATTTCAACAGTTTTCCCACTACTATATATTCCATCGCGAAGGTGATAATTCTAAATTCTTATCTCTCTATAAACTCTTTGTTCGCTCCAATCCTGTATAATTGGCACATGGCGTGAAATGACCTGCTCTAATTGCTCTGTAAGAGGTCTGCGTCACTGAACGGACTCATTCTCTTCCTTGTGCACAAAATCGATGGGCTGATGTCTTTCTGGTGTTCCACAACACCATCTCGATGGTCTGCCTGTTCTCCTCCTGTTGATGCGTTTGCGTCATGAGGGCTTATGAAATCTTCCTGTTGCTGTGTAACAGTTTGAGGGGCTGAAAAAACCTTCTCATATTCCTCCATCACAGGCTGGAGATACTGAACGGTCTCTCCTGAATCCCTGATATAGGCGTGATGGAATGATTGGCCTTCTTCTGTTCCCACATACGAGACATGTGAGGTAAGCTTCTTCCTCCTTTCCCATAAGAAATCTTATAGTTTGCATCCTTCTCCAATTCCCGTGCAACAGGCTCGAAGGGACTGAATATCCTCCTGGTATCCCAGTGCACCAATCTCCAGTCCTGTGTGACCTCTTCCAGTTCCTATGTTGCAGACTTGAGGAGGCTGAATAGACTGATCCTATTGCTGCATAACAGGGTACTGTCCTGCATGGCCCAGTCTGGGCCCAGTGTTATCGACTCGAGGAGCTGACTGGGCTCCTCCCGTAACTATATATCGGGCTCCACATGCTGAATAGCCTCTTCCTGTTCTGGTCTAACAGGGTCAATGGCCTTCGAGACACTACCTCCTGATAAATGTCAGAAGGCGCTGATCGAGAGAGTGCCCGTACTCTGAAGCACTGTCGTCTCCATATCTGACTTCCAAAGACGAACCATTAATATAGTCTTTTTCGGTGTAAAGTCCTGAAGCTGAAAGTAACAAAAGAGGCCCCTCCCAGATACCTCATATTCCTAGTTCAGCTGCTCAAAATTCATCTTGACCTCCCCGTCAAAAAAATCTCCCGAACAGGAAACTCATCTGGACTCCCAGAACCTAAAGTCAGAATCCATCAATCCCGGATGGAATCCTACCAATCCTACAATTGGGGTGAAAACTGATGTTTTTGATTTGTAAATTGCCCTTAACTTGTCCCATCATTCTCCATGCTTTCAAAGTGTTAAGGACAATCGGTTTCTGCAATTCTCCATAACAGTCCTCATCTTGTCCATGAACAACAGATTAATGAGGGGACACCTTGCCCGGAAGGCCTCGATGTCCAGCCAAATTGACAATGGGTCCCGGCTAAGCCCAATCAGCCACATCAGATAGCAAGGAACCTTAGTTGGTATTTCTTAAAGTATGGAAAATCGACACGCCCCCATTCGCTGTGGAAGCTGCAATTTGTCCAGCTGAACAGGAGGCCATCTGTGACGCTAGATGAAAGATCAAAGCCAACTGTTAACCCTCCATAGCGCCTGCCTGGGCAGCGTCAAAGGGAGCATTGGCATGGGGTATCATAAATAAGGAAGGACATTCATTTTAACCCGAGCTAACCCAAACAGGATATTGGAAGATTCTGTGTTATCTTCTCGAGCAACTGCACGAAGTTAGCTTTATATAATTGATCGAAGGCTGGGATGAATAAAATATCTAAACCTCCTTGTGACCATCTGGAAGGGAATCAGATTCCACCCCAAGGTCGGGTACTCTAATAAGACTCCCAACAGGGATGGCCTCCGATTTCATAAAATTGATTTTATACGCTGAGAAAAATCCAAATAAATTAATCATTTGTATTAAACAGGACACAAATATAATTGGGTTAGTTATAAAGAGAGGAACGCCATCTGCTTAAAGGGTGACCTTATGCCTTCGTGATTCTACCTCCATGGCAGTGATATTGGCGTCCCTCCGGCTGGCTTCTGCCAACGGCTCAATCATTAATGTAAATGGTAACAGTGAAAGGGGGCAACTTGGCTGGCTACTGCTGTCAATACTAAAATTGTCAGACCTTAAATCATCAGTGAAATCCGCTGCTTTTGGGTCACTATATAAGACTGCCACCCAGCTGGCGAAGACCCCTCCAAGACCAAACCATTCAAGGATATAAAAGGTGCATATCTACTCCCTCCGGTCAAGTTCTTTCTCTGCATCCAGGGAGACCCCCGAGCCTGGAATCGAACCTTGCTGGCAGACTGGAACCATATTTAGCACTCTTCTAATATTATCAGAGGACCTATGACCCCTAATAAAAATGGTCCTCTTTCACAATGGACATTCAAAGCCAGCATTTTCGACAAAATTTTAAAGTCGACTTTTAATAATGATATAGCCATATACAAAGTGCAATCCTCTGGGACTTTCCCTCTCTTGAGAATAAGAAAAATATTTCCTTCTCTCAGAGAGGATGGGAGGCAGTCCTGACTGTACGAATAATTGTACATATCCAACATTGGCCCAGCCAGCATGCCTATGAACTCTTTCAAAATCTCACTCCGAAAATCCATCTGGGCCGGGGGCTTTACCACTTTGGTGCCGCCTCACTGTCTCCTTTATCTCTCGGATTATCAGAGGAGCATTCTAAAGAGACGCCTCCTCTGAACTTACACCTGGGAGGTCCAAGATCTTAATAAAGGACTCCACCGTCGCCAATCAGTCCTCCCAGCCCGCTGACTGGAACAACCCAGAATAAAACTTCCTGAACGCTGCATTAATCTTTTGGTATCGCGGGTGATAATAGCAGCAATCTTCTTTCTGGCCAAGTGCGCCTAATATCTACCTGGTTATTACCATGCTCGAATAACTTCTGTTTCGCAAAGGAAATCTCTCTCTCTGCTGTCTGGGCGAGTGCAGCATTCAGAGCAGTCTGGAGGGCTGTAATCTGCTGCAATTAAGTTATAGGCGGTCTGACAAAATATGGTGTATCAGCTCTCTTCAGCCGAGCCTCAAGCTTACGCTGCTGCTCTCCCTTCTGCCACTTCTGAGTCACCGAGTAAGAAATAATCAAATCCCTTGTATAGGCTTTGGGCAGTCTCCCAGAGCACCGTCGGATTACTGGTCGTACACAAGTTAATGTTCCAAAAAAATTTAAATTCCCCCGAAAAATACTCAATGAATTTGCTATCCTTCAGGAGGAAAGGATCCACGAGCCAGTGCTGTGAGCCTGTCCCTTCACCATCATCCTTGACCTCCATGTACACTGTCACATGATCAGAAATGGCTATGTTCCCAATTCTACGGACAGCACCGAATTTTAAAAAGACCAATCCGGCAAACAACATGTCAGTCCCAGTATAGCACTTCTGTGGGTTCGAAAAAAAGGTGAAGTCCCTATGTTCAGGGTGAAGACATCTCACACATCCACCAACCCAGCTACCTGTTCATGTCCACCAGCTGCCTGGGTGGCGGAGAAATACCCGCGAAACCCCTCGACATCCTATGCATACGTCAGTTAAAGTCTCCCCTAAATTGTAGGATCATCAACCTGGAGAGCCCATCTATTTGAAATTTGAGGGGCTGTGCTGTGGGCAATATTATTCAAGGTCCAGTTTTCCTCTCCATGTACTAAAACTTTAAGGATCAGAGACCACCCACATTCATTCTTAATTTGGTCAAACAACTGAAGTGGAAGGTTCTAATGAATGAGTATAGCTACTCCTCAACTTGTTGAATTAAAGGATGAGAACACACCCGGCTGAACCGTCCCTGCTGTAACTTTAAATGGTCCTTATCGGTTCGATGTGTTTCTTGCAGCAAGGTTACATCAACCATTTCCTTTTTATGGCTTGAACGTATATTTTTTTTCTCTTAATCAGTGAATGGCTCCCTTTAACATTCCAGGTGCACCATTTAAACGAGCGGTTAGCCATAACCATCCGAAGCAGCCCATGACCCACTGGGAGAAAAACCCCATTTATAGCGTGCCAAGTGAAAGATGTAAACAGTTCGTATAAACTTGAAACCATAACTATAATAACAACCAAATCAACACTTTAAACAACTACTTCTAACATGAACCAACATAGAACACAAGTAAGCAGAGATTTTCCCCCTTTCCCACAAGGGACGCTCATACTACCACTAATCGCCCATGGCTCCTCCTATCTAAAGCCGCTCCCAACCCAGACAAAACAAAGTTAAAAAACGTTACATGGGTCTTACAACAAGAAAAGTGGGCATTCAACACCGTCCCATCCATACTTTGATCCGAGGCAGTCCTGGTGAAATAGAATGTAACCACCACACCTCCCCAACCCCCATTCCCATTCCGTACTAAGAGAGAAACGAAAAGCACATGATAGAAAAAAATAAAGGATAATGGGAGAGGAGGAAGAAAGGAGGAGAGAGAAAAAAGGAAAATGGGACCTCCACATACTAAAAAAAAAACCCAAAATGAGGTAAACCACGCAAGCCACAGAGAAAACAAAGGGAACACATTTGTCCATATTATTTGAACCAGCCAGTCTGTTTTAATGTGTACCGGAAGTCCTTTGCGTTTTCTAGTGAGTCAAAATTAAACACAGACTCTCCATGGCTCAAACATAATATTGCTGGATATCTTACCAAGTACAGAATATTCACGTCCCTCAGCCTCCTTTTTGCTTTATCAAAGGATTGCCTCTTGTGGATCACAGCCGTAGAAAGCTTTTGGGAAAGTAAACATAATTCGTGATCCTTTGTAGATCAGAACCTATGGATCCTTCCGTAGCGCTCAAGAAGCGTCCAGCACCTGTTTTGCTCTATCGTGCTGGAGTTGCACTCGAACCGGGCAGGGATGCTGGTCCGATCCGGGCCTGCATACTGCGACCCGATGGGCCCGCTCGACCCGCACCCAGTCTGCCCTGACTTCCAGCTTCAAAAATTGTGTGAGCCATTGTTCCAAGTAGCTGACGAGCTGGCTTTCTTGTTCCCGTTCCGGCAACCCGACCAAGCTGATGTACTTCTGACGGCTCCAATTTTCGAGGTGCTTGACCTGCTCTACTAAGGCCTATACCTAACATTCTAGGGCTTGGACCAGGCCCGCTGAGGATTCTGCCATGGTTTCCAAAGCCGCGGTCTCCACTTCCGCCTCCTCGACGTGTGGCCCGAGACGCTGGATCTCCTGGCCATGCTTCTCCAACATGGCTGAGATCAGTTCCTGCATGGTTCAGGTCTCCTCCGTTGCTGAATCAATCTTCTCTCGCAGGCTCTGAGACCTGGCTCTGTTCCACAAATCAGTTTCCTGGTGTGTTCGCAGAGGCCAACATCACAGCCGCGGGTGGATCCATTGCTGCAGTGCCCTGCTGGTTGTGATCCTCATGGTCCCTTTCCCTTAGTCATTTTCCGTTACTGGCTTAAAATGGCAGAGAGCAATACTGGGGATCAAAAACGACCGATGTTTACCACAATAGGAAAGAAAGAGAGGGTGAACGCATCACTTTGTTTGGGTTCTGGTGCAGAGCTCAGCAGGGCAGACCTACTGGATCGCCGCCATCTTGGATCTCACCCGAATAATCACTGTTAACAAACTTTTTTTGAAATGGTTTGAAGATGTTTCTTGTAGGCGGAGACAATGGAGAAATATTGGATGTGATATAGTTTGATATTCAGGTGGATGTTTAAGAGTTCAGAAAGTGAATATTAAATAAAATTGAACCAACGTGGCTCGGGGCGACTTTTGAAAATGGAAGGGTAAAAGTGAAGTTGGCCTTCTGTTAACGGAAATTGGAATATCGAAGTAAAGGCGTTCCGCACAGACTCCATGCAGTGTGGATGAGATTATACCTGTGTTCTGTACTGTTTCAAAGAATGAGAGGTCATCTCAGGGAAACCTAGAAAATTCACCCACAGCAGACTGACTCATATAGGGGCATGGAGAAGTGCAGCAGGCAAAGTTAGGGGGAACCCAAGATGTTCTACAAAAACATCAAGCTGAACAGAATAGCCAGGGAAAAATTAGGACCAATTTCGAAACCAAGGGGATAATCAGTATGTGAAACTGGGGAACATTGATAGACTGTGACATGAGAGCTTCACATCTGTTTTAGTTGGGAGAAGGACAATGCAGGTACTGAATTCAAGAAGATGGACTGGGAGGCTCTCGAACAGATTGATGTAAGATGCAAGTTGAGATTGATGGTTTTGGATGATGTAAAGTTCAGATGAGTTGTATCGCGGGATGCTGTTGGAGACAAGAGAGGAAATGACTTGACCTAAATGTTTTAGTCGAATCTGACCACACAAGGGAGGTGCTAGAGGACTAGAAAACAGCTATGTGGTACCAAGTTACTGGAAAGGTGGTAGAGATAGACCAGTGTCTGGTAGTGTACCATAAGGAGCAGTGCAATGTATCGAATTATTTGTGGTATTCATAAATGATGTAAATGTGAATGTGGAGGGGGCGGTGGTGGGTGGGGGCTGAGCGTAATAAGTAATTTTGTGTTTGACACAAAGATTGGCCAGGTGGTTGGCAGTGAGAAGGAAGGCCTTATGTTACTGGAAGATACAGGTGGAATGGTCAGATGGCAGATGGAATGGAGCCCTGATAAATATGAGGTGATGCACTTTGGAAAATGGAGCCAGACAGGGGAGAATTCAGTGAATAGCAGAACACTAGGGCGGTCAGAGAGTGTTTCTCCACACCTCTCTGAATGTGACTGGACAGTGTAATAGCCAGTTAAGAAATCACACGGGACTGTAGGTATAGTGTTTATTCATCAAGGCGACATAATATGAGTTAAACATGCCATGGTTAGGCCATAGTTAGAATACTGTGTGCAGTTCTGGCAGCCACATTACAGCAAGTGTTTTGGTTTCTCAGTAACATTAGAAGTTACTGGGGTCTCCACAGAGTTGGAAGCTTCAGTGGAAGTCTCCTGGCTGCAACTCTCTCTAAATTTTCACTTGATTTGTTTTCCCTCCTAGATTGGAGAACTGCATTTGAGAATCTGTGTCTGATCTTTCCGTTTTGCTAAGTACATGTTTATGGGATATTAATGTATCAGAACACTTAATTATTAATTGAGTCTCGGCCAACGCCTTCAAATATTTTTGAGAAGCTCTGCGGTCGTCCATAACACGTGACTCCTTCTCTTCCTGTATAATTGGTTGGAGGCACTAAATGGGCTATCTCTACACTTCTCCAATAATTGAATTGAGCTGAATGACTTCTGCGTATTCATGTGAAGCTAGTGCGAATAATCTCCTCCTTTTAACTGTGGAAATGTGCAGTGTCCAGCAGCACTGTTGCATGAATGTTACCAATACTTCCAACAGAACAAGCCTGAATGTTGTCCAGATTTTGCTGCACATGGACACAGACGAGTTCAGGAGCTGAAGGGGGACATTTTTCCTGAATATTGTGTGACCTTCAGTGAACACCCCCACTTCTAATCTTTATGAAGCAGCTGAAGAGGTTTGTGCTGAGGAAGCTACCTTGAAGACCTTTTGCAGACATGTCCATGACTGCATGGAGTTTTGTACACAAACCACAATCATTGTGCTTTTTGCTTTAAATCATTCTAACCAGGGAAGTTTACAACTGATTCCCATTAAGTGCAATCCTGCTCAGGCTCCTTGAGACTGTCCTTAGTGAAATGATGCCTTGATGTCAGGGCCTGTCACTCTTCCCTAAGCCCTTGTGTTCACGTCTTTTGCTCACATCAATAGGTCACAGTGTGGTGGCAGGGAGTGTTTTTTGAACAATCAGAGTTGAGGGTTGTGAAGAGTTGGACATGGAAGAGCATATTAGACCTCATGATCTGATTGTGGGTGAAGACATGCTTGCGGGGGGGAGGGGGGTTGATGAATGACATACCCCTGTTTGTGGCGTTTCACATTCTATAATTGGAAAGTAGAGTTTGTCATTTTCCTGGAAGCTCTGTTATTGAATGTTGCCAGATTATCTGGACCATCTCTGGTTGAGATATGGGGGCTGTATTCACAGTGGAACTGGGTCCACTACATGACCAACATATGAAGCACAAGTTGCAGAGAGGGGAAGCTCTGTAAAGAGAGATGAGCGACCTCTTTCATATCCAGCCTGGGTCCCTTATTATTTTTAAACCTCTATAGGGTCAGCCCTAAGCCCGTGATTCTACAGGGAAAACCGCTTTTGCCTATTCAGCCTCTGCTTATAGCTCAAACTCTCGAAACTTGGCAACATCCTTCTAAATCTTTTCTGAACCCTTTCAAGTTTCACAGCAACCTTCGTACAGCAGGGAGACCAGAACTGCACACACTATTCCAAAATGTGGCCTCGCTGACATCCTGTACAGCTGTAACATGACATCCCAACTCCGAAACTCAATGCTCTGACAAATAAAGGCAAACATTCCAAACACCTTGTTCACTATCCTATTCACTTTGAAGGAGCGTTGCATCTACATCTCTCTCTCTCTCGTTGCTCAGCAACATCCTCCAATAAATTTCAATTAAGTACACCGATTTGCTTCCCAAAATGCAGCACTTCACATTTATCTGAATTAAACTCCATCTGCCACTTGTCAGCCCATGGCCCATCTGATCGAGGTCTCATTGCACTCTGAGATAATTTTCTTCATTACCCACAACACCAAAAATTTGGTGTAATCTGCAAACTTGCTACCCTTACCACCTATGGTCACATCCACATCATTTATATAAATGACGAAATGCAGTGGGCTCAGCACTGATCCTTGTGGCACACTATTGTTCACAGGCCTCCATTCTGAAAAGCAATCCTCTACCAACCTCTGTCGCCTCCCTTCAACCTAAGTTTCGTATTCAATTGGCTTGGGTGCGCTGGTTCCCCTGTGTCCAAACCTTACTAACTTGCCTAATATACAGAATCTTTCCGAAGAACTTGCTCTCGTCCAAATGGAAAGCATCTGCAACACTGCCTTCATCAATCTGCTTTGTCCTCTTTGACATACTCAGTCAAATTAGTGTGACACGATTTCTCATGAAAAAAGCCATGGTGACTATCCCCAATCAAACCTTGCCTTTGAACATGCATGCAATTGGCTATCCCTCAGAATCCTCTCCAACAACTGACCCACCACTAATGTCTGGCTCACCGGTCCAGACTTCCCTGGGTTGTTGAGTAACTGTTTTCATTTCCACTGTCACTTCTCCATTGGTCACAGCAAAGTATTGGTGGTACCAGTTTGATGATATCGCCTATGATATAGGTCTCACAATGGGTCAGGGTCGTCCTAGGAAGAAGTCATGTAGATTTTCTTCATCTGTTAAAATAACAAATTCATGACGGAAACAAAGTTCCTCAAGCTATGATGGAAAGATCATTGACAAACAGTATAGAAATTACAAAAATGTACATTGATATTTCCATTTCTAAAAGTAATGAAGAGGACAAACATGTGCAGACACACACACAGATACATACACAGACAGGTACACATAGATACACTCAAAGACACACACAGACATATACACAGGGACACACTCAAACACACACACACAGACGTGCACACACAGACACACTCAACCCCACAAAAACAAAGACACACAAAAACACGGACACACAGACACACATGCACATGCAAATACAGACACTAAAACAGACGAATGCACGTACGATAGAGCGTACAAAATTAGAGCAGTAAAAAAGGCCATTTGGCCCATCCAGTCTACTGAACTATTGATCATGGCTGACATGTTTTTCAAGCCAGTTCTCCTCCCCCTCACAACAAGCCTTGAACCCATCTTTAATCATAACTTATCGAGTTATATCCTAAAGACGCTAAGATGTGTGAATGTGCAGAACGCGCATGCACGTGTGTATCTGCGTGTGTGTGTCTGAGCTTGTGTGTGTATTTCGGTGTGAGTGTGTCTCTTTGTGGGTCCGTGTGTGTCTGTGAGCATGTGCTGTCTCTTGTGTGTGTCTGTGCGTGTGTATGTGTGTGTCTCTGTGTGCGTGTCTTTGTGTCTGTGTATCTGTGTATGCGTCTCTGTGTGTGTCTGTGTGTGTGTATTTGAGTGCGTGTGTGTGTGTGTGTGGTGTACGTGTCTGTGTATGTTTACCTAATCGCAGGAGACAGCATTATCGAGGAGGGGTATTTTTCAGAGGCCTGTTGTTATGGACGAGTCCAGGCTGCTCAAAACATTCTTGAGCAGGCAGCGCAGACCATCACTTTGTAATTTGATTCAGAAAGTGCACAGTGAAAATTATCAGGGGTTTTAAAATAGACAAAAAATATTCACAAAACTACACAATGAAACAAAAAGAACAGAAGAAAGAACGCCTACAGAACTCAACCTATTCAAACTAGACTTAGCTGTTCTGGAAGTACACAGCCATCCCAATAAGCAAACCCCCCTGAAAAACAGTACAAATGGAACAAATGCTTACAGGTTAAAGTTAGAAGGGCAGAATGAGAGAGAGAGAGAGAGAGAGAGAGAGAGAGAGAGAGAGAGAGAGAGAGATAGATAGACAGAGATAGATAGACAGAGAGAGATATAGAGAGCCTGTCCACACAGTGAACTACAAACTGGTTCAGGACTGAACTGCTCACCTCGAGACCTGACCACTCCCCTTTCATTATACCTTTAATCACAAAACCGTTTAATCTCTGTACCAAACCAGTCACCTTGGAACCGGGAACTATTTATGACCCCTCTGGAAAAAAAAAATCAAGAAAACATTATATTTGAGAAAAGGAAGCTTTTAGAGAAATGGGACCAGCTTCGTGACACTGTGCACAATGGTATTCCACAGGGACTTGTGCTCCATTTTTGCTTGACATTTTTACAAATGATTCAGATCAGAATTATCGAAGGCGTGGTTAGAAAGATTTTGGATGAAACCAAGTTTGGCTATATTTTGGACAATGAAGATTACACAGGGAAATAGATCAAATGGCTTGATGAATCTTAAGAGTTGTACAGCACGGAAGCGTACACTTTTGACCAACTCATACATGCCAACTTGATTTCTGAAATTAATCGTGCCCTACTTGGGGTGGTGCAGTGGCTCAGTGGTTCGCACTACTGCCTCACAGTACCAGGGACCTTGGTTTGATTGCTGGCTCAGGTGACTGACTGTGTGGAATTTGCACATTCTCGCTGTGTCTGCGTGGGTTTCCTCCCACAGTCAAAAATTGTGCAGGTTATGTGAATTGGCCATGCTAAGTTGCACATAATGTCAGGTCCATTAGTCAGGGGTAAATATGGTGAGATGCTTCTGGGTGGGTAACTCTTCAGAGGAATTGGTTTAGACTTGTGCTACACTGTAGGGAATCTAATCTATTTGCCAGCACTCTAAATCCTTCCTATTAATATATCAATCTGGGTGCCTTTTAACTGTTGTAATTATACCAACCTCCACCACTTCTTCTGGCAGTTCATTATGTACACGCTCCACTTTCTGAGTAAAAAGGTTGACCCGAGGTCACTTTAAAATCTTTCCCCTCTCACATTAAATCTATGCCTTCTAATGTTGGACTTCCAAGCATGGGGAAAGGATCTTCACTACTCACCCCCTATCCATGCACTTCGTGCATTTATAAACCTCTAGAAGGTGCAAATGTGCCTCCCACCCAGGGTCTGTGTTTCAGTCATCCGGGGCTTAAATTCTGAAATTCAATACTGACACCTCTTCCATCTCGATCAAACCACAATTTTAAAATCATTTTAGTCAACGCGTTCAGGCATATTATAAAGCACCCGTAGTAGGATTAGAACTTAGAGGGCCTGAGGTAAGGACAATACCACCACTCCACAATAGCCCCATGAGTTGCAACATTATTCTCCTGTGTGTTTTCTCATCAGCCTTTCCTGTCATGCTGCACCTGAATCCAGACAATCTGGTCTCGAGCTAGGGACACTACCAGACAAGTTCAGGAATTGGAATAGAATACAGAGCTCTGCCTCAGAGGCAGGGATACTACCGACTACATAAGATTTAAACCATGCCCAAATTTTTAACTTTAAATGCCAGCTTTCAGATCGGTATGGATTCATTGAAATCTGGTTCACTTTACTGAATTACCCAGTTAAAATAACAACATTGTTAAAAAATGCAAGGTACTTGCCTCAACTGTAGGGTGTCGAGTTTATGTGTTTTGCCTTCGAGATAAACTATGAACATCTTTAAATACTTGGCTATTATTTCCAGTTTAAATGGTTATTATCTGTAGTTTGCAATATGAGGGAATGAAATCCTGCAGACACACTCTGCTCTATGAAGGATCTCGAATAGATATCAACACTGAACGTCAGAGACAAAGACGAGCATATTTACTGGCCTGAAACACCGATCACTGTTTCCCTTCTGTAACGTGTGACTGCTCTCTTCCTAAAACCATTAAATGATTCAAGGCAACTGATTACTTTCCAGCCTTTCTTCCCCAGTATTATCACTCACTGGGCTAAAGAATTGCAGATGGAGTTTAATACTGATAAATGCAAGGTATTATACTTTGGTAAAACAAACTAAACAAACACGTATACAATTAAATGTTGAGCCATTGGTAGTGTTGTAGAACAGAGCAACCTAGGGGTTCGGGCGTAATTCTTTGAAGTTTGCTTCATATGTAGACAGGGTGGTTATGAAGGTGTTTCACTTGATGCCCTTCATTATATAGACATAGAGTCAGAGAGATGTACCGCACGGAAACGGACCCTCTGGTACAACCTGTCCATGTCGACCAGATACCCTAACCTAATCTTGTCAATTTTGCCAACACTTGCCATATCCCTCTGAACCCTTCCTATTTATATACTCATCCAGATGTCCTTTAAAAAGTTTAATTTGACCAACCTCTGGCAACTCATTCCATACACATACCACTGTCTATGCATAAGAATTGCCACTGATGTCCCTTTTAAATCTATCCCCCTCTCATCTTAAACCTATGCCCTCTAGTTGTGGACTCGCCCACCCCGGGGAGAAGACATTGTCTATTTACCCCATGCATGCCTCTCATGATTTATAAACCTCTATAATTCACCTTTCAGCCTCTAATGATTCAGAGAAAACAGCCCCAGCCTATTCCGGCTCTCCCTACAGCTCAAATCTTCCAGCCCTGGCAACATCTTTGTAAATCTTTTCTGAACACTTCCAAGTTTCACAACATATTTCCGATAGGAATGAGACCAGGATTGTACACAATGTTACAAAAGTGGCCTAACCAATGTCCAGTCCAGCCGCAACATGACCTCCTAACTCTTGTACTCAGTGGTTTGAACAATAAAGGAAAACATATTAAACACCTGCTTCACTATCCTATCGACCTGCAACCCAACATTCAAGGAAATATTACTCTGTACTCCAAGGTATCTTTGTTCAGCAACATTCTCCAGGACTTTATCATTAAGTGTATAAGTCCTGCTCTGATTTCCCTTTTCAAAATGTAGCACCTCGCATTTATCTAAATATATCTTCGACTGCCATTCCTCAGTCCATTGGCCCATCTGAACAAGATTCCATTTTACTCTCTAACGTTCTTATCTGTTCACTGCACCTCAAATTTTGGTGTCATCTGCAAATTTAATAGCTATATCTCCTATGTTCGCATCCAAATCATTTATATAAATGACATATAGCAGTGGACAGTCCTTTGAGTACAGGAGTTGGGACGGTATGTTCAGGTTGCACAGGACATTCGTGAGGCATGTCCTGGAGGACTGTGTGCAGTTCTGGTCGCCCTGTTATATCGAGACTATTATCAAGTTCGGGAGAGTTCAGAAGAGATTGATCAGGATGTTGCTGGGAATGAAGTGTTTGAATTATAAGGACAGGCTCAACAGACTCGGGCATTTTCTACTGGAGCGTAGGAGGCTGAGATGTAGCCTTGTAGAGGTTTTCCCTCGAGTGGGGGATTATTTTAAGAGAAGAGGAGGAAGTTTCTTAAAGGACATAGCGTCATAAAGCTGTAAAGCATGGAAATAGACCCTTTGGTTCAACGTGTCCATGCTAACCAGATAGTAAACATTTTTCTCCTCTCATTTTCTGGCATTTGGTCAATTTCCATCTAAACCTTTCCCATTCATCTGTCCATCCAGATGTCTGTTAAATGTTGTAATTGTGCCAGCCTCAATACCTTCCTCTGGCAGCTCATCACAAATGGACCATCCTCTACATGAAGATGTTGCCCATTAGAGCCCTTTTTTGTCTTTCCCATCCCACCTTAAACCTTTGCCATCTAGTTTTTGACTCCATTATCTAGGGAAAAGAACTTGGCTATTCACGCTATCCGTTGCACCCATGATTTTACTAACATCTAACATCAACCTTCATCCTCTGATTCTCCAGGGAAAACAGGCTCAGCGTATTCAGCCTCTCCCTGTAACTCAAACCCTCCAACCATGGCAAACTCAGTGTAAGCCCTTCTTGAACCCTTTCAAGTTTGACAACATCTTTCCTACAGAGCAGGGAGATCAGAATTGCATTCAGTATTCCAAAAGTGGCCGAACCAATGTCCTGTACAGTCGCAATCCAGTCTCCTAACGCATATACACAATGCACTTGACCAATAACATATCAAATACTTTCTTCATTGTCCTATCTACCTGCAAATCCACTTTCATTTTGTTCAGCAACACTCCCCAGGACTTTACCAGTAAGTATATAAGTTCTGCCCTGATATGCATTTCCAATGTGCAGCATCTCACATTTATCTAAATTAAACTCTGTCTGCCAGTCCTCGGTCCATTGGCCCATCTGATTAAGATCCCATCGTAATCTGAAGTAACATTCTTTGCTGGCCACTATACCTCCAATTTTGATATCATCTGCTAAACTTACTAACTGTCCTATGTTCATATCGAAATCATTAATATAAATGACGAAAAGTAGCGGACCTAGCACCGATCCCTGTGGCACTCCACTGGTCACAGGCCTCCAGTCTGAAAAACAACCCTCCACCACCATCATCCGTCCTCTCCCTTTGAGCCAGTTCTGTATCCAACTGGGTAATTCTCCCTGTATTCCATGTGATCAAATCTTGCTAACCAGTCTCCATGGGAAGCTATGTCGAATGTCTAACTGAAGTCCACATAGATCACATCCAGTGTTCTGCCGTCATCAATCCTGTCCGTTACTTCTCAACAAAAACAATCAAATTAGTAAGACATGAATGTCCACGCACAACCCCATTTCACTATCCAGATAAAGCGCTTTTGTCGATATCGTCGATTTTCCTGTTCGTCAGATGCTGCCTGACCTGCTGTGCTTTTCCAGTACCACTCTCATCTCGACTGTGATCTCCTGCATCTGAAGTCCTCACTTGTGCCTATCCCTAAGCAGTCCTTGCCTTTCCAAATGCATGTAAATCAATAGCTCATGATTCCCTCCAACACCGTGCCCACCACTGATATCAGGCTCCCCAATGTATAGTTCTTGGATTTTTCTTTCCATTTTGTTTAATAGCAAAACCTTAATCAAACTCATGACTTCCAACATCTCACCTGTGGCTATTGATGATGACAACGTCTCAGCAAGGGACCCAGCATCACTTCCTTAGCTTCCTACAAATGTCTTGGGTCCAACTGATCAGGACCTGTGAGGAGATTCATTTTTTACACAACATGTGGTTCGTGAACGGAATGAACGTCCTGAGGAAGTGATAGATTGTGGGTAAAGTTATAGCGTTTAAAACGCATTTGGTTAAGTACAAGAATAAGAGAACATTCGGACAAATCTGGGCCAAGCGCAGGCAGGTGGGACACGTTTAGCTTGGGACTATGATCAGCATGGACTGTATGGGCCGATAGGCCTGTTTGCAAATACCCTGTAAAACTCGATGATTCTATGTGTGTTTGTATGTCCAAGTATGGATCTGCATATTTCTGTTCATGTTTGTCTATTCCTGTGTGTCTATATATATGTCTCTGTTAACCTCTGTGTGCATGTCTCTCTCTCTGTGCTTGTTACATGTGTTCCTTCATTAGTGTGTGGATCTCTTTTTATTTCTGGTGTGAATCACTGAAACGGGGTCAAAACCGGTCTCCCTTCCTCTCCCTTTCCCTCTTTTCTTTAAAGTGATACAATCCCACACTCTGGTGGTCTGGTTTGGGTCTTTTCAATACTTTCTTACATGTAAGGTTACTTGTAAGAGTAAAACATTAAAAATTCCAAGTTACTGGAAGTGCACTAAAATTAATCTCTTCGCCTTGGAAAGTGGCTCACTCGGAATTGCTTGGATATAATCGCAATGGAAATATACTTTAATGTTTACACTGTGTGTTGAAAATAAAACCCAGTGACAAACCATTTCTACATTGCAGAAGGAGCGCAGATATTTCTCCACACGAACACGTTCCACTCTGCGGGCCTAAGTACAATGACAATCCTCTCCAAACCAACCTAGTGTGTGCATGTGCATGTGTGTGTGTATGTTCACCCGCGCGTGTATGCGTGTGTGTGTGCTTGGTGCAATCAAAATTCAGGTTGGATTGTGCTATGGGCTGCTGCCCTCCCTCTCTCCCTCCCCGACTGAATCCCTGATCGTGTACACACTTCAGCATCACGATTACAGTGGGGTGGGGGATCGGGATGGGGGAACAACCGAGATTGACAACAACTGAAATCTCCGCAGCTCTGGAAACAGCTTTGGACAAAAATGAAAGTTGACGTTTTGGATCGAGTGATCCTTACTCAGAACCCATATCAGGGGATATTACATCACTTTAACCAGCACAGAGAGTGCCAGACCCGCCCCTCACAGATACACACAAGAATACAGACACATAGAGGCACTCACTATACATTGACAGTAATGCAGACATGGAGAGTGTGTCAATATTTCACTCGCTCTGCCTGGTGTGTGTCAGTATTTTTGGGTGGAGTGTGACTGTAGGACAATTTCAATATTTGCAGATGCCAAGCCTGAAAGAATTGTTAAGTTTGTTGAGGTCGGTGTGGAACTCCAACAGGAAAGTTATATGTTGGTGTAGTGTTCAGGTGTATGGCAGATGACGATCAATGCAGCGCAGTGTGAGGTGATGCTCTTTAGTAGGAAGGACATTGAAAGACAATATAAAACAGGTTGTACCGTTATAAAGGAAGTGCAGGAACAGAGGGCCCAGGGTGTATATGAGAACAGATTATTGAAGATGTCAGGACAAGTGGGGATAGCAGTAAATCTCACAGGTTAGTTTCAGCATCTGAGCTGCTTACAGGAGGAGGTAAAGGAGGGAGCCTCCGTGCTCCCTTCCTGGGATGTGATGGAGACGGTGCGATGTGAGCCCGCCCTCCTGCCCACTGAGACTATGGCGATTCCATTTGTACCAGCTCGACACAAAAGGGAAATGGCATCAGGTCCACGGCTTCGCAGTTGTGTCAGGGGGAAACGGAACTGCCAGTGGGTTGAAAGTGAGAACTGCCCTTCACTGAACTTTGCACCTTACTCAATCGTTCGGACGTGGATAGTTCAGAATCTCCACACGAGCCGTCCCAGTCCTCTCCGCCTCGTACCAGGGTCCTCCCAACATGACAGGGGATGGGTGTGAGGGTCGGATATCGGGCATTCCACCTCACGGTTTGGTCATTTCTGTCCTATTCCAGGCTGTTTCTCCTGGAATGGGAGAAAGGGAGGGAGGGAGTGAGGGTGGGAGTGGGTGGCACTGCTGTTCGTGCTGGTGTAGGTGGGAGGAGATATGGTGAGGTCTCTGGAGGGAGTCAGTCCACAGTGGTGTATCCATGTAATGTTATTAGTGTGTGTGTGGGGGGGGGGGGGGTGGGAGCGGCGGGGATAATGGGGAGAGAGAGAGATAGAAGGAAGGTGCTGCAAGCAGTAGTGAGAACAGTGGAGCATGAACGTTGTTCGGGGTAGGTACTATAACAAATATACAGTGGGTGTGAGGGAGCAGAGAGAATACGGTGACCCTTATGCCGACAGAGCGGGGAAGGTTATTGATGCTTGTCCTGTATTGCTGGACATTTCTTCAGACCGCAGATACTGCACTGAGCTGTTTGGTAAGCTCAGAACATGCCAGGTGGGTCTGATAGTATGACTCCCTCTAGGAAGAGAATGGTCCCCCTCTATAATAGCCCATCCACCAGGACCTCCGTGCCCATGACAACAAACCGTGATGTAATTGCCCCATTTATCTACCATACTCGGTGTAAACTGTACAAACCAGCTCCGAAATCAAAAAAGCACAACTGTGTGCCAACTGGCCTTTTAAGATGGCAATAATGCCAGGGATAACATAATATCCGGGGCATCAGTGCGATGATGAATACCTCCAGCCGTGATGGGTGGGAGAATAGGGCCGGCATTGAATGAGAGGGACCCCATGGGGTGGGGTAGGTAATCAATGATAAGGTAGCACCAGGAAACTAGCTCGACCTTGTGGAGACAATCCCTCTGTCATACTCAATGAAAATGGCACTGAGATAAATTATGGTTCGATTCTGCCCAATGAGACGAAGACACTGTTGAGCCTAGTCCTAGTTACAATGCTGAAGCTGCATGACCAATGCTCTCCATCACAGAGAAGGTGCTCAACGTCACCTTCCCCTTGGGAAAATGGCAGGGCAGGAGACTGAGGTATCAGTGGGGAAGCACTTTGAGACACATAATCATAATTCTATTAGTTGTAAAATAGAGATGGAAAAGGATGAACTGGGTCTAAAAGTTAACGCTCTAACTTGGAGCAAGGCCAATTTTGATGATATTAGCAAGAACTTCCAAACTTGATTGGAACAGATATTCGCATTTACAGGGCCAGCTGAGAAGAGGGAAGCATTCAAAAAGGAGATGTCAAAATCACAGAGACAGTCTGTCCCTGTTAGGGTGGAGGGTAAGGCTGATCGGTGTAAGGAATGCTGGAGGACTGAAGAAATTGAGTTTCTGGTCACGGATAAGAGGGAAGCATATGTCAGGTAGAGAGAGCAGGAGTCAAGGTTTTTTTCAGTACTCATTCACGGGATGAGGGTATCACTGGTTGAGCCTGCATTCATTAGCCAACATTAATTGCCTAGAGAGCAGTTACGAGTCACACACATGGTTGTCGGTGTGGAGTCACATGTAACCCATGCCAGGTAACGATGGCAGTTTGCTTCCTTCAAGGCCATCGCCGAACCTGATGGGCTTTTCCAAAAATCGAAAATGGATTCATCATCGTCATTTGGCTCTTAATTCCAGATTTAAAGTGACTGTCGAGAAGGGTCTAAAGCCAGTAGGAGTATACATAAGAGGGAAATCCGGAGGCCATAAAGCGGACATGAGATAGTTCTGGCAAATAGGGTGAGGGAGAATCCAAAGGGACTCTACACGTACATTAAACATAAAAGAGTAACTCAGGAGAGCTTTGGGCTACTTAAAGATCAGCAAGGTTGCCGTTGTGCAAAACCGCAGGAGATGGAGGCGATACTAAACAAGCATCGTGGGTCAGTATTGTCTGTGTGGAAGGATATGGAAGCGAAAGAACTTTGGAAATAAACCGTGACATCTTGAAAAGTGCCTGTATTGCAGAGAAGGAGATGCTGGAGTTCGTAAAGCCAGTAAAGGTGGGAAAATCTGCAGAACCTGATCAGATGTACCCTTGAACTCTGTGGGAAGCGAGTGAAGTGATTGCTGGGCCGATTGCTGAGATATTTGTATCATCAATTGTCACAGATAAGGTACTGGAAGATAGGAGGCTTGCGAACTTGGTGTGATTACTGACAACATTTAAGAAGGACGGTAAGGAAAAGCTAGTGAGCCTGACTTCATTGGAGGGCAAGCTGTTGGTAAGGATTATGAGACACAATGTTTTCATGGATTTTGAAAAGCAAGGACTGATAAGTGATAGGCAACATGGCTCGAAGCATGGAAAGTTGTGTCTCACTAAATGGACTGAGCATTTTTGAAGAAGTGACTTAGTAAGGCATTTCGCAATGTTCTACATGGTAGATTGGTTAACAAGTTTAGTTCATATGGAATACAGGGAGAACTAGCCATGTGGATACAGAAGTAACCCGAAGTCAGGAGACAGAGGGTGGTGGTGAAGGACTGATTTTCAAACAGCGGGGGTTGTGATAATTGGTGTGCTACAAGGATTTGTGCTGGCTCCACTGCTTTTCACTATTCACAGAAATCATTTGGATGTGAACATTGCAGCAATAGTTGCTAAGTTTGCAGATGAAACTAAAATTGATGGTGTAGTTGGACAGCAAAGAAGGTACAATGGAATCTTGATCAGATAGACAGATGGGCTGAGAATTGGCAGATGGTTTGTGATCTAGATAAATGGGAGGTGCTGCATTTTGGAAATGTGAATCAGGTCAGGACATATACACTTACTGGTAAGGTCCTGGGGAGTGTTGGTGAACAAAGAGACCTTGGAATGCAGCTTCATAGTTTCTTGAAAGTAGAGTCACAGGAAGACAGGATTGTGAAGAAGGCATTTGGTATACGTGCCTTTATTGGCCAGTGATTTGACTATATGAATTGGGTGGTCGTGTTGCTGCTGTACAGCATATTACCTTGGCCACTTTTGGAGTACAGCATTCAATTCTTGTCTCCTTCCTTTTGGAAATATATTGTGAAACTTGAAGGGAGTCAGTAAGGATTTACAAGGATTTTGCCAGGATTGGAGCTATAGGGAGCGTACGAGTAGGTTGGGTTCTTTATTCTTGCATCGTGAGGAGCATGCATAGGGTGTATAGCCAAGGTCTTTCTCCCCAGAGCTGGAGGGCATGGATATCCGATGAGAGGGAAAATATGTTAAAATGACCTAAGGATCAACTTTTTCCCACAGAGGCTGGTGCATGTGTGGAATGAGCTGCTAGAAAAGGTGGTGGAGGCTTTTACAATTACAATGTCTAAAAGACATTTGGATGGGTACATGAAGAGGAAGGGTTTACATCGATATTGGCCAAATGCTGGCAAATGTTACTTATTTAATTTGGGATATCCCATCAGCATGGACGAGTTAGACTGAAGCGTCTTATTCTGTGCTGTACATCTCCATGACTCTGACTCTATCTGACCTTGCACCAATATCGTATTAATTCATCATTCCCGGAAATACTAACCTATGTTGCTAGATATGTTCGAAATGTCTTCATTTCAGCATTCTGAAACCTGCAAACACATCCTTCCATAACACTGACTCAGAGTCTCTCTCCCTCTGTCTATTTCCCAAATCCCTCCCATTTGTTGGTATTTAAACTGCTTCCCCGCCATCCAGTTTAATTGTCAAGTTTCAATGTGAATAACTGTCCTATATCTTTTCCTGCCCTTGAATGTTGCTCACCCAAGCGCATCAGCTTCCAACACTAAGAAGCTTAGAAACAATGTTCAAAAAGCATTGCTTGAGTTTTCTTTGACTTCCCAGTGTCCTGCCCTGTGCTCCATGTTGGAGAGTGGGGTTTTAGCAGTTTTGAGGCACACCTTTGTAACTTGCTCTGTGCCTATTCATTGAACGCCTGTGTTAATCATTCTCTGCTGCTCATGTGCTCAGTAACATGTTAGTGATTCAGACCAGACTTCTCACTTGCATTTGACTGACATTTGACTTAACTCTAGTTTTTCTACGTACGTGGGAGTGCTGGGGATGGTTCCCTGGATGCTGTGTTTTAAGCTGCTGTGGAAATTCAGGAAGACCAGAGGCTTTGGTGACCCAACTCTGGATGAAACATGATGACTGTAGTTACAGCATCTGGATCTGCAACGTGACCAACAAATGGAGCAGAGGCTGCAGAGAAGGGAATCTCTGTAAAATGGAATGAGGTAATTACAATCATATTAGCCATGGTTTTGAAGAATGTGGGAGCAGGATTGAATGGCTCGCTCATGCAACTTATTCAGATATTTCTGTAAGTAACAAGCCAATTTTCCTTTTCTCCCAGTGTCCCACACTGGTGGGGCCTCACTAACCTCCAGATTTCCCTGTATCCCAGTCTCGAACAATTGAGTGACTGCCTCCTGTTCCTGTGTTCCACTATCGAGCAGTTGGGTGTCTACCTCCTGCCCCTGTGTCCCAGTCTCGAACAATTGAGTGACTGTCTCCTGTCTCTGTGCCCCAGTCTCGAACAGTTGAAAGACTGCCTCCTGTTCCTGTGTCCCAGTCTCGAGCAGTTGAGTGCCTACCTCCTGCCCCTGTGTCCCAGTCTCGAACAATTGAGTGACTGTCTCCTGTCTCTGTGCCCCAGTCTCGAACAGTTGAAAGACTGCCTCCTGTTCCTGTGTCCCAGTCTCGAGCAGTTGAGTGCCTACCTCCTGTCCCTGTGTCCCAGTCTCGAGCAGTTGAGTGACTACCTCCTGTTTCTCCCTGTTCCTCAGCAGCAATTGCGATGCTCTGAATGATGTCACAAAGTTAAGAAAGGACTTGATAACAGGGAAGTTCACAAAGGTATTTAGAAACGTCCCAATAAACATTTTATGCAGCTCGTCTGTTATTTTATTCCTGTCTCCTTTTACAAACAGGGTGAAACGTATACAACAGTGCAGTGTTCCCACAATACTCCCACATACAGGGAAGATAGATTAAAAAGATTGAAAGATTTATGGTCTATCCCTCAGCAACCCTCATCCATTCCATCCAAACCGAGTAAATGTTCCCTTTAATTGTGTTATGTAAAATGATGTAAGGAACTGGTTAACTGAAGCTGTTTGTTTGGTGACTGTGACTAATGTCAGCCTCCATGGATTCTAATTATCCCAGTGGAGGGTTTCCATCTTTCAATGATAAAAGGGCTCCATTCAATATGCTATTCCATGGTATGGGCGGGAGCATCACCGATAGCACTAACAGGGATCAGCTGCTCCAGAGAGAGGGAGAGATCAGAAACTGAGAACATTAGACTGGAAAGCTCCAACTGTGGATCAGAATCTGAGAACGTTATACTGGAATGTTACAACAATGGATCAGAATCTGAGAACATTCGACTGGACAGTTCCAACAGTGGATCAGAATCTGAGAACGTTATACTGGAATGTTACAACAATGGATCAGAATCTGAGAACGTTCGACTGGACAGTTCCAACAATGGACAGGGGTTTATCCTATTATGTTTGGATTCTTTCTACATATCATTGGTGGCCGTTGTCATCGCGGATCAAATATGTACTTTACATTATTCAATGTTTTTATTATCCTATCCTGGTTATTGTTGGTGTCCCTGGTAAGTTTCGTTGTCGATTTATTATTTGAATTAACCATATGCGACTGTATTACTGTTCTTTTCATTTACTCTACTCTGTAAGTATTCATGCTCCAAACCACAACAAACAACAGTGAACTTGTTCATTCTTTCTCTCCTTCTTTAGTTCTGGCACTGAGCCTTGTTGGTAGACCTACTCACTTTCAGGTATGAACCAGGATGCATTGCATCACTGCCCTTGCTATTTAAATATTGAAAGTTTGGAGGTCACTGTCTTCTGTTCTGGATGCAAACTCCATTCCCTTCCTCTGACTCCATGTCATCCCTGGCCAATAACTGAGGATGAAACAAACGAGTCACAACTATGGTGATCACTTTGGCCACAAGCTGATTACTGACACCATATCCTGGCCATTCCTAACTTTAACTATTGTCATCTGCAGAATATACTTCACTGGTTCATCCTATCTGCTCTTTGAAACTTCTGCTATGAAACACAGTCTTAATAAAGCCAATAATCTGCTGCTGCTTAACCAAATCTGAGTCGGTATTGCATGGCTTGTATCTAAACGCAGACCAAAATCCCATCATTCCTGTACGGATTGTTTTATATTGTTGTTGGGTCTGGCAATGCCTTTACTTTAATATTCACAAGCACATCGTCACCTCTGTCTCTGACACGGTCCTCAGTCTCCCTCGGTTAATGACACAAAGCCCTGTCAGTGTTCACATTTAAACTGATTTCCTCTATGTTTATTCTCTCTCAAATACTATTTTTCATATCTACTGCCACCAACATATACACACACACACAATGTCTTGCCTTATATTTCGGCAGTGGAAATACAGAGCCATACATTTGTGGGAGCCCAATTACTGTCACTCACTGCATGGGTTACAAATCTTCCCATTCAAGACATTTCTGTAGTGCAAGCATAGTAGCAATATACTGGCAAAGGTTTGCAATTGTCCCCATGCTGGGCAGGTAGTCCCGTTTATAGAGTACTCCACCAGCATAGCGTGCTTAGCTCTCCGTTCTGGCTGGTCCCTTGTCCCAGTTTATGGTGTCTGGGATGGTTCTGTGAGGCAGATTCACAACTTGATGTAACTAACCATTTCAACTGATCTGGCAATATTTTTATTGAATGCTCTAATTCTTGTGATTGGACCCACCATTGTCTCACTTCTCCAGTTACTTCTCTTCCCCTGTCTCCTTATCCATATTTTCACAACATGTTATCAGTTAATTAATTGTTTAATTTTCTGTACCTTTCCCTGGTGTTGCTTTTTGGCTTCCGAGTGTATCGAGTGCTGGCATTGTGAAGCTCAGAAACAATGAAATGTTATGTGACGTGCTGTTGCTCCAAGTTGGAAAGGGAGTCCCAGCAGCTTTGAGACATGTCTTTGAAACTTGGTCTGTGCCTGACCACTGAAAGCCTGTGTTTGTCCTTCTCAGATGATTGTGCGGTTCATAACATGAGGAAACCCCTCGAGTATTATTATCAAGGACCTGGTCTCTAACTTGGAGCTGAGGGGCTTCTGACTGACTCCTGTTATGGAAAGCTTAGTGGAGGGGCTGGGGATGGTTTGCTGGAGGTTGTGCTGTGAGCTGCCTCAGACATTCAGGGAGACCTGAGGATTTGGTGACCCAACTCTGGATGGAGCATGAGGACTGTAGTTACAGCAGTTGGGTCTGCAACATGAAAGCAAATGGAGCAGAGACTGCAGAGAGGGGAAGCTCTGAAACCACAGAGTGTGCGTAGGGAAAGGGATCTGCTACATCTGACTGTGTTTTAACGAGGAGACGTACATCCTTTCCCTCTGCCCTTTAAATACAACCATGCAAATTCACCCTCTCCTGCCCGCACACAAACACACTCCCTCCTCCCTCACATGCACACACACACTCTCCCCTCTCTCTCACACCTATGCATACTCTCTCTCTCCCTCCCAAAGACAGACATATTCCCCCTCAAACTCTCACAAACACACGCTCTCTCTCTCTCTCCCTCCCATAGACACTCCACCTTGTTTTCAAACACACACACGCACGTGCAACCAAACACACAGACACATAGACATACACACACATCTAATCTGTAAGTAGAATTTTCATTTGCTGGTTTTTATTTCCAGATTTTATCTTTTCTCAAAAAATACACAATTTGTAGACAGTCAGTCAATGCGATATTTTATGTACTCCTACTTTGGAAATAAACACAGTCTGATTCCAGGTGAAGACACATGCAGACTCCAAACAAGACCGCATACCTGAAATGCGTTATCTGACTGGAGGGGTCACCTCCTTTACATTGATTATACCTGAAGGTATCTCCAGGCAGGACTTGAAAGGAACTCTGGAATTTGCATATTCATCAATCAAAACCTGCATCTCCATTCTAACCGATTTAAGATTTAGCAGCCATCTTAGATGCGTTCAATTCATGTACATGTATTGTACAAGCCTTTCAGCTTTTCCTTATAAGTTTTGTGCCTAAGGTCTTCTCCCTCTATCACCTGACGAAGGAGCAGAACAATGAAAGCTTGTGTTTTCAAATAAACCCGTCAGACTACAATCTGGTGCCATGTGATTATTGACCTTACTCAAGCCAGTCCAAAGTTAGCACCTCCACATCATGTTTTTTATTGGTTAGCCAATTTTCTCTCCAAGCACATAAATTGTCCGAACCCCATGTGCTCTTGACTTGCATATTAATCTTTTGTCAAGCATGTTATACATTGCCTTTTTGAAGTCCAGATTTAATACGTCTTTCAGATCCCCGTTATTCAACTTGTTTGTCACACTTTTTAATAAAAAAGAGTTAGGCAAATCATTCAAACATGATTTATCCTTAATAAAATAATGTCGACTTTGACGGATTGTGGTTTGACTTTCAAAGTCTCCTGTTGTTAATTCCTTAATAACAGATTCGAACAATTTGTCTTCAGTCCCAATCCTTTGCTCATACCTTTCCATTCCCTAGTGAAGTTGGTTATTCTAAGATCTTCCCTTATCATAACCTCGACAGTCCGTTTCAATTCCTGTGAAATAGGCACGAGTCTGTAAAAGATCTGCTCCAATTGCTGTGTAAGAAGAATGGTTGGCTGATTGGACACATTCTGTTCCTGCTTTACACACACGATGGACTGAATGTCCTCCTGATGTTCCTGCACTATAGTTTCGATGGCTTGCATGTCCTGCGCCTGTTCCTGACGAAGCCGCTCAAGATCTAAATGTCCTCATCCTCTTGCTCAATGACAAGTTTGGGGACTTATGGAATCTCCCTCCTGTTATGCCACATTTCGAGTGTTGAGTTGTGCAGGCAAGTTGCGTTGCCCACAGTGGGTAGCTCAGTGGTTAGTACTGCTGCCTCCCAGCACCAGAGATCTGGGTTCAGTTTCAGCCTCTGGTCACTGTTTGTGTGGAGTTTGCACATTCTCCCTTTGCCTGCAAACAATAGCACAGGCTACATAAATCTTTCAACCGTATATTGTAATGAATTAGTACAGTGAATGTCACACTTTGACACTACAGTCACTGACTACAGCACTGTACCTTTCACAAAGATCTTCACCAGAAAGCGTGCGAGCTGACTGACCACGTGATGCCGATGCGGAATTCCAGTTCTCTCCAAGCCATTCCCCTCCCGGTTTGAAATTAAGTTCCTTCTAAATGTAGACTACAAATCCCACATTCAGTTTCAAGGCTTGCAGAGCGGATTACATTCCTGCTTTAGCTGAACAAACTGAGGGCACATTTGGCAGACAGAGGGATCCTGAGGCTGGGATTTGTTGTTCAGCTGGTGCCAGAGACGGAGTCCCATAACAGTGAATGGGAGCTCGCTTTATAAAGAAAGGGGCACAATTCACTAATTGTGTTGCAGCGAAATTGCGTTTAATAAACACACCTTTATTGGATGACTGCCTGTATATTGAATGGAGGATCAAAATTGATGGACGAAAGCGAATGCAGTAGTTCCCATTTTATACGTTTCAATGTTTAAGCATACTAAAGGATATGAACACTGTGTGGGGAAAACTGAATTGAGGAGATTTTCACCATGAACTAGAACGGAGGATGTTCAATGTGTTGAATGACCTACTCCTTTCCCGATGTTTCTGTGCAGTCTGTGGGAAAGCGCTGTAACTATTGCCACCACCTCTCAGATGTTAGGAAGGAGGTCTCTGCAGGGTCAACAGAATAGTCTTTCCCGTTCCAATACTGAGGCTGGTGTCGGGTGATCTGTACTGTTTAATCCTTTAAGACCCTGGAACAGTTTGATACAATAGAGAGTCTTGCTTGGCTGTTTCTGAGACGATTGAAGAGTTTATCACATCTCTGTGTGTCTGGAGTCACGTTTAGGTCAGACCAGGAAAGCACCCGAGATTCAATTCCTGAAAGTTCATTGAGGAAGGAAATTGGTATTTACAAGCGACATTGGCTTCAAGGTCACTGTTACTGACTCCAAGTTTTACGTCTCGATATTTTACTAATTATAACTTCCACCGGCTGTGAGAGCATTAGCCTGGTCTGGATTAGTAATCCAGTGACTTTTCCACAACAGCACCATCTCCACATGGGGACCTATCTGAAACCACACTGTGCTAGTTATTTCTGTGCTGCTTGACAGCTCTGTCAAAAAGAACTCCCACCAATGTGACTATTGTGATGGGACTCAGGGCGTGTTAAATGGTCAGACTGTAGTTGTTCCCTTGTTATGGGATTGGACATAGCTGAGTAATTTTCCACATTGCCAGGGAGATGACAGTGTTGGAGCTGGAATAAAACCGCTTCCCCAGGGACACAACTTGTTGTGCAGCACAAGTCGTCACTCCTATTGTCGGGATGGTGTCAGGGCCCATTGCCTTTGTCTTATTTACTGCGTTCAGCTGTTTCTTCATGTCACATACAACAAATCAGTTGCTTAAAGACTGGCATCTGTGATTCTGCAGGCAGCATGGCGAGGGTGAGGTGGATCATCAACTCAACACTTCTGGCTGAGGACGGTGCAGATAGTACAACCATTTCTTTTACACAGATGTACAGGGCTGTCCCGTTATTGAGGATGGCGATATTTATGGAGTCCTCTCCTCCAGTGAGTTGTTTAATAGTCCATCAACATTTATGTCTGGATGTGGCAGCACTGCAGAACTTCGATCTGATCATTTCGTCCTCTGTATCAGATGTTAGTCCTGCTGTTTCGAATGTAAACAGTCAAGTGCGGTCGCTTTAATGGATTATCATCAGGTTTAGATGCACATGGTTCCGACCCTATTATGTTCACTCACAGTCATCACTGAACCAAAAATCGGCTTGATGGTAATGGCAGGCTGAGGGATTATCCTGGGGAAAATGTTACAGAGTGTAGTTGAATACAATTCTGCTGCTGCTGTGATTCTACCGCACCACATGAATGCCCAGTTTGAGCTCCAATATGTTGAATTCAATTCTACTGACTATCTCCCAGTTCACACCAAGACCCATTCACCCATCAGTCTTGTACTCAGTGTCTGAGCCTGGTGTCTGATGTGGTAACACTTCAATTTTCCTATTCTCATTCTGCTGAGGGTCTCTCCCTAGTGTTACACCTCCAATTTGCTACTTTACTTAAACCACTGAACATATGCATCTGAATCTTGTCATCTTCTGTATTTGATGTGAATGTGTTCCCCTCTGTTTCTCTCCTGACCAAGATTAAGAGATCTGCAGTGTCAGTGATGACAGCCTTATGCAGTTTCAGATCAAAGAATTTGTGCACCTTGCATTATCGGTCACTTCCCAGTGCACGGCGTTCCGTGATAGTCAGGGCGTTTGAGCAGCTTTAACACATATCTATGGAACTTGTTCAAAAACAGAAATTGCAGACGAAACTCGGCAGGTCTGGCAGCATCTTGTGGAGTGAAAACAGAGTTAATCTTTCATGGCCAGTTACCCTTCTCCATTTTTTCGAGCAATTTTTGCATTTTCATTTCCAGTATCCATAGTTATTTGTTTAATTGAAAACTTGTTCTGAGCATATTCATTTCTAGAGAATCTCAACAGGTCTGGCATCATCTGCAGAGACAGAGAAACAGAGTTAGCGTTTCAAGTCCAGTATGACACTTGTTCATAACTGGAAAGGATTGGAAAATGAGCTTGAGAATCCCTTGACAGATATGGAGAGTGGGTTGACGGGTAAAAGAGGGTGTGGCAAAAGATAAACTTGCTTTTAGTAGTGGTAATCGACAAAATCATGTGAAATAGTTTTAAATTAAGCTGTGAATGGGGGAAAAGGAGTTCTCTATATTGAGTGAAAGATAAAGAAGATACAACCACACAAGGTCATAGGGAAGCCAGGAGGGAGAATGTACGGAAACGGGAGAACAGTTATATTGGGGTCAGACTGTGAAGTTATGAAATTGTACATTAACTCCTACAGGATGTAACGTACGAAAGTGTAAAGTGCGTTGTTACTCGAGCTTGGGTTGTGCTTTCTTGGAACATTTCAGCAGGTCCGAAAGGCTGGCATGAGAGCAAGGTAGGTCATTTGAAATGGGAAGCAATGAGAAGGTCAGGGTTAATTTTACAAACAGAGTGGGAGTGTTCCTCAAAGCAATCTCTGTTTGGTCTCGCCAATATAGAGAGACTGCATTGTGAGCAGCAATGATAGGAAACCAGATTGAAAGTTTACAAGGCAAATGCTGCTTCACATGGAAGGTATGTTTGGGGCCTTGGACGGTGCGGAGGGAAGAGATGAATGAGCAAGTGTAAAAGCTTCTGCAATCACATGGGATGGTGCAAGGGGGAGTGGGGAATTGTTCGGGGTAATGGAGGGTGACACAGAGGGAATGGTCCCTGTGAAATACTGACATTGGACGGGAG
Source organism: Chiloscyllium plagiosum (assembly GCF_037043375.1). Taxonomy (NCBI): domain Eukaryota; kingdom Metazoa; phylum Chordata; class Chondrichthyes; order Orectolobiformes; family Hemiscylliidae; genus Chiloscyllium; species Chiloscyllium plagiosum. The sequence continues at coordinate 59,466,911 of NW_028270184.1, read as the reverse complement.
GGGAAGATGTGTTTGATGGTGCTGCCCTGCTGGAGATGGTGGAAATGGCATAAAATGATTATGTGAATGTGGATTCTTGTGCAGGAGAAAGTGCCGACAAGGGGAGATCTATCATTGTTCTGGGAAGGAGGGGTGGAGTGAGAGCAACACCTTGGGAGATGGGACAGTCACAGCTGAAGGCCCTGTCCACCAGAGTTAGGGGATTTATGGTTTGAAGGAAAAAGAGGTCACGTCAGACGCAGCTCATTGCAATATGGCATCATCAAACAGACATAACAGAGATGGAGAAACTGGGAGAATGGAGTCAGCCTCCGCTGATCATGTGTTCAGCCACATGCAGAAGCTCCCCCTGAATGATTGAAAAGAACCAGGCATCTAATTTGAGGATTTCTGCTTCACATCTGGTCTGAAGCGGAATGTGAATATAGACCCAGAGGAAGGCCAGTGAGTATACGAGAGTAGACATTCAAGCAGATATCCCAAACCGCTCAGTAATTATTGTTTCTGTTCAAAACGAAGAACTCGATAAGAAGGTGAACCACCCATGGTTGACAAAAGCTCTCAAGGATACTATTGATGAGCATTAGTGGAGGGCCACATTTATAATGTTTATTTAGGGGACCAGAAGCAGATGTTAGGCACGAATTTCAGCTGTGCTTCCTGAATTACCTCAGAACACTCTGCCATTGCTGCTCCATTCTCTTCCCTGCTCGTCTCCCCTTCCTGATTACAGGTTCTCTCTCTCCAATTACAGAGTAAAATTTCTCACATTATGGTCCCTACCCACTTCACTGAAACTCTTTGATCAAGCCTACCTACTCTACAGTAGCATAAAGCTGCATTTTGTGCTGCCACTTTTCCTCTGGTCTCAGTGTGGCTTGGCCTCTCCATTCATGCTGGTTTACACCTCCCACTCACATCTCACTCCAGAAAGTTTCCTTCTTGGAGTAAACCTTATTGAAAACACCTCTTCCCCTTTGCACTGTGATCCAAATTTCAAAAAGTATACTCAGCCTTCATTTCACTCTGCTAAAGGCACGCTGACCGTGTGGTACAAGAATTACCCTTCTTATATGGTTCAGGCCAGAGATGTGCTTCCACTGTAGAGATTATCCGCCATTTGGACAAATCAATCCAGGTGTTTGACCTCTTCTTGGTACTCGTAAGAGTTTCCTGCTGCCTTAGTACAGTAACATGGAGAAAAACAAATCACAGTACGAAGCTTGGGCTGAGAGTTATTTATATGTCATTTGAATACTGTTTCAAATTTGCAGTGCTTATCTTTAAATGCTTGTTCGTCAGGTTACTGTCAGATAGCGTGTAGGATGTTGAGGGATGATATTGTTGAAGTTTATAAAATCATGAGAGGTATGAATAGAGTGACCAACCAAGGTATTTTCCACGGGATAGGGGAGTTCAACCATAGAAGGCACAGGTTTAAGTTGAAAAATGGAAGACTTGAAATGGACGAAGGTTCAATGTTTTCACACAGTGGGTGATGCGTGTACATGGAATGAGCTGTCAGAGGAAGAGTGGGAGATGCAAGTATAACTACAACATTTAAAACTCATTAGGACAAACATGTATTTGGGAAAGGTTTAGAGGCATGGACAAAATGCAATCAGATGGGGCTAGTTTAGTTTGGAAAACCAGTTCAGCGTGGATAAGTTGGACCAAAGGGTCTGTTTGTGCGCGACATGTCTGTATGAACCGAGAAAGCTAGGTAAAAGAAAGAAAAGACATGATGTAGTAAATTGGCAAGAAATATAAAAACAAGCAGCACGAACTTTTCTGAGTATATAAAAAAAGTTCAAGATGATGTGTGACCTTAGGTAGACATTAAGTCAGGAAAGTATACTGAGGATAATTGGAGGGTGTGACTGAAGAATTGGCTACAGGGACTAGACAGATAATTTACACCCATGTTTTACATCATTCCTCACAGGGGAAGGCACAGTAAGTATATCAATGATGTAAACAAAATGGTAATAGGAGGGAAGTTATTGAACCGTCTCTAACAAAAGGAACAAGGATTTTTCTAACAGGTAAAACTAAGAGTAGGCAGGTCAGCAGTAATTCATAGCTGGTTTTAAAAGAAGTGGTCACAGTCTTGGCGTCATGGCGCCTTCTCTATCAGATGTTAGTTCTGCTGTTTGTTAATGTAAGTAGTAAGGACAGTAGCTTGAATGGGTTGTTATCAGGTTTAGGTACACATGGTTCTGACCGTGGCATGTTTACCCACACTCATCACTGAACCGGAGATCGGCTTCATGTTCATGGTAGATTGAGAGATTATATTGTGGTTGAATATAACTCTGATGCTGCTGCTGCTACTGGAGCTGCTATGATTTGCAACATCACATGAATGCCCAGTTTTAGCTGCAATATCTGCAATACAATTCTGCTGCCTGTCCTCAATTCACACGGGGAACCGGTCACCCTTCTCCTCTGTCCGCAGTGCCCTATCCCGGTTTCTGATGTGGGAATGTTTCCTTTTTGAAATTCTTATCCTGTTAGGGTATCTTCATGATGCCATGCCTACAATTTGTCGCATTTCTCAAAAGCATTTAACGTTTTCACCTTAATCTTTTTCCCTCCAGTAATGCCATCTTCTGTTTAAAGCGAATGTGTTTCTCTCTGTTTCTCTCCATGATCATGATTAAGAACTCTGTAGTGTCGGTGATGACAGCCTTATGTAGTTTCAGAGCAAATGAATTTGTATACTTTGCATTATCATTCACTTCCTGGTGTATGGCCCTCCATGTTGGACAGGGCGTGTGAGCAGCTTTGACGCACATGTTTGAAACTTGTTTGAAAACAGAAATTACTGAAGACACTGACAAGTCTGACAGCATCTGTGGAGTGAAAGCAGAGTTAATCTTTCGGGTTCTGTAACTGTTCCTCATAGCACCCAGTAAGTCCAATAATTTTTGCTTATGTTTCAGATTTCATGTACCCAATGATCTTTGGTATATTGAAAATGTGTTCTGTAACTTTTCATTTTTGAAGGAACTCAGTGGGTCTGGCAACATCTGCAGAGATAGAGAAACAATGTTAATGTTTCATGTCCCGTGTAAATCTTCTTCAGACGTGTAAAGGATTGGAAAGTGAGCGTTTTAGAATCTTGGCAGAGGTGAGAAAGAGTGTTTGGAGGCTCAGTGTGAAAGACAAATGGGCTTTAAATTTTGGTGAAAGAGACACAGAGATATCGTGGGTGTAAATTAATGTTTAAGTATTAGAAATTGATTTTCTCTGTTGAATGCAACATAAACAAGACACGAGCTTAGGGAGCCCAGGAGTGAGAGTGGACGGAAAATGGAGAACAGCCATAATGAGTTCAGGCTGTGAATTTATGGAATTGAATATTAACTCCTATAGACTGTAACTCACAAAAGTGTAAACTGAGGTGTTACTCGAGCTTGGATTGTGCTTCATTGGAACATTGCAGTAGCCTGCATTTTCTTAGAATCCCTACAGTGTGGAAACAGGCCCTTCAACCAAAAAGGGCTATACTGACCCTCCAAAGTGTATGTGAACCAATCCCATTCTCTACCCTAATACTATACATAAATACATAAACCCTTGACTATTGCACCTAACCTCATCATCCCTGAACACAATCGGCAATTCAGCATGGCCAGGTCAACTGACCTGCAAAACCTTGAACTGTGGCAGGAAACTGGAGCACCCAGAGGAAATCGAACCCAGTCCCTGATGCTGTGAGGCAGCAGTGCAAACTACTGAGCCACCGTTCGATCCAGGACCGAAATATTATAAGGCCACAAGACTATACGAGCAGAAATGAAGCCATTTGGAGCATCAAGTCTGCTCTGCCATTCGATCACGACTGATAGATTTTCAAGCCCATTTCCCTGCTTCCTCTCAGTAACCTTTGATCCCCTTGTCAATCAAGAACTTAACTGTCTCTGTTTTAAATATACTAAATAGAACATAGAGCATAGAAAAATACAGCACAGAACAGGCCCTTTGGCCCACGATGTTGTCCTGAGATTTAATCCTAATATAAAATATAATAACTTAACCTACGCACCCCTCAACTCACTGATATCCATGTGCATGTCCAGCAGTCGCTTAAATGTCCCTAATGACTCTGCTTCCACCACTGGCAATGCATTCCATGCATTCACAACTCTCTGCATAAAGAAACTACCTCTTGCGTCTCACTTATACCTTCCTCCTAATATCTTCAAACTATGACTTCTCGTACCAGTCAATCCTGCCCTGGGGAAAAGTCTCTGGGTATTGACTCTATCAATTCCTCTCATTATTTTGTAGACCTCGATCAGCTCTCCTTTCCCCTCCTTGTCTCCAGAGAGAAAGGTCCAAGCATGTTCAACCTTTCTTCACATGGCGAGCACTCCAGTCCAGGTAGCATCCTGGTAAACCTTCTTTGCTCCCTCTCCAAAGCCACTGTATATTTTCTATAGTAGTGCGACCACAACTGGACACAATATTCCAAGTGTGGTCTCACCAGGGACTTGTAGAGCTGCAGCAAATCTTCGCAGCTCTTAAACTCGATCCCCCTGTTAATAAAAGGCAAAACACGATATGCTTTCTTGACACACTATCCACTTGGGTGGCAACTTTGAGGGATCTATGCACTTGCGCCCCCAGATCCCTCTGTTCCTCCACACTGCCAAGATTGTTGTATTTCATGCTATATTCAGGAATCGAATTTGACCTTCCAAAATGCATCACTTCGCATTTATCCAGGCTGAACTCCATCTGCCATTTCTCAGCCCAGCTCTGAATCCTGTCTATGTTGCGCTGCAGCATACAGTAGCCCTCTATACTATCGACGTCACCTCCAACATTTGTTTCATCAGCAAATTTACTAATACACCCAATAACCTCCTCATCCCAGTCATTTCTAAAACCTACAAAGAGCAGAGTCCCAAGAAAACAACCCTGTGGAATCCCACTCAACACTGTCCTCCAAGCAGAATACTTTCCATCGACAACCACTGTCTGCGTTGTGCCAGCCAGCCAATTCTGAATCCAGATAGCTAAATCTCCCTGTATCCCATACTTCCTGGCTTTATGAATGAGCCTTCCATGGGGAACCCTACCAAATGCCTTGCTGAAGTCCACATGGACCACATCCTCTGCTCGACCGTCGTCGACCTGACTTGACACCTCCTCAAAGAAATCAATAAGATTTGTGAGGCATGACCTGCCCCTTACAAAGCCATGCTGACTGCCTTTAATCACACAATGCTTTGCTAAATAGTCATAAATCCTATCCCTCAGATTTTTGTCCAAACTTTGCTGACCACAGACGTAAGACTGACTGGTCTCTAATTGCTAGGGATTTCCCTATTACCCTTCTTGAAATAAGGAGCAACATTCGCCTCCTTTCAATCCTCCAGTATGACTCCTGTGGAGAGTGTGGAGGCAAATATCCTCGCCAGCGTCTTAGCAACCTCCTTTCTTGCTTCTCGGAGCAGTCTCGGATAAATCTGGTCTGGCCCTGGGGACGTATCCATCTTAATGTTTTACAAAATTGCTAGCACATCAACTTCATCAATCTTGACCTGGTCAAGACTGATCTGTCCCAGCTGCCCTAAGTTTTCACTTACAACAAGTTCCCTTTCCTTGGTGAAAATCGAAGCACAAAACTCATTTAGGGCTTCCCCTATCTGCTCAGACTCCACGCATAAGTTCCCTACATTATCCCTGATCTGCCCTAACTTCTCCCTGATTATTCTCTTATTCTTCACCTTTGAGAAAAATGCCTTTGGGTTATCCGTAATCCTTCTTGCCAAGCCTTTTTCGTGCCCTATCATGGTTCGGCTAAGTCCATTTCTGAGCTCCTTTCTAGCAAGCCTGTAATCCTCTGAAGCTGTGCTCGATCCTTGGTTACTCCATCTTACGTAAGCTGCCAGCTTCCTTTTGTCGAGACGTTCCTCTGTTCTCGTCATCTAAGGTTCCTTAATCTTACCCTTTCTTACCTGTCTCAGAGGAACAAATGTGAGTATCACTCGCAACAACTGCTCCTTAACCAGTCTCCACATGTCTGCTGTGCCCGTTCTGTGGAACAATTGCTCGCAATCTGCACTTCCCAACTCCTGTCTGATAGCATCATAATTTCCTTTTCTACAATTAAATATCTTCCCTCGAAAACTGCTCCTTTCACTCTCGCAGACTATGCTACATGTGAGGCAGTTGTGATCACTTTCACCAAAGTGCTCTCCCACCGTGAGTTCTGACACCTGTTCTGGCTCGCTGTCGAGCACCAAATCCAAAATAGCCTCTCCCCTCGTCGGTCTGTCTACATACTGAGCAAGGAAACCGTCTTGAACACACCTGACAAAAACGGCTTCATCCACACCATCTGCACTGAGGGGGTTCCAGTCGATATTGGAAAAGTTGAAATCACCCATAACAATAACCCTGCTACTTTTGCATTTTTCCAGAATCTGCCCGCCTATGAGATCTTCAATCTCTCTACTGCTATTAGGTGGTCTGTAGAAGACCCCAAATGCGGTGACTGTTCCCTTTCTGTTCCTAACTTCCACCTATACTGACTCAGTAGACAAACCTTCCTCAACAACCTTCATTTCTATAACTGTGACGCAACTCTGATTAGCAATGCTACACCCCCTCCTCATTTACCAACGACCCTGATCTTTTTTAGAGTATATTATATTACTTACAGTGTGGAAACAGGCCCTTCGGCCCAACAAGTCCACACCAACCCTCCGTAGGACCACCCACCCAGAACCATTCCCCTACATTTACCCCTTCATCTAACACTACGGGAAATTGAGCATGGCCAATTCACCAAATCTGCACATCTTTGGATTATGGGAGGAAACCAGAGCACCCGACGGGGAAAATTTGCAAACGCCACACAGACAGTTCCTTGAGGTGGGAATTGAACCCAGCTCTCTGAAGCTGTGAGGCAGCAGTGCTAACCATTGTGCCACCGTGCTGCCCCGAAACATTTTTAACGTTCTGGAACATCAAGCAACCATCCCTGCCCCTGTGAAACCTACGTCTCCGTTATGGCCACGACATCGTAGCCCCAAGTACTGATCCATGCTCTAGGTTTGTCACTTTTATTTCGGACATTCTTTGCATTAAAGCAGACGCACCTGAACTGATCCCTTTGTTTCATCGCGTGAGAAACCTACCTGATAGATTCAATATATCCTGTCACTGTCCCGTCTGCAACTAACCTCCTCTCAGACATGTGGTCTTACTCCTACCCCCTGCAAAACTCGTTTAAACCCGCCAGAATCACACGAGCAAACCTCCCAAACAGGCTATTTGTGCTCCTCCAGTTTAGATGCAACCCGTCCTTCATGTGCAGGTCCCACCTTACCCGAAGGTATCCCGATGGTCTAGGTATCTGAATCCCTCCCTCCTGCACCAGCCTCGCAGCCACGTGTAAAACTGCATTCGCTGACTGTTCCTCATCTCACTAGCTCGTGCCACTGGGAGCAAATCTGAGATCACTACTCTACTCATCCTGCTCTTCGGCTTCCAAACTAACTCTCTGTAGTCACTTTTCGGATCCTCAGTCGCTTTCCTGGCTACATCGTTGGTGCCAAATGATCTGGTTTCCACAGCCTTCTTTGGTCAGGAATTCCACAATTACACCACTGTCTGGCTAAAGACGTTTCATCTTATCTCCGTTCTAATGGGTTTTCCCTTTGCTCTAAGCCTGTGTCCTCCTGCCAGTGCAAACGTCCTCCCAGTTTTGTCTGTATCCAGGTCATTCAATATTCTGTATGTTTCAATTGGATCCCCCCTCATCCTTCTAATCTCCATCGAGTATAAACCCAGATTCCTCCAACGTTCCTCATGTGTTAAACTTTTCATTTCTGGTGAACATTCTCTTGACACACACCAAGGCTAATACATCCTTCCTGGGGTATAAGGCATAAAATACTGGAAATGTGGTCTGACCAGAGCCTTAGAAAGCCTCAGAATCCCCACCATTATATCCTACTCCTCTCGAGATGTATGACAACATTGTATCTGCCTTCTTAACTACTGATTCAACCTGCAAGTTTATCTTCGGGAATCCTGGGCTTGGAATCCCAAGTCCCTTTGTTACTCAGATTTCTGATTTTTTTTCCCCATTTAGTAAATATTCCATGCCTGTATTCTTCACACCAAAGTGCATGACCTCACACTCTCCCACAATGCATTCAATCTGCTACTCCTTTCCCACTCTCCTAAACTGTCGAATTCTTTCTGCAGGCTCCATGCCTCCTCAATACTACCTGTCCCTCCACCTATCTTTGCTTCATCTGCAAACGTAGCCGGAATGCCCTCTGTCCCGCCATTCAGATCATTAACCTATAAAGTGAAATATTGTGGTCGTAACACTGACTTTTGTGGAACACTGCTAGTCACCAGCTGCCATCCTGAGAAGGACAATTTTATCCTCACTCTGCATCCTGCCATAGAGCCAAACTTTTATCCATGCTATTACATGGCCTCTGACACCACGGGTTCTTATCTTACTCTGCAGCCTTCTGGAAGTTCAGATAGGTAACTCTCTCTGGTCCAACCCATCGTTACCACCTCAAAGAATTCTCATTATCTTGAGAGCAATGTAGGTTATTGAAATGGGGAGCAATCAGAAGGCCAGGGTCAGTCCTACAAACAGAGTGGAGATGTTCCTCAAAACAGTTTCTGTTTGGCACACTAATGTCAAGGAGACTGCATGGTGAGCAGCAATGACAGAAGACAGGATTGAAAGAGTACAAGTGAAATGCTGCTTCATCTGGAAGGTGTGTTTAGGGCCTTGGATAGTGAGTAGGGAAGAGGTGAATGGGCAAATGTTGCAACTTCTGCATTTACATGGTAAGGTGCCATGGGGGACTAGGGAAGTGTTCGGGATGATGGAGGGTGCCACAGAGGGAATGGTCCCTGTGAAATACTGACATTGGACAGGAGGGGAAGATGTGTTTGATGGTGCTGTACTGATGGAGGTGGTGGAAGTGGCCGAGGATGATTCTGTGAATGTGGATTCAAGTGCAGTAGAAAGTGAGGACAAGGGGAGATCTATCATTGTTCTTGGAAGGAGGGGATGCAGTGAGGGCAGAAGTGAGGGAGTTGGGGCAGACACAGCTGAAAGCTCAGTCCATCAGATTTAGGGGATTTCTCGTTTGACAGAAAATGATGAAATGATGGAAGCTTCCCAAAATAATAAGACATCATCGAACAGAAATGACAGAGCCAGGGAAACTGGGAGATTGGAGTCACTCTCAATTGATCATGTTTTCAGCCACATACGTAAGTTCCCCCTGAATGATTGGAAAGAGCCAGGCATTTCAAATGCAGAATTATGTCATATATGTGGTCAAATGCGGAGAGGGAAAAGAGACACAGGTGAGGGGGGTGGCAGAGATATTTAAGCAGGTACTTCTTAATAACGCTCAGTAATGATTGACTCGAGTCAAAAAGAAGATGATATGAAGATGTAAAAGGCACACGGTTGAGCTTTCTCAGTTCGGAGCTGCCCTGCACAGTTTACCCCGAGCATGGCAGATAAGGGGCAATTACAGCACAGCTTGTCGACAGGGACACCGAGGTCTTGGTGGATGGGCTAGTACAGAGGGGGCTGAAAATTTGTTGCTGGAAAAGCGCAGCAGGTCAGGCAGCATCCAAGGAACAGGAGACCAGGAGACCAAGGATCATGGAATATCCAGGGACATCCGGGCGATAGTGAGTACCTCCAGCCATGATGGGTGGGAGAATCGGGCTGGCATTGAATGACAGGGACTCCATGGGGTGGGATGGGTAGTTAATGAGGTGAGTTCGATAAGATAACGCCAGAAAACTAGCTCTGCCTCATGCAGACATTACTTCTGCCACACTCAATGAAAATGGCACTGAGAGAAGTCATTGTGAGAATCAGCCCAATGAGTCGAAGACTCTGCTGATCCTACTTCCAGTTACAAAGCTGCAGGACAAATGATTATCTAAAACTCTCCATTATCTTAACTTTCACCAATATCCTGCTCACCCATCATTTCTGGAAACAGTGGCCTATATTGCAAGACGCGATCGAAATGTTTTCATTTCACAATATTTAAACCTACCATCAGATCCTTCTCTGAAATTCTCTCTCAATCTCCCCCTTTCTTTTAACCAAGCTCTTCCCATTTGTTGGTATTTAAATTGATGCCCCCACCATCTCTCTCTGGCAGTGATATTCACACCTGCAGTACCCCCTTGTCATACGACGATGGAGGTATGGAGCTGTAAATGGAGGGGAGCTGCACATCCTGTCACTTCCAGCATGAACTGCAAGTTTCCCCACGCTGGGCAGTGATCTAACACAGTGTTACTCAGCAATACAGTGATTGGTGTACACAGCTGTGTATGCTGGGAAGGTAACTGCTCCAGATTAATAGATAAAATTCACTGCACAGCTCCCCATGCTGCACAGATATCCAGTCCGTGTGTATAGAACAATGCCTTTGTGTGTTCTGTACAGCGCCCTGTGCTGAACAGATTATCTAGTCTAAGTTTATAGATCAGTGCACTGTTGGACAGATAAGTAGTGAACTGGTGAACTCTAAACAGTGTTCGATCCTGAACGGATTGCTGAGCAGTGCACTCGCCTGGTCTAAGCAGTGCTGCATACTGAGCCGGTATCTCATCTGGGCTTATACGTTTCTGGGCTGGATGTGAGAGGTCGATATAATTCGTGACATGATTATCACTCCTCCAGCTAGTATTATTGTGGTACATCAGAGTTGCCGTGAAAAGTGTTAATTGAGCTGCTTGTTCAGTGACTGTGATTAATATTAGTCTTCCTGGACCGAACTGGGTCACTGGAGGATTTCCCTCTTCCATAATTAGGGACTTCTTTACCTTGCTATGCCATAGTATTCGGGGCAGAGTCAACCTCAACAAGATTGGGATCAGCAGCTACAGAGAAAGAGAGAGAAACCAGAATCTGAGAACATTAGAATGTTCCAACAATGGATTTGAATTTGAGAATGTTAGACTGGAATCTTCCAATAATGGACAAGAGTTTATCCTCGGGTCTTTACTATCTTTCTCAGGATTGGCCACGGTTAGAGTTGCGAATACGAGCTGTAGTAATGATTATTCAAGCTGGGTACTATCCCATCCTCGCTATTATTGGTGTTCCTGGTAAGTCTATCTCTGTCAATTCTATAAATGATGCTGAGTGTTATTGCTATTCTTGTTGATTATATTTAACAAATACATAAACTTTCAGTCAAAAACGCCACTTCCTTCTCATGCATTTCCAAACTACTAACTCATAAACATCTGAGAAGGAATAAGACTGTTCGGAACCTTGAGTCTCCTCTTTACCGTGAACTGTTTTATTCTCTCTGTGATCAAACCTGCCGACACCCACCTACATAATTTCCGCAGTCTCCAACTCTGCCTGAGTTCTGTTACTGACTTCGCCATCATCTACCCCTTCGTTAACGACAGATCTCATGGCTCCCGTTCTCTTCTGACCTCTCTTCCAGTTACAAATAGTTTGACCACAAACTTGTTCTTGTCTCTACAGTTACTTCACAACAGGGACTCTGTATCAGAGTAATAATGTCTGGCATCCCGGGAAACAACAACATTAAAGGTGAAATAAGCAAGTAAATGTGGATGCTGGCGATCTGAAATAAAATTCTCCACCGTCTGAAAGAATGTTAGAGAATCTCAGCAGGTGTGGCAGTCTGTCAGAAGAAACACAAATAATGTTACGAGTTCAGTGAACCTATCAAAACTGAATGCAACTGAGAAATAATATTATTATGTAAGGGATGGTTGCAATGGTGAGCAGGAGGTTTGTATTGAGTGGATGATGTCCAGCAAGAGAGAGAGAGAGAGAGAGAAAGAGAGAGAGAGAGAGAAAGGAAAAGCAAGCAAAAAGATTGCTGATGATGGACTGGAAGGAAAACAGAGTGGGAAGTTATTCTAACATTTCCCCTTTTCAAATATTCCTGAATATCATATTTATTACGGGATGTCCCTGCTTACCGTGAGTTATGCTCCCTCTATCTCTCGTCTCTGAGTGTGGTGATCAACTTCATCAGCAATACTTGTAGTCACTGAGACATAGAGAAACGTAATGTTCCATTGTCAACTACTTCTTTGGAGAGAGGAACTGATACTGTGCGACTGTGCGGAGATGTAAGAGCTTTCTCAGCCAGGAAGAGAAACTGAGGAGACCGATGCATTTTCAACGCTGAATGGATGCACCATTGGTGTGGGGAATTGACTTGCTTCTGCAATCCAGAAAGTCAGTGGAGGCTTTGTGGATGGTGTTCTTAGTGTTGTGATGTCAGCTACTGGGTTCATTCAGGGAGACCCGAGGGTCTGGGGATCCTACTCAGAATACTGCATTTACAGTGTGTCTGGGTCCATGGTAAACAAATGGAGCTGAGACTACACAGAGGGGAAGCTCTGTTAATATGGAGGAGCGAGGCACTGTATTTTCCTCTCTGGGATATCCAGGAAGATTTGTCTAAACTGCACCCATTCAGGTGTAAAGTGTAAAATCAGCTTGTCTCAAAATTGAGGTGGTCACTGAGTTGTATCCCCTCCTTTAGTATAACCTGTAATCTCACAACAAGAACAGGACTGTGCTGACTCTCACGATGAATTAAACTGGATTGATTCTGGAACTTTGCAGGCAGCAGTGCGTAACATATCTGCAATCTCTTAAGTGCAGTCCTCCAATGTATTCACTAGCTGACTGAAACCACCTGCCTGCTGAGAGGAATACATTGGTTCCATATCCACAGAGGAAGGTACAGAAACTAATTTCTAGGAATATTAGGGAACAGAGTGACTGGTAAAAATGGGAAACTGTAGGAAATCAGAATTAATGAAGAGTATGTTTTTGAAAATCCAATTGAATTGAAATTTCATAAGTTGCTGCATCTGATGAGCTACATTCCAGAGTTATTGAGATGAGAACAGAGCTAGTGAAAGAATCACTGATTATTCTTCAAAGCTCATTCGATTCTGGAAAGGATGCTGCAGACTGGAAAACAACAATTGTGAACTTAAATATTTAAAACAGGATGGAAAGGGAAAACAGAAAACGAAATAGCTTGATGTCAGCTGTGAGAAAATAAAAACTTGGGAACATTTTATAAAGAACTGACAACTAGATACTTGGAGAATAATGATATGATTTGGTACATTCAGCCTAGATTCAGGAAAGGGGAATGATCTTTGATAAACCGGCTTGTGGAGATTGTCCGTTGTGACATCGACAGTTGAGAAGCAATGGGATTGGAGTATTTGTATTTTTAGAAGACGCTTGACATGTTTGAATACAGGAGAATGGGAAATGTTAGAGTCCATGGGTAGGTAGGGGTGGAATATATACCACATGGATTAAGAATTGGGTAATGGAGATACGAGCAGAATACTGTTTTTCTCTGGACTGAAGGATTGATGGGTGGCAGCAGGATCAGTGTTTGGGCAATAGCTGTTCACAAGGTATAAAAATGATTCAGATGTGAACAACAAATACCATCATGTACATTTATATTTATTAAATGGTAGAGAGGTTGGCGAGTGTTTTTGTTGAAATGGACCTGGAAGTCCTTGGTCATAAGTCACTGACACAATTCATATGGGGGCAGGAAGTAAATGATATGTGGCTCTTCATGCAAAATTATTGAAGTACAAAAGATGGAATATCTTTCCCACTGATCGTGTTTTGTTGAGAGAGTATTTGGTGCATTGTGTAAAGATTTGGTCTGCTTTATAAACAATGATCTCTTTGTCACTGAGAGAGTGCAAAGTAGTTTGACCTGACTAAACACTGGCATGATGTTACCATGAGGAGAGAGTGCCGTAACTATGTGTTTAATCTGTAGCGCTGTGAGAGAATAAGAAGTTGAAGCTTGATGGTTATGGGCAGAAACTCATTATGTCCCAAACAGCTGAATAGGGTGACCATTCCATACTTTTTATTGGATATTTGATTCACAACAGTTAACATGAATCTGCAGAGCCCCCATGTCGATTGACAGAGATTTACAGGCTCTGAATGAACTCTGAACACTTCAATGCACAGTTACTGTTTGACACTGCTTTGAATGTCACTTTGTACACGATCCTGTCAGCGGCCAAAGTGCCTTCATTCTGAAACAGTTAGCTATTCCCCAACGGTTTGTGACCTCCACAGAGATTATGGGTCTGCCTTCTTGGAGATGGAAGATAACTTGGAGAATGGCTAAAAAATGTTGCCTTCATTCTGACTGCCAGAAAACCATGCTAAAGTAATATATATGTACCATGAGTAATTAAGCCATGTGGATCAATTTGGAGCAGTCTATCTATTCAGTCCCTGATCCTTTTGTTTGTGACATTGGAGCCATCTCTGACACCTTCCTGTTCCTGGATTAGTGACTTGACAAACGGAATAACCTCCTCCTGTTCCTTTGTAAGTAACACCGGGTGTGAAATGGTTCTTTCTGATCCCATGTACGTGACATGAGGGAGAAAGCAGACTCTCTATCTTCCTGTACAACAGGCAGAAGGGATTGAATGGGATATCCCTCTTCTTGCCTATTAGTTTTGATGGGATGAATGGCTTCTCCACATTTTTGTGAAACCAGATTGAGGTGCTGAATGAATCCTCCTTTTAATACGGAAATGTACAGTGCTGTTACATAAGTGTTACCCAGACTTTAACAGCACGATCTTGAATGTTGTCCAAGTCTTGCTGCATATGGGCACAGACTGTTTCAAGAGCTGAAGAGCGACAACCTGTTCTGAACATTTTGTGAACTTCAGTGAATGCCCCCCTCTTCTCCTGGCACAGTGGCTCAGTGGCTAACACTGCTGCCTCACAGCACCAGAGTCCCAGGTTCGATTCCAGCCTCGGATGACTGTCTGTGCGGAGTTTGCACATTCTCCCCATGTCTGCGTGGGTTTCCTCCGTGTGCTCTAGTTTCCTCCCATAGTCCAAAGATGTGCAGGTCAGGTGAATTGGTCACGCACAATTAGCCGTGGTGTCAGGTGCATTAGTCAGAGGGAAATGGGTCTGGGTGGGTTACTCTTCGGAGTGTCTGTGTGGACTGGTTTGGCTGAATGGCCTCCTTCCATACTGTACGGATTCTATGATGACAAACTGGAGATGCCTGGGCTGAGGAAGCTACACTGAGGATCTCCTGTAGATGTGTCCCATGGCTGAGATTATCCCCACCGATGATAATCACCTTTCCTTGTGACGTGAATGACTCCAAACACTGGAGAGGTCACAATTAATTCTCAATAAGTGTGGTTTTGTTCAGGCTCCATGATGGCATCCTCAGTCAAATACTGCCTTGAGATCAGAGCCAGTCTCTCTTACCTGAGCCCCTGCGTTACCTCCTTTGTTCATATCAATAGATCATGGGGTAGAAGAGGGTAGTGAATGTCAGGAATTCTCTTACACAGAGAGTTAGGGGAGCTAGATCACTGAAAGGGACCAATGGTGTCTCACAGGGATCAGTTCTGTGGCCTTTGCTGTTTGTTATCATTATAAATGACTTGAATATGGTTATTGAAGAGTGGGTTAGTAAGTTTGCCGATGACGCAAAGGTTAGTGGAGTGGCACAGAATGTGGATGGCTATTGTAGGTTGCAACGGGACATTGACAGGATACAGAGCTGGGCTGAGCAGTGGCAGATGGAGTTCAAACTGGAAAAGTGTGAAGTGATTCTCTTTGCAAGCACAATGTGAATGCAGAATATAGGGTTAAAGGCAGAATTCTTGTCAGTGTGGAGGAACAGAGGGATCTTTGGGCCCATGTCCACAGATCCCTCACATTTGCTACCCAAGTTGTTGGGGGTGTTAAGAAGGAATATGGTGTGTTGGCTATCAGTAGCTGGAGTATTGAGGTAAAGAGCTGTGAGGTTATACTGCAGTTCTAGAGAGCCCTGCTTAGACCACACTTGGAATATTGTGTTCAGTTCTGGTCTCCTCTTTATAGGAAGGATAAGGAAGCTTTGAGAGTCTAAAGAGGAGATTTACCAAAATGCTGACTGGACTGGAGGGCAGGTCTTATGAAGAGACCATGAGGGAGCGAGGGCTTTTCTCACTGGAGGAAAAATAGATGAGAGGTGACTTCATAGAGGTGGACAAGATGATGAGAGGCATAGAGAGAATTAACAGCCAGAGACATATTCCCAGGGCAGAAATGTTTATCACTAGAGGGCATACTTTTAACGTAATTCCAGGAAGGTTTAGGGGAGATATCAGAGGTAGATTTTTTAGACAGAGAATGGTGGGTATGTGGAATGCACTGCCAGCGGTGGAAGTAGAGCCAATTACGTGAGGGAAATATAAGAGAATCTTGGATTGGCGTATGGAAGAAACGGAAGCATGTCGGTTAGTCTGATCTTAGAGTAGGATAAACGGGCGACACAACATCGAGGGTTGAAGGTGCTATACTGTGCTGTACTGTTCTTTGTTCTGTGTTCTATGGAAATTCTCAAGAAGACTTGTATATTCAGGAATATTTGAGACTTGGAGCAGGTCAGCCATGATCTTAGTGAAGGTAAGGCAGGCTTGGGATGGGAATGACTTGCCCCTGTTTCTGATGTTCTCACATTCTGTTATTGGAATATTAGTGGGTGTTATTTTCATGAATGTTCTTTTATGGAATGTTACAGTCAGGGAGACCAGCGGATTTTGTGAGCTGTCGCTGGGTGAGGTATGTGGGCTTTATTCACTGTAAATCTGAGTCTACAACATGATCAACAAATGAAGCACAAGTTACAGAGAGGGGAAGATCTGTAAAGAGAGATGAGCGACCTCTTTCATATCCAGCCTGGGTCTTCCAAATACTTTTTCCAAATCTCCCAAACCGTGTGGGATATTCTGGAGAGACTGAATGGTCTCCTCTGTTTCTATGCACCAGGTTATAGCAGTAAGCGGCCTCCAACTGCTCCTGTCTATCAGGTTTGAGGGACTGAATGGAACACGGAAGCATGGGACTGAGGAGCAGGCGTGGGTCATTGGAGACTTTGAACCTTCTCCAACAGGCACTAAGAATGTGACTGCTCAGGTTGTGGTCTCAGCTCCACTTACCGATCTGTATCCCATTATTCGTGGCTCACTCTCTGTAAAATCTTTAACGAACTCAGCTGTGAATACTTGTAATCAGAGAGGCACCACAAACTTCTGGGGAAGTGAATTCCCACTCTAAAGACAATTTTAATTTTTTTTCCTAATCCCTCTGATAGAATAAGAGAGTCATACAGCATGGAAGCACATCCTTTTGTCCACATTGTCCATGCCGATCAAGCATCCTCGTCTGACCTCGTTCCACTTGCCTATATCTGACTCACATCCCTCTGAAACATTCCTATACATGTGTCTATCCAGATATATTATAAACGTGTAATTGTAACCGCTTTCACCACTTCCTCTGACAGTACACCCACCAGCCTCTGCATGAAAATATTTCCCCTATGGTCCCTTCTAAATCTTTGCCCTGTCACCTTCAACCTATGCTATCTAGTTCTGGACTCCCCTATGCTGGGAAAACGATCTTGGCCATTCAGTCTAGCCATGCCCTTCAGGACTTTTTAAACCTCTTTCATGTCACCATTTAGCCTCTGACAGTCCGGGGGGAAAGCCTCAACCTGCTCATCATTTGCATGTAGCTCAAACACTCAGGTTAGAAAATCCTTGTAAATTTTACTGCATCCTCTCAAGCTTAACAACATCCATCCTTTAGCAGTGCCAACTGAATTGTATGCAGTATTCTTAAAGTGGCCTCACCAATGTCCTGTACTAGCGCAACATGCTACCCCAATTCCTATACTCAATGGTCTGACCAATTAAGTCAAGCATGCCAACCACGTTCTTCACCACTCTGTCTACCTAAACTCCACTTCAAGGAACTATGAATCTTCACCCATAGGTCTCTTTGTTCAGCAACAATCCCCAGGGCACTACCCCGCTTTAACTTACCAAAATGCAATATCTCACAAATATCTAAATTAAACTCCATCTGCCAGTCCTTGACTCATTGATGGTCAAGGGTCCCGTTATATTGTGAGATAATCTTCTTCACTGTCCGCTCCACCACTTCGTTGATGTTATCTGTAAACTTACTAAAAATGCCTCCGATATTCACACCCAAGTCGTTTATATATATGATGAAAAGCATTGCTTCTTTCAGCACACCGCTGGCCACAGGTCTCCAGTCTGGAAAACAATCGATTACTTTCAATCCAATTTTGTTTCCAATTGATTAGCTTTCCCTAGATTATATGGTAATCCGTCTACGATGAGGCACCTTATTAAACGCCTTGCTGAAGTCTGTGTAAACAATGTACACCACAGTGTCTTCTTCAATCTTCTTTGTCACATTTTCATAATACTCAACCACATTAATGAGATATGATTTCCATCATACAAATCCATATTGACTAACCGTAATCAGTCATTGTCTTCCTAAATAGATGTAAATCACATCCCTCAGAATCCCCTTCAACAAACTGACGTTGGCTGATTGAGTCGATAATTCCCTGGTTTTTTGGGGCTCACTGCTCCATTTTCTACCCCACTCCTCAACTGGCCACAAAAAATAATGATAACGAGGTTGGTGATACGGCCAACGATATAGTTCTCAGAGTGTGTCAGGGTCAGTGTTAGGAACAAATCAGGCAGAATTCTTTAATCTGCTAAAACAACACGTTTATGACCAAAACAAAGTTGCTCAAACTATGATGGAAAGAGGAATGACGAGGGGATATTGCAAATATGTACATTGATATTTCCCTTTGAAAAATACTGAGAAACACACACACAGACACACACACACACACACAGACACACACATAAACACACACACGCACACACACACACGCACACACGCACAGATACACACAGACACACACACACGCACACACACAGACTCACACAGACACACACACGCACATACACACATACACAGACACACACGCACACACAGACACACACAGACTCACACAGACACACACACACAGACACACACACACACGCACACACACACACGCACACACACACAGACACACACAGACACACACACACGCACACACACAGACACACACACGCACATACACACATACACAGACACACACGCACACACACAGACACACACAGACACACACACGCACACACAGACACACACACAGACACACACACACGCAAACACACACGCACATGCACACACACACCGCACACACACAGACACACACACAGACACACACACAGACACACGCGCGCGCACACAGACACCCCACACACAAACAGACACACACACACGCACACACAGACACACACACGCAGACACACACGCAGAAACACACAGACACACACACACGCACACACACAGACATACACACAGACACACACAGACACACACGCGCACACACAGGCACACACACATATGCACACACACACAGACACACCGACACAGACACACACAAACGCACACACAGACACACACACACACATACACACACACGCAAAGGCACATACACAGACACACACACACACACAAAAGCACAGATACACACACACACACACATTTGGCCGATAACAAACTGAAAAGCAAAATATCTGCAAAATTAAATTGAAAGAACATTGTCCAAATATGATTCGAAATCATGACCAAAGGTAAACTGAGATTTTGACCCAACTGCTGTTCTATTTGTAGAGTCATCAAGTCCTACAGCATGGCGAGAGGCAGAGAGGCCCTTTTGCCCAAAGTGGGCCAAATATCCAACCACACTAACCCCATTTCCCAGCACTTGGTCCCTCGCCTTCTTGTTCAATCCTGTCCATGTACTTGCCCAAATGCCATTTAAATGCCGTTCATATAAATGCTTCAACCACTTCCGTTGGCAGCTTATTCCCTCTGTGTACCGCTCTCCGGTTTCCATCAGTTTCCATCAGTTTCACTTTTATTCTTTTCCCTCTCACCTTAAACTGATTCCCTCTCCTCCTCGATTTCCCAACGCTGGGGAAAAAGGTTGGGTCAATTCACCCTATCCATGTACACTTCTATACGATCCCACTCAGTTTCCTACGCTCTAATGAAAAAAGTCCTCGTTTGTCCAACCTCGCCCTATATTTCATACTGTTGAGTCCTGGCAACATTTTTGCAAATTTCGTCTGTACACATTCCAAATTAAAACCATCCTTCCGATCGCAATGTGACCAAACCTGAACACAACACGACAAGTGCAGCCTCAACAACATCGTGTATAACTGCAACATAAAGTCCCAACTGCTCTCCTCCATGTCCTGACCAATTCATGCTAGTGTGGCAAAAGCCTTCTTCACTACCATGTCTAACTATGAACCCACTGTCAGAGAACGGTAGACCTAAACTCCATGGTCACTCTGCTCAACTACATTCCTTAAGGTCCCACCAATCACCATGAAACTCCTCCCTTGATCTAACGTTGCCAAAATATTCCCCGGCCCACTTCTCCAGTTTGATCAATGTCCTGTTGCAATTTCTGATATACTTCCTCACTGTCCGCAATGCCACCTATTTTAGTCTCATCTTCAAATTTACGAATCATGCCCTGTAAATTCTCAAGAATATCATTGATATCGATAGTAAACAACAATGAGCCCAGCACGGATCTCTGAGGCACTTCATGTGTCACAGACCTCCAGTCCGAGAGCATCCTTCCACTATTACCCTCTGCTTACTACCATCAAGCCAATTTGTGTCCAATTTGCCAGTTCGCTCTGGATTCCATGCGAATCTAACCTTCCAGACCAGCCTATCAAGAGTAGCCTTGTTAAAGGCCTTACTGAAAACCTTACAGACCACGTCAACTGCCCTGCCCTCATCAACATTCCTAGTCACTTCATCAATGAACTGAAACAAATTTGAGAGGCATGATCTCCCACTGACAAAGCCATGCAATCTTTCCAGTCTAAAAACAGCTATTAATAATGATTATTAAAATTAATAATAACAAACTAATAAATAATAATAAGATGACATTTGCAGTGGAGAATAAATTATCCATGGTATGTGATATTGGAACGTGCATCATGGGTGAAGGGTAGAATAGATTTTGTCCCTGTGTCATTGAACTGTGTTGAAAAAAGTAAGGGTGGCATGTGATTCAGTGGCTAGTACTGCTGCCTCATAGTGCCACGGATCCGGGTTTGATTCCAGCCTCGGGTGACTCTCTGTGTGGAGTTTGCATATTCTCACTGCGTTTGTGTGTGTTTCCTCTGGGTGCTCCATTTTCCTTCCACAATCCAAAGATGTATAGGTCAGGTAAATTGGCCATGCTAAGTTACCCGTAGACAGGGGTAAATATAGGGTAGGGGAATGGGACTGGGTGGGTTACTGTTTGGAAGGTTATTTGTTATCTTGTTAGGCCAAATGGCCTGTTTCCATACTGTAGGGAATCTGAGAAAAAAGAACTATTTCTAAACAAACCCTATCTTTTCAAGTGCATGTATATCTCATCCCTCAGAGTCTTCTCAATAACCTACCTACCACAGATGTTAGGCTTCCTGGTCTTTCGATTCCAGATTTTTCTTTGCTTCCCTTCGTGAACAATGGCACATTTGCTACTCTTCAATATTCTGGACCCTAACCTGTGGCTAACGCTGATGCAAAAATATCACCCAGGGTCGCCGTAGTTTCTTCTGTGGCCTCTTGCATCTGTTTAGGACCAGGAGATTTATCCACCTTCATACATTCTAATGCATCCAACACGTCCTTTCCTGTGATATTGACTCACCCTAAGATAACACCACGATCTCTGTTAAGCTCCCAAGTCTTCATGTATTTCTCCACGGTAAAGACAGAGGAGAAATATTAACTGAGCATCTCGCAAATCTCCTACGGTTCTAGACATTAATGCCCACTTTGGACCTTGAGGGGTCATTTTCTCATTTAGTTATTCTTTTTGCTTAAATATACTTCAAGAACCTCTTTGGATTCACCCTAATCTTCGCAGCCAAAGCTATCTTGTGCCTCCTTTTCGTCCTCCTGATTTCCTTCTTCAGTAAACTCCTGTATCCCCTGTATACCGCCAGGGATTCCCTTGATCCCAGTTGTATGGACCTGAGCCACGCCTCCTTTTTGCTGGTCAAAGACTGAATATCTCCTGACATCCATGGCTCCCTCTTCCTACCAACTTTGCCTTTTGCCCTCACAGGAACATACAGACCTTGAACTGTGGACATTTCACTTTTAGAGGCCTCCCACTTGCAGGAGGTCCGTTCGCCTGCAAACAAACTCCTCCAACCAACCCCTACAAGCTCTTGTCTAATTCCATCCAAATTCGTCTTGCCTCAATTTTGAACTTGAACATGAAGAGCAGTTTTGTCCTTCTCCATAATTATTTAAACCATTTATAGAACTATGGTCACTGGACCCAGAGTGCTCCCCCACTGTCACCTCAGTCACCTGTCCTGCCCTAGATCTTAGAGTCGGTCAAGTTTCCTCCCTTCCCGAATTGCACCCTCTACATACTGCTTGAGGAAACTATTCTGATCACACTTAATAGATACACCCCATCTCAATCCTTAATTCGATGTCAATCCCAGTCTATGTTAGGAAAATTAAAATCTCCTACTAAAGCAATCCTATTGGCCCTGCAAGTCTCCCCAGTCTGTCTACATATTTTTGTTCCCCTAATTCCTCGTTTACTATTTGGGGGCCTATAGTACAATCCAAATGCTATCACCATTCCCTTCTTATTTATTAGTTCCCCAGACAAATCCTCACAGGATGATCCATCAGTTTTTTTATTTCTGTTTACTGCTGTGATACTCGCCTTAATCAAAAACAAAACATCCCGTCCCTTCCTTTCTCCATCTCTGTCCCGCATAAAGCACCTGTACCCTGGTACATTAAGCTGTCAGTGCTGTCCCTCCCTTAGCCATGTATATGCAATGGGTATAATATCCCAGTCCCACGTACCGATCCACGCCCTGAGTTCATCGGCCTTACCTGTCAGCCATCTTGCATTGAAACAGATGCAATTTAATCCAACAGGCATTCCTTGCGGCCTGTCCTGTTCCAGCCTAACCTGTCTTCAATTTACTGTTTCTGATTACTGTATGTCTTTCCAGCCTCGCACTTGCCTCCCTGCTGGTCAGGATTCCACCCCTCCCCAACCCCAGCCAATCGCGTTGAAACCCTCCCTTGCAGCAGTCGTAAACCTGCTTGCCCTTCAGACATATTGGTCCCCTTCAAGGTCAGGTACAACCCGTCCTTCCTGAACACGTCACCTCTGCCCCACAAAAGATCCCAGTGATCAAAAAATCTCTGCCCCCTGGACCAATTCTTTAGCCGCACCTTCATCTGCCATATCCTCCTGTTCTTAACCTCACTGGAACGGAGCACTGGAAGTAAACTGGATATTACCACTGTCGTGGTCCTGTCTTTTAACCTTTCCCTTAGCTCGCTATAATCACTCTGCAGGATGTCATCACTATTTGTACCTGTGTCATTTGTACCAATCTGCACAATGACTTCTGGCTGCTTCATACCCCCCCCCCCCCCCACCCCACACACACCCACGCCCCACCCCGCACCATCACCCACAGTGAGAACGTTCTGCAGCCACTCTGAGACATCCTGGACCTGGGCATGTGGGAGGCTACATCCCATTCCGGATTCCCATTTGCAACCACAGAATCTCCTGTCTGTTTCCCTCACTATTGAGTCTGAATAATTACTTCTATAGGTATTCTGCTTGCACAACCTTCTGACAATGGGATTTCTTCCGGAAATAGTTGAATTTGGCTGAACTGATTTGCTTCAGGCAGTGGAGAGATTCCAATGAATCCTCATCAGAAATTCTTTTCTTTTCTCACTCCCACACATTGCTGTGATGAGCGATAAGGAAACAGAAAGGACTGATCCTCCACAGATAGGCTACAGTTTCCATTTGAAAGTTTAATCAGTTACGTTATCAGTCACACACTGGATCATGGATCACACTTGAACATTGCTGGAACAACATAACTCCATCACATTCTCGATTCCAGGTCAGTGCATTATTACAGAATCGATTCATTAACAATAAACGGTCCTACTTGTTTTCAAAATGTGTTAATATGTTCTTGCATAATGTAAAAATAAGCGTTTCATGTCTTCACAATATCTATGTTAAAATGAATATTCTTAAACGTGTACAGTAATTGCTGGAAAAGCTCAGCCTGTCTGGCAGCATGTAGGAAGACAATTCAGAGTTCAACTTTTCAGTCCAATAACCTTTCCTTTGAACCTGACTTATTCTTAAAGTATTTCCCCAGTTTTATTCTCCCACACAAGAAGAAATATCCATCCGGTATTCACTAAATACACTCTTCTCAAGATCTTATATGGTCAATAAAACATCCCTTATTCTCAGGCTGAACTGTTAATTCTTCATAACGTAATGCCTTCATCCCAAGAATGAGTAAAGAGAAACGTCTTTGAAACGTCTCGAAAGCAACTTTGTTTTTTTTTCAGTCTAAGCAGTTGGAACTACACATAATACAACAGATGTAATCTCAGCAGTGCCCTGTACTGATGCAGAAAACATTGCTAAGCTCATACCCAACACCTCTTGCACGAAATAGAATCATTCCATTTACATTCCAAATCACTTGCAACACCTTCAGGCGACTTTGAATTAATTCATGTACGAAGACACAGAAATCCCTCTGTAACACTGAGTTCTGCATTCTCCTTGCATTTAAATAAATTTCTACTGTTTTGTCTTTTCCCAAAAACAGAAAATTTCTATCACATATATATTGTACTGCTTTTTTTTCTGCTGAAGCTTTGCTCACAGCCGTCCTCTGTCTGTATGCCATTATTTGACGCTGTGCCCTCCCCCAGTCTGTGTCCCATTGCAGACTCTCTGCCCTCCCTCTATCTGTATCCTATTGCCGACGCACTTCCTTCTTCCTGTCTATATCCCATTGTAAATGCTCTGCCCTCCGCTGTCTGTATCCCATTGCGGACGCTTTGCCTTCTCCCGTCTGTATCCCAATGCTGATGCATTGCCCTCCCCCTGTCTGTATCGCAGTGCAGATGGTTTCACTCCACAGTCTATGTCCACAGTAGATGTTCTCCCCTCCCCTGTCTGTATCCCATTGCAGACTCACCGCCCTCCCCTGTCTGTATTCCATTGCAGACCCTCTGCCCTCCCCCTGTCTGTATCCTACTGGAGACGCTCTGTCTCCCCATCTGTATCCCATTGCAGACGCCCTGTCCTCCACCTGTCTGTATCACATTGCAGACGTTCTGCCCGCCCCCGTCTGTAAGTAAGAGAGAGAGAGACCAATTGGCTGCTGCTTCTGAGGCAAATAATATTTTTCTCCATCTCTGTGTGGAAAAATGCAATAATGACAACTGAACACCAAACTGGACGATATGCGATCTCCATGAACATTCTCTGGAATGGATGATAATGAACTACATGCAGGTGCATCATTGCTGTTGTTTTGCACAGTGCCTTTCATTAGCAAAAAAAAGTGCCCACTTTATAATTTGATAACATGTTTATATGTGTCTGCGTAATCTTTTTTAAAATGGGTTGATATCTTCATAATATTTGTGTTAATACCAACACATCTCATTCATAAAAAATATTCTCTTGATTTAGTCTCCTTAAGAAGATTAAATAAGTATCCAGCTGATACACTTTTCTGAAAATCGTGGTTCAATAAGATTTCTCATCTAAGACCTAAACAGATAATTCCATTAAGAAAAGGCCTTCATTTCAGTAATGAGTAAAAGGAAGCATCTTTGAAAATCTTCGAAAGGAGTTATATCTTGTTTTTAATTTAGAGGACCAAAATTGCACGCAGTGTATCAGATGTGGTTCGTACAGATGCAGTAAAACATTCCTGATTAAACCCAATACCCGTTGCCACAAACAGCATCATTCCACTAACCTTCCAAATCACTTGCCACATCTACACACAGACTTCATATGATTCATGTACCAGAAATATGAAAAACATCTGCATCACAGAGTTCCGTGATCTCTCTCCACTTAAATTGTTTCCTGCTGTTGTATCCACCCTACCACAATAGACAACTCACGTTGTATTATTTCTGCTGAAGGTTTGCTCACTAACCTTCCCTGTCGAAATCACAATGCAGATTCACTATCTCCATTAGAACATATATTGAATGATCATCTTTGTGTACAAAGTAATTTCGTTTTGATCCATTCACTCCTATATACAGATATTTGACATAGCTTATTGATCATTGATGACTCCACGGTGATCTCTGAGGCAAAACTAGTTACAGTTTTGTAAAAAAAAATATTAAATTATCTCTACTGTTTATTTCCTGTTAGCAACAGCATCCCTGTTCCTGTGCAGCAGTTCAGGCAATTTAATGGCCTCCTCCTGGGCTGTGCAATGTACTCAGCGAGCTGAATTACTTCCTTCCTTATCCCTTTGTAACTCCTTCAAGGGCCAGAATAGTCTCCTCCTGTCTCATTGTAACGATCCAGTCTGGCTGAATGGGATGGACCTCTACCCTTTAATCGTATTGAGGGGTGGATTGAGGGAACAATACAAGGGGGAGTTACAGCAGTTTATTTCTGTAACAGCTAGGTGGGTGGATTGAGGGAAAGCGCAAGGGGTGGGGACAGCAGTATATCTCTGCAACAGCATCGAGGGGTGGATTGAGAGAACAACACATGGGGTAGGGACAGCAGTTGACCATTTGACTGCACCATTCAGAATGCTCATAGCTCATCCGTTTGTGTCTGACCATCCGTCTCCTGCCTGTTCCCAATAAACATTGACTCTCTTGTCCAGCAAAGCTCAGTTGAGCTCAGCTTTGAATGTCTTCATTAACCGAGTCTTCACTGCTCCCTGAGGGTGATGACAACACAGATAGCGCAGCACTAAAGGGAAAGGGACATTCTTATTTGATTGTGGAACCATTATTTTAAAACTGTGTTAACCTCACATCATATCACGACCCATTTTTAGATATAAGGATAAAATAACTAGGAATAGACATAAACCATTGCGCCCTCCAACTCTGTCCCACAATCCCACTCAGCCTTTCCAATCAAATATGTATCAAACCCAGCCTCTGCTGTTATCTTAGGAAGAGAATACCTGATAGCATAACACCATACGAACAGAAAAAAGAAGCAGAATTACGACATTCGGACCATCGAGTCTGATATGTCATTCTACAATTTCTTATGTGTTCCTCAACATCATTCTCCTACCTACTCCTAGAATCTTTGATCTCCTTATAAATCAAAAACTTTATTTATTTGTGTCTTAATGACACTTGTGTCTGTGTGTGTGTGTGTGTATGTGTGTGTGTATGTGTGCGTGTGTATGTATGTGTGTGTGTGTGTGTGTATGTGTCCATGTGCTTGTTATCTGTGTATTTGTGTAACTTTGTCTGTCTGTCTGTGTATCAGACTTTCTATCTGTGTTTCTATCTGTGTTTGTGTCTATTTTTGTGACACTGAATATGTCTTTGTGTGCTTCTTATGTGTGTGTGTGTCTATCCCCTTGTATGCATTGTGTATGTCAGTATATTGGGGTATTTACCAATGCTTCTGTGTAATTTAATGCCTGCATCTCTGTGCAATGGCGTACCTGTTCGTTTTCAAGTGAGAGCGATGAGATTGAAAATGCCAGCGCGATTAAATTGAGAATTGCTCTTTACTGAACATTGCTGCTTACTTGGTTGGTGGGACGTGGATGCTTCCGAATCTCCACACAAGGTGTCCTGGTCCTCTCCAGCTCTTTCCAGGATCCTCCCCAAATGTCGAGGTAGATGGTGAGGGAACGGATATCAGGCACTCTAACACCCGGCTTGACCCTTTATGTCCTATTCCAGGCTGTTTCTGCTTGAATGGGAGAAGAGGAGGGATGGAGTGAGGGTGGGAGTGGGTGTCCCTGCTGTTAATGCTGGTATAGGCGACGGGGGAAGGGTGAGGTGTCCGGAGGGAGTCTGACCACAGTGTTGTATCCATGCAGTGGTATTAGTGTGCGGGGCTATTGCGTCAGTGACAGAACAATTGGGGGAGGGAAGGTGCTGAATTCAACAGTGAGTGTAGTCGTGCTTGAGCCTTATTTGGAGATAAAGTGTGAGCCTTGTTCTGGGATAGGTGCTGTAACAGATATACAGTGAGTGTGAGGGAGCAGAAGAATATGGTGATACTTATCCTGGCAAGGTGGAGGGAAAGAATATTGATGCTTGTCCTGTATTGCTGACCAATTCTTCAGATCATCTCAGCGTTGAGGTGAGCCTCCCTGAACGTCTTGTCCAAGTCTATCGCTAATAATGCCACAGACCCTGTCCCTCACATCCCACAGAATCAGTTTGGGTGGATCTTATAAATAGCAAGATGAATCAAACATTAGCGTGTTATATATCAAAACCAAATCTGTCACGCAAATACTTTACATCATATGCTCTGGAAATTAGGTATGCAAGTGTATGCAAGGGGAAGCAATGACATAGTGATATTATCGCTGAGCTCTTAACCCAGAGACCCAGGTAATATTCTGGGGACATGAATTCAAATCCAGCCATGGCAGATGGTGGAAATTGAATTCAATAATATCTGGAATCAAGGGTTTATGATGACCAGGAATCCATTGTCGATTGTTGTAAAAACTCATCTGGTTTACTGAAGTCCTTGAGGGAAGGATACTGCTGTCCTTACCTGGTTTGACATGCATATGACTCCAGACTCAAGGCAACTGCTGACTCTTAACTGCCCACTGGAAAGGGCAATAAGTGCTGGTTATTCAGCGACGCCCACATCCTGTTAATGAGTAACAAATAATCGTGCGTGCTGCAGTAATCATGGATGGTCTCAAGTTGCACCGAAACTGCATTAATTTAGTGACTACTAATGCTGTGAAGAATAACTTCCATAAGTGTATATCAGGTAGGTTGAAGAGTATGTTGTGAATCAAACTAGAGAACAGGTTATTCCAGATTCGGTGTTGTCTTGTCAGAAGGACTAATTAAGAGCCTTGCTCTGAAGCAGCATTGGAGGAATAATGACATCAATATGTTGCATTTTTACAAGGCGTCTGAATACAATATCGAATGTTTGAACATTGTGGTCAAACATCATGGAAGCCCGGAGGCTAGAGGGTCAAGGACGCTCCAGTGAATTGGGAAAGTACAATATAACATTCTGTGGGAGAAGCAATAATTATGAGAGTCATAGAGTCCAACAGCACAGAAAAGGCCCTTCAGCCCAAACTTGTCCATTCCGAACAAAATGTCCATTCACATTAAACCCATTTTCCTGCCCTTGCCCCGTATCCTTATTCTTTCCAATCCGTGTAATTGTCCAAATGCATTTTTAATTTTGTGAATGTACCCGCCTCAACCACATCTGCTGGCAGCTCATTCCATGTGCATACTACCCTGTGTGTAAAAGAAATTTCCCCTGCGGTTCCCTTTAACTCTTTCCCCTTGGATCTTAACTTGATGCCCTTCAGTCCGTGGATGCTCAATCCTGGGAAAAAAAAGACTGAGTGCATTCACTCCATCCATGCCTCCCATGATCTTATACACTTCGATCAGATCCCCCTCAGTCTCATACACTCTAAAGTAAAAAACTCCTAGCTTACCCAATCTCTCACTATAACTCAGACCATTGAGTCTGGGCAATATCCTTGTAAATTTCTTCTGCACTATTTCCAGTTTAATAACATCCTTCCTATAGCAAAGTAAACAACACTGAACATAACACTACCAGTATTGCCTCACCAGCATCCTGTATAACTGCAACGTAACTCCCTAATTTGATACTCATTGCTCTGATTGATGAAGGCCAGTGTACCAAAAGCCTTTTTCACTGCCCTATCTACTTCTGACTCCATTTTCAGAGAACCTTGCACCTGAATTCCAAGGTCCATTTTTCTGAATACACTCCTTAAGACCCTGCCATTCACCATGAAACTCCTACCTTGATTCGACTTTCTAAAATGCAAGAACTTACACTTATCTGTATTAAACTCCATTTGCCATTTCTCGGCCTACGTCCTCACCTGATCAAGGCACTGCTGTAATTTCTGAAATTCCTGATAATCTTCCTCACTGTCCACGATACCGAGTATTTTAGTGTCACCTTGAAACTTATAATTCATGCCTGCACATTCAGATCTAAATCATTGACATGTGTAATATGTAAATATATATATACAATATACATGCATAAAACAAACAGCGATAGTCCCAGAACCGACCCCTCAGGCATTCCACACATCACAGGCCTCCAGTCGGACAAGCATCCTTCCACTATTACCCTATGTTTCCTATCAACAAGCAAATTTTGGATCTGATTTGCCAACTCCCTCTCAATTGCATACAATCTAAACTTCCAGGGCAGCGTACCATGTTGACCCTTACTGAAGGCCTCACTGAAATCCATATACACTACATATACCACCATGCCCTTGTCAAAGTTACTGGTCATTTCACCAACGCATTCTAACAAATATTTGAGCCATGATCCCCCATGCACAAAGCCGTGCTGACTGCTCATAATCACAACATGCGTTCCCAATGCATGTATATCTTCTCTCTCATAATCTTCTCAAGAAACTTACCTACTAGAGATGTTAGGTTTACTGGTCGATAGGACCCAGGTTTTTCTTTGGAGCTCTTCTTGAATAAGGGCACAGCATTCGCTACCCTCCCGTCCTCTGGGACCTCACACCTTGGCTACAGATGATACAAAGTACCAATCAAGGCCCCAGCTCTTTCTTCTCTGTCCTCCTGCAGTGCTCCTGAATATATCTGGTCAGAACCAGAAGATTTATAGAAATACTGCATAGGCTGAAAAATATGTCTTCTTATTTCAGCTTTAAACACCAAAGAGTACGAAAGTGACTTAGTGATGATTAACATAACAAATTAAAGATTATATTAATCGCACGAGGTGACTTCAGAAGAATTCCAGACATTGTGGAATCCTGAGAATTGTCAGAAATTTACGATTCAGAAAAGGAGAGCCATGAAACTGATAAGGAAATCAAAAAGCGAACATGCATGCAAACAAACTGGAACACAAAGACTGCAAAAATCTATGGTCTATATTTCAAAGGAAAAGAAAACATAGTCAAATGTGGAAATTTGAAATCGGGAGAGACGAGTTTATGGTGGATAACAGGGAAATGGCCAAGCAAATGACCAGTTACTTTACATCCGTCTTAATGGAGGAAGATCCAGAAAATCACCCAGAAATACGAAGTGATCGTATAGGACTTGTGGAAGTAAAGACATAAAGTCAATTCATATCAGTAACAAGGCAATATTGAACATGCAGCTGGATTGAGCATTGCTAAGCTTGACAAACCAGATGTACTTCTTACTAAAATCGTCAGAAATAAACCACCAATAGAAGCATTAATTGCACTGTCGATGACTGTGTTCTATTTTCCTGTACATTCTGCAGAGTCTGGAAGCCAGTGTAGATACATATACATTAGTAAACGTGATTCAAACACTATAGATGAATGGTAGGGATCCAATAATCTACAAAGGGAAGAAGAGATAGTGTGGAGAACTGCTGACAAATTGACTTGACATTTATCGAGAAACTGTTGGAATCTATTATATAGTATATGATATTGGATATTTAGACATTAAGAGCAACATTTGAGAGAATCAGTATGCATTTCTGAAAGGGAAATCATACTTGACAAACTTTGGAAATATTTGAAGTTGATTTTTACAGCATTGATAATGGGAATCCAGTAGAATTGGCGTATTTTAGATTATCAGAAGGCTTTCTATAAGAACTCACACAGTGAGTTCGAAAATGAAATGAACGTGAAGGGTATTTGGAGGAATATATGTCAGTGGAAACTTAAAGTTTGGTTTGCCTATCTTTAAGGGAGTCAGAATATAGATGTAAAGACATGTTGAAGCAGTTTCACAGAGTGTTGGTGAGACTGTACCTGGAGTATTGAGTACAGTTTTGTTGACCAAATCTGAGAAAGAATATACTAAACACAGAGGAAGCGTAATGGATATTGTCCTGATAAATCCCTCAGATGGCGAGATTGCGTAATGAGGAAACTCGGACTACGCTCTCTAGAGTTTCAAAGAATGAGAGAGGGTCACTGTGAAGTTTATAAAATTCACAAAACATACGACAACTTGGAAATTAACAGGATATTTATCAGGCTGTCTAATCCACCTTCAAGGCAAATAATGGCAGGATGAGGGACAGACCATTGAAGACTTCAATAAGGAGGAAATTCTGCGCGTGGAGGGAACTGACTAACACAGGGGCATGGTAGGGCAAGATTACAGAGAATCCCCAGATAATCTACAAGTGTGTCAAGCGGAACAGAATAACCAGTGAACAGGTAGGAATCATTAGTGACTTGCCAAGTTGCATCCAAATCAACTTTAGGCGTAGGAGAAAGAGGGGAGTGATAGAAGGCTGTTTGTGTGACTGGAGGCCAGTGTCCAATGGTGTACCACGAGCATCAGTGCTGGGTCCCTTATTATTTGTGATTCGGAGGTGCTGGTGTTGGGCTACGGTGGACAAATCTAAAAATATCATAACACCAGACTATAGTCTAACAACTTTATTCGGCAACACTAGCTTTCGAAGCGCTGCTTCTTTATCAAAGTGCACAACCACATGATGTAACGGATGTTTAGAGGTTTTCAACCTTATTATTTGTGGTATTCATAAATGATGCAGCTGTGTATATGGACGAGGGGTGGGGTATGGAATAAGTAAGTTTGCACTTGATACAACGATTGGCCAGTTGGTTTGCAGTAAGGAGGAAGGCCTTATGCTACAGGTAGATACAGATGGAATGGTCAGCTGGGTGGATCAATGGCAGATGGAATGTAACTCTGATAACTATGAGATGACGCACGTTAGAAGAAGGATCAGGCAGGCGAGTACTCAATGAATGGCAGCACACTAGGAATCTCAGAAGGTGCTTCGCCACACATCACTGATTGTGACTGGACATGTTAATGCACAATTTGGGAAAGGCGAGGGGACTGTAAACACAACCTTTATTCATCGGGGCATTGATGATAAATCTATGCGGAGCTTTGATGAGGATAAGATGGAATACTGCGTGTAGTTCTGGGAACAACATTACAGGAAGAATGTGATTGTAGTGGAGGGGGTGCAGAGCAGATTCACCAGGTTGTTCCCTGGGATGGAGCATATCAGCTGTGGGGAGAGGATGGATAAGATTGGGCTGTTTAGTTTGGAGGAGAGGAGACTGAGGTTTTCTACCCTTCAGAAGGATAGGATTACGAGGGACATGGACGGGATAGATAGACAGCAGCTATTCCTTTTAGTCAAAGGGCCACACTTTTTAAGTGAAGGGTTGGCGGTTGAGTGAAAATTTGAGATTTGTTTTTCAACCAGAGGGTGTTGGGGTCTGGAATGCGCTTCCTGAGAGTGGAGTTGTCATGGTAACCTTAAAACCAATAGAAACGACACAGTTGTGCACTTCAAATTCTTTAAGGTTCATGGCTACGGTCTTGTATCGGAAAGTGGGCTTAATGTAGATCGTGCTGTATTTCTGGTAGTACAGAGACTTTGCTTCTGTGATTGTATGGCTGTGGAAGGTCAATCATTGAGTAGCTTAAGGTAGGAATTGATGGGTCTCTGAAGAATATCTTAACAAAGTTGATAAGAGAGAACACGTAATATTTTCTGAAAGTATGTCAACTGCAAAATTAAGAGAAAAAAAGTTGTAGCTTTCGTACAGTCTGATACCAGATAATGGATGACCGGAAAATAGCAGAAGTATGGAGCAAATACTTAAGTTATGCAGTCACATAATCAAACAAAACAAAAAAGAAAACTTCCTAGCAATACGAGGGAGCTTTAGTCTGGTGAGAAAAAAGGATTACAATGAAATTAGCAACTAAACAGTTTAGAGAAAGTATTGGACTGAAATTAATGGGCATAGATAAAAGTCAACAGAGATTTATGAAATGGGAATCATATTTGAGATAGTGGCTTTTAGCGAAATTATGTAGAAGGTATCAACGCCATACGTGTGGAATCTCAGAAAGATTTTTGATAAAGCCCCATGCCTATTGTGCAAATTCGAATCCTGTGGGACTGGGGCTAATATGTGGTCATGGTTTTAGAGTAGGAGAGATGGCAGGAAACAGTGAGTAGGAATAAAACAGTTTTTTTAAAATGGCAGGCTAGGAGGATATAGAAAGGACCGTGGCTTAGGCTCCAGCTATCCCCCATACACATCATATATTTGAGTGAGTGGCGCAAATGCAATATTCCTAAGTCTGCTGACAGCACTAAACGAGTCGATGAGGAGGATGTAAAAAAAGCTCCAAGATGATTGAGACAAGTGGAGTGACTGGGCAAATACGTGGCAGATGTAGAGTAATGGGGGAGATGAGATGTTGTGTACTTTGATGGGACCAATAGAATTGAAGCCTCTCATTTGAAAAAGGAGTGGTTGAAAAATGTTGCTCTATAAATGAACTTAAGCTGCATTTTTGTTTATTTCTGCGTAGCCCTCCGAGTCCATGTAGGTGAGGGAGTTCTGAAGCCAGAATTCAATCACGGCAATGGAATTGGTACGCTGGCCAGTGTATATAGGCCATGCAAATGGGAAACTGTAACATTGAAAAGAATCTGGATCACCCTGTACACCAGTCACTGAAAGCAATATTGCAGGAACAGAAAGCAGGTAGGAAGATAAATGCTGTATTCACCTTCATTTCAGGAAGAATTGTGTACAGGAGTAAATGTATCTTACTGCAGCTGTACAGCGCCTTGGTGAGACCCCATCTCGAACATTCCGCATTATTGTGTGCAGTTTTGGTCTCTTTTCCAAACAGAGGACAAACCTGACATTGAGGGAGGGCAGCAAAGGATCATTAGACTGATTTCTGGGATGACAGACTTGTTGTGGGACCAGAGTTTTGGGCAACCGGACCCGTATTCCAAGGGGCTTAGGAAAATGAGTGGAAATCTCTGTGAAATATATAACAGTTACAGGGCGAGACAGATTAGAAGCAGGGATGACAATTCCCCTGGCTCGGACGTCTAAAACAAGGGGCCACAATATTAGATACAGACAGGCCACTTTGCATTGAGATGAGAATAAATGCCTGCACTCGGAGACTGGTGAACCAGGAGTACTCTCTCCCAGATCAGGCTGTGGAAGATAAGGGGATGAATATGAATAAGGATTTCTGGAAATTAAAGGGATAGGGAGAGAGCCGGGGTATGGTGTGAAGATAGGAGATCAGCTATCATTCCACGTTGTTCTCCAATAACGCAATAACTGTGTTCCTGTGCAACACTGTGTTGTACAAAATCGTGCAATATTAATAATGGTGTCTACGGGAAAAAAAAGAGGGTAAGTGACGAACCCCCAAAAATATCAGTAAAAACCAAAAATTAAATTTGGTCTAACACACAATAGGACAGTCTAAATAAATCTTTAAATCACGTGTCGTAATAGAACAGTGCTGTAAATGTAACACTTTCACACTACAGTCACTCGCAGGAGCACTGTACTTTTCACCACAATCTTCACCAGAAAGCGCGTGGAGGCTGACTGGCCCCGTGATGCCGATGGAGAATTCTAGTTCTCCACAAGAAACTTCCCACAGTTTGAAAAAAAGTTATTTCTAAATATAGACTACAATTCCCAGTTTCAGGTTGTTTTAAGGCCTGCAGAGCCAATTGCATTCCTGTTTTAGCTGAACACATTGATTGTAACTTTTGTAGACAGAGGGATCCTGAGGCAGTGTTTGCTGTTCAGCTGGTGCCCGGCAAGGAATCGCGTCACAGTGAACACGAGTTCACTTTATAGAAAAAGGTTCACGAATTGCATTGCAGCCAAATTGTATTTAATCAACACATGTTATCGGTGAGCTGCCTGTAAATGAATCGAGGCGCAAAACTGCTGGGTTGAATGGACTACAGTAGTTCTCATTTTATGTTTCACAATGTTTAAACATATTAAGGGATATGAATATGTATGAGCCAAACTGCGTCGAGGAGATGTTCGGCCATTAACTAAAATGGGGAAAGTTCAATGAGTTGTATGACGTATTCCTTTCTCGATGCTTCTGTGCAGTGTGTGGGAACGCTCTGTAAATGTTGTCACAAGCTCTCATATGTTAGAAATGAGGTATCTGCAGTGTCGACAGGATTGTGTTTCCCGTTCTCTTTTCGGATAACGAGGCTAGTGCCGGGTGTTCTCTCTGGGTATATCCTTTAAGACCCGGAGCAGTTTGATACAATGGAGTTTATTGCTTGTCTGATTCAAAGACCATTGAAGAGTTTATCACATGCCTGTGTGTCTGGAGTCACTTTTAGGCCACACCAGGAATGCATGGGAGATTCACACCCTGACAGTACATTGGGGAAGGAGATCGATGGCTACAATCGACATTGAACGCAACATCACTATTACTGACACCAGATATTAGATCTCGACACTTTATTAATTGTTTTTAACTTGCACCAGTTGCCAGAGAATTACCCTGGTCTGGATTAGCAATCCAATGACAATTCCACAACAGCACCATCTCCACAGGGGGGCCTATGGGAAAGCACACTGAGCTGGTTATTTCTGTGCTGTTTGACAGCTCTGTCAAGAATAACCCCAAGCAATTTTACTATCGTGATGGGACTGAGGGCGTGGTAATTGGTCCGATTGTAATTATTCCCTTCTCAGGGGATGGGACATATTTGAGTAATTACCTACATTGCCAGGGAGGTGTCAGAACTGGAGTTGTAATGAAACAGCTTCCTCGGGTTCACGGCTTGTTGTGTAGCAAAAGTCTTCGGTCCTATTGCAGGAATGGTGTCAGGACCAATTGCCTTTGTCATGTCTACAGTGTCCAGCTGTTGCTTCATGTCAGTTGCAGTGAACTGAATTGGTTGAAGACGGGCATCGGTGATTCTGAGGTTATCATAGTGAGGGTGAGGTGAGTAATCGACTCAACACTTCTGGCTGAGGATGGTGCAGATACTGCATCTTTTACATGGATTACAGGGCTGTTCCATTATTTAGGATGGGGATATTTGTGGATTCCTCTCCTCCAGTAAGTTGTTTAATGGTCCATTGACTTTTATGCATGGATTTGACAGGACGACAGAGCTTAGATCTGATTTGTTAGTCTTGGGATCATCTCTCTCTCTGTATCAGATGTTAGTCCTGCTGTTTGTAGTGTAACCAGTCAAGTGCGGTAGCTTTAGTGGGTTGTAATCAGGTTTAGATGCACGTGATTCCGCCCCGACCATGTTCACCCACACTTGTCACTGACCTATGGATCGGCTTGATGGAAATGGTAGACGGATGGACTATCCTGGGGGAAACGCTACAGATTGTTATTGAAATCTACGGCATCAGATGATAACGCAGATATAGCTGCAATATCTACAATTCAATTCTACTGACTGCCCGCCCCCCGCCCCCCAGTTCGCACCGAGACCCATTCACCCATCAGCCCTGTACTCAGTGACCTACTCTGGTTTCTGATGCGGCAATACTTCCATTTTCATATTCTCATTCTGCTGGAAGTCTTTCCTTGGTGTCACTACTCCAAACTTTTACATAAACAATATCCATTTAAGGTACTATTCTGAATATTTTCCTTGCAGTAATGCCATTTTCTGTATTTGAAGTGAATGTGTTTCCTTCTGTTTTTTTCCCCTGACCATGAATCAGAGCTCTGCAGTGTCAGTGATGCCAACCTTTTGCAGAGTCAAGGAACTTGTCACCATGCGTTTCTGTTCAGTTCTTAGTGTAAGGCACTCCATGTTGGACAGGATGTTTGGGCATCTTTGATAATATGTCTTTGGAAATTATTCAACAAACAGAAATTGCAGAAGAAATTGCTAAAAGTGTTGCAGAACTTTCTGGAGTGAATGCAGAGTTACATTTTCAGGTCCAGTGAACCTTCGACAAAGGTTTTTGTATTTTTATTCCCAGTATCCATAGTTATTTGTTTAATGGAAGATTTGTTCTGTGCCTATTCATTTATGGAGAAACTCAGCAGGTCTGTCAACATCTGCAGAGACAGAGAAACAGAGTTAGCGGTTCCAGTCCAGTGTGACAATTCATCAAAACTGAATACAATTGCAAAATGGTTTTTTAATCCCTTGCCAGAAGTGGAGGATGGGTCACAGGGAAAAGAGGATGTGGCAAAAGAAAAATGGGCTTTTAGCATTGGTGAACAAGAAGGTTCTGTATAATGCGTCGAATTTAAGGTGTGAATGGGTTCTCTCTATTGAATGCAAGATAAAGAAGATACAACCACACAAAGTCATGCGGAGGCCAGGATGGAGAATGTTGGCCACGTGGTATAAGACCATAAGACACAGGATTGGAAGTAAGGCCATTCGCCCCATCGAGTCCACTCCGCCACTTAATCATGGCTGATGGGCATTTCAACTCCACTTACTCGCATTCTCCCCGTTGCCCTTAATTCCTTGTGACATCAAGAATTTATCAAACCCTGCCTTGAAGACATTTAGCATCCCGGCCTCCACTGCACTCCGTGGCGATGAATTCCACAGGCCCACCACTCTCTGGCTGAAGAAATGTCTCTGCATTTCTGTTCTGAATTGACCCCCTCTAATTCTAAGGCTGTGCCCAAGGGTCCTAGTCTCCTCACCTAATGAAACAATTTCCTAGCGAACGCCCTTTCCAAGCCATGTATTATCTTGTAAGTTTCTATTAGATCTCCCCTTAACCTTATAAACTCCAATGAATACAATCCCAGGAACCTCAGCCGTTCCTCGTATGTTAGACCTACCATTCCAGGGATCATCTGTGTGAATCTCCGCTGGACACGCTCCAGTGCCAGTATGACCTTCCTGAGGAGTTGGGCCCAAAACTGGACGCAGTACTCCAAATGGGGCCTAACCAGAGCTTTATAAAGTCTCAGTAGCACAAGGTTTATTATATAAATCTGGCCACAGGTACATTTTCACTGTCGTGATCATCACCCCCTTTAAACAAAGGAATTCAGGTGCTTGACTTCTTATTGGCACTAGTAAGCGTTTCATGCAGCCTTAGTTTTGTAACATGGAGAAAAACAAATCACAGTATGACGTTTGGGCTGAGTATTGGTTACCTGTCATTTTTAATATTGTTTCAGTTTTGCAGTGCTTATCTTTAAACGCTTGTTCTTGAAGTTAGCATCAGATGGAGTGTAGGATGTTGTGGAGTGACATTATAGAAAGTTATGAAATCATGAGAGGTATGGATAGTGCGAATAGCAAAGGTCTTGGAATAGGGGAATACAAACATAGAGGAAATAGGTTTAAGGTGAAAGAGGGTAGATTTAAAAGGGATGAAGGGTCAGCGTTTTTACACAGAGGGCGGTGTGGGAATGGAATGAGCTTCTAGAGGAAGAGTGGGAGATGCAAGGAGAACTACAACATTTAAAACTCATTTGTACAAACATATGAATGGGAAACATTTAGAGGCCTATGGGCCAAATGAAATTAAATGGGACGAGCTTAATTTGGAAATCTTGGCCAGCATGGACATTTAGAAACGTTTCACGAAGGGTCAGAGTCGGTTTGTGAAAGGGAAATTATACTTTGCCCTGAAAAATCATGAAACGTATTTCTGGAGATATCTGAAAATGTAACAAGCGGACTTGATGAAGGCGATCTGGTAGACACGAGGCTTTCCAGAGATTTTCCACAAGGTATTACAAATTAAAAGTTCTTACACAAAACAGAAGCTCCAGGATGTCGGATACTGTATTAACATGGGATGATGATTGGTTAACGCAGAAATCGGGGAGTCAGGATTAATGGATCTTTATGATAAAGATATATCTGCTGGAGTACACAAATATCAGTCTGATGGTATCAATTATTTGCAATCTAAGCTGACAACCTGAAGGAGGGAGCTGAGTGCAATATACATCCGAGTTTGAGGATAACCCCACTGAGGATCAAAAGGCAGTCTGTTATTTAATGGAGAGGACATCCAGAAAAGGAACAGTACAAAGGCTTTGGAGTCTTCCTGTGTATGAAACATAAAGTCAGCATGCTGATGCAGCAAGTAACTCGGTTGGTACGTTAGGCAGTTTCCTGGGATGAAAGGGTTGAGTTATTGAGAATCCCTAAAAAGGAGAGGCGATTATTCATTGGGGTTTAAATGAATGAGGAGTGATACTGCTGAAACATACAAGACAGAGAAGGGGTTGGAGAAGGTAGATGTTGAGAAGTTGTTTCCATTCTTGTGCAAAGTGTCGAACTCGAGGATATCGATACCAAATAAGGAACATCGATTTCAATCTGAGATGCAGAGTCATGTCTTCTCTCCGAAGGTAGTGAATGTGTGGCATTCCCTAACCCAAAGAGGTGTGGAGGGATACAAGGAGTCGGGAAGAAAGTGGAGTTGAGCCCTGGAGTAGATCAGCCATGTTCTTATGAAATGACAGGGTTAGCTTGAGGTGCCGATTGACCTACTCCTGTTCCCATTTATTAATTTCGCATGTTATGCATTTGGAAAGAAACGGGTTATTTTGAAGAAAATCGTGTTGTACAATATTGCATTCAGGGAGAGCAGAGGATTTGTTATTTTAACTCTGGGTGGGGTATGTGGCTGTATTCCTAGAGTATCTGGGGCTGCAACATGACCCACATCTGGAGCAGAAGTTACAGAGAGCGGAAGCCTGGAAACAGGGTGGGGGTGGTGGTCACTTCTGACCCAGCCTGGATTTTCCAAGTGCATTTCCAAAACTACACCTAACCATCGGAGTGGCCTTGATCTGCCCCTGTTCAGCAGATCCGAGGGCTGAATGGAACATCAGAACATAGGGCTGAGGGACTCAAGTGGGCTAAGCGGCCCTTTGACACTACTCCACCAGTAAATAAGGTCATGGCTCATCTCCTTGCGATCCCAGCTGCACTTTTCTTTCCATGCACCATTATCCCTGATTCGCCTGCCCATTTAAAATCAGACAAAGCCAGCTTCGATATGATACAAAGATCCAGCCATCTCAAACTTCTCGGAAAGAAAATTCCCACTTGACTGAAATCCCATTTTGTGAATTTCTCCTAATTCCTG
Source organism: Chiloscyllium plagiosum (assembly GCF_037043375.1). Classification (NCBI taxonomy): domain Eukaryota; kingdom Metazoa; phylum Chordata; class Chondrichthyes; order Orectolobiformes; family Hemiscylliidae; genus Chiloscyllium; species Chiloscyllium plagiosum. Next base: position 59,425,871 of record NW_028270184.1, on the reverse strand, counting down.
CTCTGACGGAGGTTGGAAGGTGTCACTGTTTCCTTTTCTCGTCCCATTAATCCACTGCTCACACTAAATTTTAAGTGTAACCAAGTTGGTGATATGGCCGATGATAAAGTTCACAGATTGGGTCAGGTTCAGTGACAGGAACAAGTCAGGCAGATTTCTTAAGTCAGCCACAAGTAACTAATAGAATTAACGGATGCGCATGGTGGATCTGTGGTTAGCACTGATACCTCCCGTCACCAAGTAGCTGCGTTCAATTCCAACTTCTGGCAACCCTCTGTGTGTATTTTGAACATTTTTCCCATGTCTGTGTGGGTTTCCTCCCCACTCCAAAGATGTGCAGCTTAGAGCGGATTGGCCATGCTAAATTGCCCATAGTGCCCAGGGATGTGTAGGTTAGATAGGTTAGTCATGGTAAATGCAGGGTTACATGGAAAGAGTAGGGGGGCAGGTCCGGGGCGGGGGGGATACTGTTCCGAGGATCAATGTGGACTTCATGGACGGAATGTCCTGCTTCCACACTGTAGAGATTCTATAAGAACAACAAAAAGTTTGGACAATGCAAACACCCAATGGGTATCTATCTGATCACTCTCCTCTAGGTTTTGTATGTTTCAATAAGATCACCTCTCATTCCAAGAGTAACCTGTTAAAGCCTTCATAATATAAGACCATCATCCTTGGAATACATGAAGTGAAACTTCTCCGAACTACTTCCAATTTAATTATATGCTTTCTCAGGTAAGGAGGCAAAAATAATCTCTCACATAGATGAGGTTATTTTTTGTTTTCTCAGTGGTGAGAGTATTTGGAACTCTCTTCCCCGCAGATCATTGGAGGCAGAGATAATGAATATGTTTGAGGCACAGACAGAAGCTTCATAAATAATAACGGAGTCAAGGATTATCGGGAAATGGCAGGAATGTGCAGTGTTGGAGAAATGCTGACAGTGGTACAAAATCGCACTGCTCCAGAACATCCAGGAATATAATGCAAAATGAAATGATAATATCGATAAAATGTTAAGGGGAAATCCAAGATGGTGGTGATCTGGCAGGTCTGCTTTGTTGGGCTCTGCATCACAGCACGGGCAAAGTGGTTCCCTAACCCACTCCATCCCAGCCATTTATTTAAAATGTTTAGTTTTCGAAAGTTTTGAGAGTTGGCAGTTGTAGTAGAATAAGTTTGTGTAGTTTTTAAGCTCTATGAGACTTTGTTTATTAATGATCAGCAATTCAAGTTCTTCCTCTCTCCAGTTCAAATGTTGCTACAGTGTGTTCTGGATAATGATGTGGTTAAATGGTGTATCTGAAACATTAGGGGAGCCATTGGCCAGAAAAGGGGAAAAAATACTTTCTAGTCTTAAAAGGAGAGGGTGGATGTTGTCCTATTGCAGGAGTTGCACCTTGATGACAAGGAACATTTGACATTACAGCATGTCGGGTTTGATCGGGTTTATTTTTCCTCTTTTAATACTACGAGTAGGGGAGAAGCCATAATGGATAAAAAGAATTGTCCATTTAATCTACTAGATTGTATTTGACACTCATGGAAGGCTCATAATCCCCAAAGCCTTGAACTATGGTAAATAATACAGTATTTTGAATGTTTATTGCCCCACCCTCCCCCCGGGGCACCCTCTTTAAATCCTGGTCGATGCATTTTCCCAATTCAGTTATCTTGCAACGTGGCACATTAAAATTTTAACTGTCTTATGGACCCTACGGTGGACAGAATGTCCAAAGTTGCCCCAATACCCTCGTTATAATGTAAGCAATTAATGGATTTGTGTGCAGAACTAGAGCATGGATGTCTGGAGGCAGATCCACATCACAAGTCTGGATTTTATTTTCCTATTTAATCCGCAGAAATGCCACACGAGGGTTGATATCTTCCCCATCCCTGCCACAATCTTAGATTCGGTTGCATCCTGCACAATTGGGAATATTAACATTTCTGACCATGAAGCAGTATTCTTATTGTTTAAGATTAAAGGCAATGTAATAGGTTCGAGACACTAGCGAAGGTATCCCTCTATTCTGAAGACGAGTTAGTTCATTGTTTATTTAGATTAGATTACGTACAGTGTAGAAGCAGGCCCTTCAGCCCAACAAGTCCACACCGACCCGCCGATGTGCAACCCACCCAGACCCATTCCCCGACATTTACCCCTTCACCTAACGCTACGGGCAATTTAGCATGGCCAGTTCACCTAACCTGCACATTTTTGGACTGTGGGAGGAAACCGGAGCACGCGGAGGAAACCTACGCAGACACGGGGAGAATGTGTAAACTCCACACAGTTAGTCACCTGAGGCGGGAATTGAACCCAGTTATCTGGCACTGTGAGACAGCAGTGCTAACCATTGTGCCACCGTGCCACCCAATGCGATGAATTCAAATCTTTCTTAGCCATTCATTCAGATTCAACCAGTAAACCATCCACTCTATGGGAAATTGCTAAGGCTTATGCCAAGGGAATAATTACTCCTTAGGATGCAGCAGAAGTGGGGAGCAGGAACGCTGGCTTGAGCCACAGCTGAGGGCAGCGGAGAGTGCATACTGTGATTGACCCTCAGTGGCTAAGCTGCAGAGGATCACAACGCTTCGGTCTACAGTGAATTCCACGCTCACACAGACAGCCAAGAAGGAACTTACGTTTGCAAACCAAAGGCTGTTTGAACATGGTGATAAGCTGGGCAGTTATTTAGTCTATCTTGCCAGGAAAACGAGCGTCCCCTCAACCCATTACCTCAATTAGGGAAGGTACTGGGATCCTTACCTTCAATTCCAAAATTATTAATGCCTCCTGTCCGAGATTTTTCTCCGAATTATTTCAGACTGAGAATTATGAGGATAGATGGATTAAGATGGAGTCATTTTTCAAGATCCTGGGTCTTCCAGGAGTAACCCCTGAATAAGTGTTGTGTCTTAATGCACCATTGTCAGCGCAGGAGGGTGTGAAGCAGCTTCAGAATGTAAAGGTGCACGTTCTTGACGGATTTCCTAGAGAGTTTTATAAATAATTTATAAACCTCATGTCAGGGCTGATATCGAACATGTTCTGTCACTCATACAATCAGGAACCCCTCCCTCCATCCTTAAGAGAGGCGTATATCTCTCTGATGCTTAAGAAAGGAAGACCCTGGAAGAATGTGCTTCTTCCCCTCCAATTTCACTTTTAAATGTTGGTTTCAAAATCCTGCCTGAGACCCGTACAATCAGGCTGGAAACTTTGCTGCCTTCCGTTGTTAAAGACGAACACACAGGCTTTATAAAGGGCCGCAGATCTTCCGACAATGTTAAGAATTTACTCAATATGATCCAAGAGTGTCAACAACAATCTATCCAGGGATTATTGATTTCTTTAGATGAGAGAAGGCATTTAATTGGGTTGAGTGGCCGGATCTCATCTGTACATTAGAACGGTTTGGTCTACGCAAAGATTTTATCAAATGGTTGAGGGTCTTTTACCGCGATCGTCTGGCTGCGGTTCTCACTAATCAGTAATATTAATATTTCTCCAGGCAGCCGACAAGGCTGACACCTTTCGCCATTGTTGTTTACGTTGGGGATTGAGCCACTGCCGGAGGCCATCCGTAGGGATGCCAACATATCTGCCCCAGAAGTGGGACAGAAGTCACGTAAGATTACATTGTATGCAGATGAGGGTCTTATGTTTTTGTCAAATCCCGCAATTTCGGTAGTTCACGTGATGCAATGCATTAATTTTCATCGTATGTTAGTGCCTGGGCGGCTGAGGACTCGGCATGAATACGGCTAGACATTGAGCCCTCTCAGACAAAGTGAACCCTAATTGCTCTGTTGTTCTTAGATAAAATGACAACATTTATGGAGTATTGTCATAAACTAATGATCATCAATACTGTTAAAACTTGAAGGACAATGCGTCAGATCGAGGGCAATACAGCCAGAATCATGTTTCCCACCCCTACAAATGGGATACCGCGTTGTCAACTGGGGATACTGGATTCCAGGTGTAAACTGTGGGCAGCAAGGGGGTACCTTGCTTGAGTAATTTAGAATTAGTAGAATCCCTACAGTGTGGATACAACCCCTTGTGCTCAGCAAGTCCACCTCGACCCTCTGAAGAGTCGCCATCCAGACCCATTCCCCTACCATCCTATATTTACCCTGACTAATGCCCAAACCTACACATCCCTGAACACTATGTGTGAGTTTTCAATGGCCAATTCATCTAACCTGCACATCTTTGGACTGGGGGAGGAAACCCACACAGACACAGTTGAGAATATACTAACTCCACACAGCCAGTGACCCTGGTGCTGTGAGTCAGCAGTGCAAACCACTAAGCCACGCCATGTTACTTGAGGGAGAAACAATGATATCATTTTAACTAATAACTCGTAAGTATGGACTACCTAGTAGAGACTTGTTCTGTTTTTTTTCAGATTAGAGATTTGATTTAAAAACACAGTTTTAACAGACACTTATAGATCCTACACAGAGAAGCAGGTGATTATTGTAAATAATGCACTCTGTGTCAGTACCCTTTAACATTTGTTGGAGAATGTCCCCTCAGACAAGACTGTGCAGCTTCGTGACGTCTGTGCGAGAGAGTTGGGTGTTTAGATCTTTTCGGAGACATGGGAGGCTATTTGTGGAAATGCTCAAAGGATTTTGATCTGTAACATGACCCATTCCATACAGTTGAAAGTTCTTCAGAGGTTCTATTTGACCCACGATTTTCTCTCAAAATTCAAAGTGGGACTATCTTCAGCATGTCCTAAATGCAGAATGACTACAGGCACTCTTACTCGTTGCATGTGGTCCTGCTGCAGGCTTTGTATATATTGGAGCTCTGTGTTAGGTGTGGTAGAGTGGGTCTTGGGGACCGAATTGGAGGTGAACCCGGTTTCTCTTTTCCTGGGCCTGCCCAGATGCACATGGGGGAAAAAATATATCCTTAATTTCTGTGCTAGGAAAAATATTCTGAGGTGTTGGATGTCTGAAGACTCCGCGGGTCTGTTGGGTCTTTGTAAGCTCATCATGGAGAATATCCCATGGACTTTCTCACCAGCATGGTGCACCAAAAAACAGAGATTAATATAACTCATTGAATCATAGAGTCATAGAGATGTACAGCATGGAAACAGACCCTTCGGTCCAACCCATCCATGCAGACCACATATCCCAAACAAACCTAGTCCCACCTGCCAGCATCTGGCCAATAACCCTCAAAATTTCATTTTCTTATTCATTTACCCATCCGAATGCCTCTTAAATGTTACACTTGTATCAGCCTCCCCTACATCAGCTGCCACTCATACACGTACCACTCTCTGTGTGAAATAGTTGCCCCATAGTTCGCTATATTTCCCCCCTCACCCTTAACCCAGACCCTCTCGTTCTGGACTCTCTGACCCCAGAGAAAAGACTATACCTACTTACCATATCTATGCACCTCATAATTTTGTAAACCTCTATAATGTCACCCCTCAGCCTCCGACGCTCCAGGGAAAACAACCCCAGTCTATTCAGCGTCTCTCTATAGCTCAAATCCTCCAACCCTGGCAACATCCTTGAAATCCTTTCTGAACCCTTTCAAGTTTCACAGCATCTTTCCGATAGGAAGGAGACCAGAATTGCACGCAATTTTCCAACAGTGGCCTAACCAGTGTCCTGTACAGCCGCAACGTGATCTTCCAACTCCTGTACTCAATGCTCTGACCAATAGAGGAAAGCATGCAAAAAGTTTTCTTCACTATCCTATCTACCTGCGGCTCCACTTTCAAGGAGCTATGAACCTGCACTCCCAGATCGCTTTGTTCAGCAGTAGGACCTTACCATTAAGTGTAGAAGTCCTGCTAAGATTTGCTTTCCCAAAATGCAGCACCTTGCATTTTTCTGAATTTAACTCCCTCTGCCACTTCTCAGCCCATTGGCCATTTGGTCAATCTGAGGTGACCCACTTCGCTGTACACTACACCTCCAATTTTGGCGTCATCTGCAAACTGACTAGCTGTACCTCTTTTGCTCGCATCCAAATCATTTATGTCAATGACAAAAAGTAGTGAATCCAGCACCGATCCTTGTGGCATTCCACTGGTAACAGGCCTCCAGTCTGAAAAACAACCCTCCACCACCACCCTCTGTCTTCTACCTTTGAGCCATTTCTGTATCAAATAGCTAGTTTTCCCTGTATTCCATGAGATCTAACAATGCCATTCAGTCTCGCATGGGGAACCTGATCAAAACCCTTACTGAAGTTCATATAGATCACATCTACCCCTCTGCCCTCATCAATCTTCTTTGTTACTTCCTCCAGAAACTCAATCAAGTTTGTGAGACATGATTTCTCATGCACAAAGCCATGTTGACTATCCCGAATCAGTCCTTGCCTTTTCAAATAAATGCACATCCTGTCCCTCAAGATTCCCTCCAACAACTTGCCCACCACCAACGTCAGGCTAACTTGTTTATAGTTCCCTGGCTTGTCCTTAACACCCTTCTTAAACAATGGCACAATGTTAGCCAACTTCCAGTCTTCCGACACCTCACCTGTGACTTTCGATGGTACACATATCTCAGCAAGAGGCCCAGCAATCACATCTCTAGCTTCCCACAGAGCTCTCGGGTAGACCTTATCAGGTCCTGGGGATTTATCCACCTTTACCCGTTTCAAGACATCCAGCACTACCTCCTGGGTAATGTGGACATTTTGCAAAATGTCACCATCTATTTCCTTCCTTTTATATCTTCCATATCCTTTTCCACAGTAAATACCGATGCACAATACTTGTTTAGTATCTCCCCCATACTTCCTGTGCCAGGAACAATATTCTGTGGTGTTGAATGTCTGAAAACCCCCCGGGTCTTTTGCGTTGTTGTAAACTCGTCACGGTGAATATCCCTTTGGACTTTCTCACCAGTCTGGTGCACCGAAATAGCAGAGATTTGCATAAAATATGGCAACCCTTTTTAGATTACCGCGATACAGGCTTATCTGCCACTCTAAAAAAGGCTTTTATATAGCCATGACGATATTGACTAATGAATCACATATGAAGAATTATGAACGTATGAATGTGTATCAGTTAATGCTCTCGAAGAACGAGAGCTATCATTTTGTTAAGCTGAGCCGTATTATTTATTTATTTTTTATTATTTACTTTTCTGTTTTTCTTCTGTCCATTTAGCGACTTTAACTTATTTTGTATGTACATGCACGTGTGTTTAATTTTGTTCAGTTATTTGAGTTGTTTTCTTATTGGTTTAATAAAATAATAAAAATATATTTTCAATGAAAAATTTTGTTAAAAAATTAAAATGCTAACATTGATAGATTAGAGTCCCAAATAACTCTCATTAGAGAGACCACTCATGGTGGTTTATGTTGAAGGTCCCCACACGGGTGATGGGGTGAGGTTGAGGAAGCATCCCCTTCATGGTTACCTCAGTCAGTGTGGGGAATTAAACCTGCGCTGGTGGCCTCCCCCTGCATCACAAACCAACCATCCAGCCAACTGAGTGGGAGACTGTGTAACTGTTGCACACAGAATCATTCACAGACAAAGGGCAAGAGAAACTTTAATGACAAGGAAAAAGGTATATTTCAGATAAAAATGTTCTCTGTTAGAAATTGTATTTTACAATGAGACAAGTGTTTGGAAGCTGTCTTTCGCTGAATACAATATGGTGAGACAAGTAAAATAACCAGAATGACGAATTCTGATTGGATATCGATAACCATAACACAGCCAGAAACCCTAACCACCTTACCATACATCAAAGAAGTTTCAGAAATGACAGCCAGACTACTAAGTCCCCTCGGAATCCTAGCAGCACACAAACCCCACAACACTCTCAAACAAAAGCTAACAAACTTAAAAGATCCAGTACAACCAATGGACAAAACCAATGTCATCTACACAATTCCATGCAAGGACTGCCACAAACACTTCGCAGGACAAACAGGAAGAAAGTTAGCCACCAGGATACACGAACACCAACTAGCCACAAAAAGACACGGCCCTCTCTCCCTCGTAGCCCTGCACACGGGTGAAAAAAAACCCCACCATTTCGACTGGGGCAATACGTCTTTCCTGGGACAGTCTAAGCAAAGACATGCCAGAGAATTGCTAGAGGCCTGGCTCTCCAACCACAACGCCATAATCAAATGCATAGTTTTAGATGCCATCTATCAATCCCTCAGAAAACGAATAGGAAATGACATCACCACAAACCCCAGGAACCCCATCCAGGAGAAAGATATAAATAGAAAGCAGGAGACAACAGCTTCGCTTCACTTGGAGGTCGCCACTGATGATGCTACCTAGCCAGGGTAATGAAACGTCTAGATATCAAACCGACTGCTCAGCAAGCAAACCTACACCCTAAACTTCAACCTGAGCTACAAACCTTCACAAACCTCGCACAACCACAAAATAAGTGTATGTTTTTGATTGGTCTGTGGAAAGCATGCTGACTGTTGCATGAATTTATAAAGCAAAAGAAATATATGGTAAGGAGTGTCCGTCCCCATGGGAAATGCCTTCTGAAGATATGCTAGAAGAAACCCGGGGTAAAAAGTGCCTGAGAATAATCTGCTCGGTAACAGGAACCTGTGGGTTGAATGACTAAAATTTCCTGTAACATGGAGCTACGAAAACCATCAGATCACCCCCGAACGTATTGAATGTTGGAGCATATTTGAAGTAGTGAATCCGGATGATGGATTTTAATTGTGTGTGATTTGAAAAACGTACATCTCTACTCCATCCTCTTACGTGTTACATACCAGGGCACAGCCGTTTTCCTGAAACTGGGAATAAGTTGGAACATTATCTGGAACATGCCATAATTGGCATTCTCCAGAATATTCTATAAATATGTGGGGGGGCAGAGTGAAATAGAGGGAAGTAGCTGTCTGAAATAATGAGAGTGGTGGAGCATGAGCCTTGTACGCAGACCGGTGCTATAACAGATACACAGTGAGTGTGAAAGAGCAGAGAAAATATGGTGACCCTTATCTTGACAGAGTGGGGAAGGTTATTGATGCTTGTCCTGTTTTGCTGGACATTTCTTCAGACTGCAGATACTGCACTGGGGTGGGTGGCGAGCTCAGACCAGGCTCGGTCGGTCTGGTAGTGTGATCCCTCTGGGAAGAGAATGATCCCCTTTTGTACTAGCCTATCCACTAGGACCTCCGTGCTGCTGTCAACAAACCGTGGTGTAATTTCCCCTTAGCTGTCATGCTTGGCCAAAATGTGCAGGGCAGCTCCAAACTGAGAAATCGCAACCGTGTGCCCATTGACCATTTAAAGATGGCACCAAAGTCAGGGATCACCCAACATCCAGGGGCATCCGGGCGACTTTGAGTACCTCCAGTCATAATGGGTTGGAGAATCGGGCTGGCTTTGAATGAGAGGGACACCATGGGGTGGGGTGGGTAGGTGATGAGATGAGTTGGTAAGATAGCACCAGGAAACTAGCTCGACCTCGTGCAGACAACCCCTCTGTCACACTCAATGAAAATGTCACTAAGACAGTTTTTTGTTAGATCCAGCCCTGTGAGGCGAAGACTCTACTGTCCTCAATCACAGTTACAAAGCTGCACAACACATGCTCATCCAAAACTCTCCATCACGTGAACTCACAGCAATATCCCTTTCCCTCATAAATCTTCAAACTACTGACCCGGGTTGCTTGACATATCGAAATGTCTTCATTTCAGCATTCTGAATCCTGTGAACATATCCCTCCATTGCATTTTTTCTCTCTCTCTGCCCCCGGTTCAACTCCAAAACACACTCATTTACAGTCATACTGCACGAGACTGCCAGCCAAACCAACCAAAATGTCCATCCACACTCAGCCCATTTCTCTGCCCTTGTTCTGTATCCTTCTGATCCTTTCCTATCTGTGTATTTGTCCAAATGCCTTTTCAATGTTGTTATTGTACCCACCTTAATCAGTTCCACTGACAGCTCAGTCCGTTTGCGTACCACACTCTGTGTAAAAAAAATGCGCCGCAGGTTCCTTTTTATTTTTTTCCCTTTCCAAACATTAATGGATGTCCTCGAGTCCTCGATTCCCCAACCTTCGGAAAAAATTGAAGTATTCACCCCATGCACTGCTCTCATGATTTTTTTAACAGCGACACTTCAAGAAGAACCCATTCAGTTTCCAACACTGTAGAGAATTAAGTTCTAACCTGTCCAACTTCTGACTATAACTTAGAATCTTTAGCCAAGGAAACATGTTTGTAAATTTATTCTACATTCTTTCTAGTTCAATAATATCCTTTCTAGAGCAAGGTGAACAATACTGAACACAATACTCCAACTGCAGACTTACCAACAACCTGTACAACTGCAACACAACGTCGCAACTTCTATACTCAATGCACTGATGAAGGCCAGTGTGCCAACAGCCTTCTTCACTGTCCTGTGCATCTGTGACTCAAATTTCAGATAACCGTGCACCTAATCTCCAACGTCCTTTTGTTCCACTACACACCTTAAGCCCCTCTCATTCATCATTAAACTCCTACCTGGATTTGACTTTCCGAAATGTAAGACGTCACACTTATCTATATTAAACACCATTTGCCATTTCTCAGCCCACTTCCCCAGCTGGTCAAGGTACTGCTGCAATTTCTGATAATGTTCCTCACTGTAAACGATGTCTCCTACTTTAGTGTCATCTGCAAACTTACTAACCTTGCGTTGTGCACTCTGGTCCAAATCATTGATATAGATAACAAACAGCAATGGGCCCAGTACCGACCTCTGAGGCACTCCACTGGTCACAGGCTTCCAGTCGGACAAGCACACTTCCAACATAGCCATTTGCTTCATACTGTCAAGCCAATTGTGTTTCCAATTTGCCAGTTTACCTTGGAGTCCATGCGATCTAACCTTCTAGAGCGGCCCACCATGTGGAACCATATCAAAAGCCTTACTGAAATCCATACAGATTATGTTCACCACCCTGCCCTCGTCAAACCTCCTGGTCACTTCCTCAAAACACTCTATCAAAATTTGTAAGGTATGATCTGCCACGCACAAAGCTATGTTGACTGCTCCATATCAAACTCTGTCTTTCCAAATGCATACATATCTTATATCTCGGAACATTCTCAATCAGTTTCCGGAAACAGATGTGAAGCTTACTGGTCTATATTTCCCAGGCATTAATTTGCAGCCCTTCTGAATGAGGGCACAACATTATCTACTGCCCAGCCTTCCGGGTCCTTGGCCCCTGAACGGTCTACTCTCACCTGGTCAGGACCAAGAGATTTATCTGATTTTTTGCATTCTAATATGTCCAACAGCACCTCTATTGTGATAGGAACTATACCAAGATATGACAATTAACCTCCCAAAGATCACAGGTCTTCATGTCTTTCTTCCTGATAAACACAGAGGAAAAATTGAGGACCACAGGCATCTCTTGAGGTTTTACACATGCATGCCTATTTTGGATTTTAAGACGTCCTATTCTCTCTCTAGTTATTCTTTTTCTTTACACTACTGAATTTGGATTCACCCTATTCTGCTCAGCCAAGGCTGTCTCATACCCCACTTTCGCCCTGCTGATTTCCTTGTTCAGTAATCTCCTGTATCCCCTGTGCACCTCCAGGGATTCCCTTGATCCCAGCTGCCTGTACCTGAGCAATGTCTCATTTTTTTTGCTGGTCAGAGCCTCAATATCTCTTGTCATCCAGGGTTCTCTCTTCCAGCTTCACTTTCTCTTCACCCTCACAGGAACATATAAACCTTGACCTCGAGCTATCTCAGTTTTGAAGCCCTCCCATTTGCCCGGGACCCTTTTACCTGGAAACAAACTACTCCTATCAACCCCTGCGATCCTCTGTCTAATTCCAACAAATTATGCCTTATCCCAAATTAGAACTTGAATCTGTGAACCAATTTTGTCCTACCATAACTATTTTAAAATTAATACAGCTCGAGTTACATTTCCCAAAATGCTCCCACACTTTACCTCCGTCACCTGTCCTGCCCTATTTACCAACAGTAGGTTGAGTCTGTCCCTTCCCGAGTAGGACACTCTACATGCTGCTTGTGGATGCTTTCCTGAACACACTTAACAAATTACATTCCATCTAAGTTCTTAACAATCTGTAAGTACCAGTCTATGTTAGGATAATTTAAATCACCTATTATGACAACCCTATTGCTCCTGCAAGTCTCGCCAGTGTCCCTGCATATTTGTTCTTCTAATTCCCATTGATAATTTGAAGGCTTATTGTGCAACCACTGCACCATGACCACCCCCACCCCTTCTTACTTGTTTCACCATTCACAAAACCTCATTGGACATTATCTCAGTTATTTCATCTTTAAATACTAGTTTGATACTCGCCTTATTCAGAGCTATTGGTATTTAAATTGTTTCCATTTACATCTCTTCCTCGCAGTGACTTTCACATTCGCAGCATCCCTTGTCAAGGCGCAGTGGAGATATGGAGCTGTAAATGAATGGGAACTGCACATCCTGTCACTTTCAGCATTGGTTACATGTTTCTCCACACTAACTGTGCACCTAATCTCCAACGTCCTTTTGTTCCACTACACTCCTTAAGCCCCTCTCATTCATCATTAAACTCCTACCTGGATTTGACTTTCTGAAATGCAAGACGTCACACTTATCTATATTAAACTCCATTTGCCATTTCTCAGCCCACTTCCCCAGCTGGTCAAGGTACTGCTGCAATTTCTGATAATGTTCCTCACTGTAAACGATGTCTCCTAGTTTAGAGTCATCTGCAAACTTACTAACCTTGTGTTGTGCACTCTGGTCAAAAACATTGATAAAACATAGTGTTACCAAACAATGCAAAAGCCTGGGTTTATATACGAATGAACCAGTGCGGACTGCACAGCTCCCCATGCTGGACATTTAGTCCGGAATATAGATCAAGCATTGGTGTCGGCTGCACAGAGTTTCACTCTGGACATTGCTGGGTTGCATAGTGCTGTACACTAGCTGGACCTACACAGTGCTCCATCCTGAATATGTAATGGATGGGCTGGTTATGTGAGTTGGATGCGAATGTGAGAGTACTAAACATTTGGCAATGCCTTTGTTTTGTGTTTTAATTTTTGTGATTGGACTCTTCAAATCTCGACTCATCCGGTTAGACCCATCCCTCTGGATGAGTGATGGTGACTGATGTTACAGCATCTGAGTCTGCAACATGACCAACAAATGCAGCAAAGGCTGCAGAGAGGACAATCTCCGTAAAATAGAATGATGGAATCACCATCAGATCAGCTGTGGTTTTAGTGAATGTTGAGGCACTATTGAATGGGCCACTAATGCAATTTATTCATATATTTCTGTTTGTTTCCAAGCAAACTCCCCTTCTCTACTCGTGTCCCATACTGGTGGGGAGTGAGTCACCTCCTGCTGTCCTTGTGTAACAGGATTCTGGGGCCTCACTAACTTCCAGATTTCCCTGTGCCCAGTTTCGAGCACTGAGTGAATCCTTCCTGTCCCTGTGTCCCAGTATCAAGCAGTTGAGTGACTATCCAAGGTTTGTGAAAATACATGTCCTCCTCCTGTTCCTGTGTAACAGGCTTCAATAGCTCTGTGCTCAACTGGTGCTCTTGTAGAATGGATTTGTGGGACTGAATGGCCTCTTCACATTCCTTACAGATGCTCTTGACTAAAAGCCTTTCTCCTGTTTCTGCAAAACATCATCAAAATCTGAATGATGTATTTTTGTATTTTACTCTCAGCAATTGAGCAAACAAGCTGACTGACAGAATTCAGAAGCTGTATAGCCTCCTCCTGTTCCTGTGTTATACACTCAAGAGGCAATAGAGTCTCAGAGATGTACAGAACGGAAAAAGACCTTTCGGTCTGATCGTCCATACCGACCAAATATCCGACATAAATCTCGTCCCCCTTGCTAGCATTTGGCCCATCTCCCTCTAACCACTTGCCATGCATGAATCCGTCAAAATGCCTTTTAAATGGTGTAACTTTACCTGCCTCCACTACCCCTTTTGGCTGTTCAATCCATACACACAGCAATCTCTGTGTGAAAATGTCCCTATTTAAATCTTTCCCCTCTCCCCTTAAACTAATTTTGGACTCGCCAATCCTGGTTAAAAGATATTGACTGTTTAAATTATCTATTCCCCTCATGATTTTATAAACGTCTTTAAGGTCACCCCTCAGCCTCAACACTTGAAAATAGTCCCAGCCTATTTAAACTCTCCCTGTAACTCTAACCCTCCAACACCTACAACATTATTTTAAATATCTTCTGCACTAATCTTTCCGCCAGCAGGGTGACCAGAATTAAAGGCAATATTACAAAAGTAGCCAAAACAATGTACCATACAGGTGCAACATGTCATGCAAATGTTTAGACTCGAAGCACGCACCAATAAAGGGAAGATCACCAAGTGCCTTCTTCACTACGCTGTCTACATGTGCCAGCACTTTCAAGGAACGGAGAACCTGCACCACAAGGTGACACAGTAGCTTAGCGGTTAGCATTGCTGCTTCAGAGCGCAGCGATCTGGGTTTAATTCCATCCTTGAATGACAGCCTGTGTGGGGTTTGCACATTCTCCCCGTGTCTGCATGAGTTTCATCCGGATGTTATGTTTTATTCTGACAGTATAAAGACACACAGATAAGGGTAGAATGGCCATGCTAAATTGCGTAAAGTACCCAGGGATGTGTAGGTGAAGTGGTTTAGACATGGAAAATGCAGGCTCAGGGGGATAGGGCAGGGATTTGTCCAGTGCGATACTGTTTAGCGGTTCAGTGTGGCATCATTGGGCCGAATAGGCTTTTTCCTCACTGTAGGGATTCGATAATGTCTATGGAGTTCTCCTTAATTGGCAGCTTTCGACAGTACCCTACTTATATGCCTTGCCTTGATTTGTGTTGCCAAACTGCATTTAACTAAAATAAACTCCATCTGCCACTCCTCGGCTCACCTAAGCAAGGACCCATTATAGTCTCAGAGATCATTCTTCACTGTCGACTACACCACCAAATTTGGTATTATCTACAAACTTACTGACCGGACTTCATATACTCAAATGCAAATGATTTGTGTAAGTGACAAAAGGCAGTGGACCCACTATTGATCTTTGCGGCACGCCACTGGTCACAGGTCTCCAAGTTTCCAACATTCACGAAAATCTTGGATCTAAATGGCGAGCTCTCCCTGTATTCCAGGCAGTCTAACCTTGTTAACCAGTCTACCATGTAGAACATTTTGGGTTTCTTAATGAATTCCATAAAGACAACATCCACTGTCCTGCCTTCATCAATCATCTTCATCACTTCCTTAAAAAATTCAATCGAGTCAGTGAGACGTGATCTCCAATGATCAAAGCCCTCTTCAGTCCTTGTCTTTCCAAATGCATATACATCCTTTCCCACAAAATCTCCTCCAACAATTTAGGCACCCATGACGTCAGTTTCACTGATCTATAGTTACCCGTTTTTCCCTTACTTTCTTAAATAATGACACTACGTTAGCAGCTCTCCAGTCGTTTGACACCTCAGCTGTGGAAATCAATGTTACAAATATATCAGCAAAATGCTGAGCAATCTCTTTCCTCACTTCCCACAAGTATCTGGGATACAACTGATCAGGTCCTAGGGATTTGTTCACCGTTATGTGTTTTAAAATGTCCAACACCTCCTTGTAATATAGATACGTTTCAAGGTATCGCTATATACTTCTCCATTCTATCGCTCTTGTAACCTCCTATGTATTTCCATACATAGGTAGCCTTACTGATCTTTAAGGTGCACTATTCTCTCCCTAGTTAATCTTTTGCCATTAAAGGATGTGTAGATTTTTTTCAATGCCTCGTTAACCCTATTTCTAAAGCCATCTCCTGGCCACATTTTTCTGGCCCGATTTCCCCGTTGACTATGCACGTACTGCCCTTATACTCCTCTCGGGATTCACTTGATCTCAGCTCTGTTTACCTGACATATGCCTCCTTCTTTACCTTGACCAGAGCATCAATATATCTAGCCATCCAGCACGGCTTGCACTCACCAGCCTTGCCCCTCTCACTAATGAGAAAACGTTGGCTCTGGACTCTATGAAACCAAGTTTTGATAGCCTTACACTTCCCAACCATCCCTTTACCTGTGAATAGGCTGTTCCAATTAGCCTTTCACAGGGCTCGCCTAACACTTTCAAAGTTGTTTTGTTCAAAGTTAGAACTTTAATGTTTTTATCAGGTCTTTCCTATTCCAAAATTAATTTAAAACTAATATTTATGCTTAACAGACTTGAAAGTTAAATAAACATTTCCTGCCCCTCTGTAACAGGCTCGAGAGCCCGAATGGGCTCCTCGTGGCCCTCTGTAATGGACTGGAAAGACTGAATGGCCTCCTCCTGTACTTATGAAACAGACCAGAGACATTAAATGACACAGCGACCAGTGGATTACGAGCAGCCGTTAAACTGTATCTGATGGAGGTCTATTCCTTCCCAGTTACAGAAACACAAACAACACAATGTACTCCAGGTTCCTTCTCAGTAACACCTCATACAGCTTCAGCGACACATCTCTTTCAAGTTTGACAGGTAGTCAAACCTTGTTAAGCAGTCTACCATGTCGAACATTTGGTTTTCTTACTGCATTCCATAAAACAACATCCACAGACCTGCCTTCATTAATCATCTTCATCACTTCCTCAAAACATTGCACTGAGTCAGTGAGACGTGATCTCCAATGTACAAAGCCTTCTTCAGTCCTTGTCTTTCCAAATGCATACACATCCTTTCCCTGAAAATCCCCTCCAACCATTTATTTACCATTGACGTCAGGCTCACCAATCTCTGGTTACCTGTTTTTTTCCTTACTTTCTTAAATAATGTTGGCAGTATGTGCCAATATTCTAGATTTCCATCTTTTCAAGTATGAACAGGCTAATATAGGCTCAACTATCTTTCTTGTATTCCTCTGTAAGAGGCCCATAGGGACAGAATTGCTTTGGCCTGTTGCTGACCAGCAGTCTCAATTCTCTGTCTCGAGGTTATGAAAGGATTTGATAGCAGGGCACTTAAAACCAGGATAAGCCTCACACTTCTCAATACGTATTATACGTTGGGTTCAGATATCTAGAAACTAGCCCACCCGACTTAATTTTTTATGCAGCTGATCTGTTATTTTATAACTGCCTCCTTTCATAAACAGAGTGGAACATATATAGACCCCTGCATGTTCTGTTACTACACTCATATACAACTAAAAAAAAGATTAAACAGATTTAAAGATTTATGGTCCATCCCTCAGCAACCCTCATCCATTCCATCCAAACCCAGTAAATGTTCCCTTTTATAGTGATATGAAAAGTGATGTGTGGAACTGGTTAATTGAGCCTGTTAGCTCAGTCATGAGTTGGAGATGCCGGTGTTGGACTGGGGTGTACAAAGTTAAAAATCACACAACACCAGTTTATAGTCCAACAGGTTTAATTAGAAGCACACTAGCTTTTGGAGCGCTGGTCCTTCATCAGGTGATAGTGGAGGACGCACTTCTAAGGCACAGAATTTATAGCAAAATTTTACAGTGTGATGTAACTGAAATTATATCTTGAAAAATACCTTGACTGTCTGTTGAGTCTTTCATCTGTTCCAATACCATGATAGTTTCACTTCTTTCATGCGTAAATCACAAAAACATTTTTAAAAAAGAAAGTTGCATTCTCAAGTTAGCTGTAACAATGAGTGTTAGCCAAACAACATGTTGAAGTTGTTAGCCCGCTGTGTTCTCTGTCTATGCCATTATGTTTAGATTGATTCAAATCTAAAAAGTGAAATAACAGAGTTTTACATGAATGCATGCAGTTTTTGAGCGTAGTACAATAAAACTCTGCAAGTACAAATTAACCCCACAAAATATATGTGTGCATGTGGGTCTTTGTGTGTGTGTGTGTGTGTGTGTGTCGGTCTGGGTTGGGGTGAGTGTGAGAGAGAATGTATATGTGTGTGTGTGTACTGACGTAGAGTGTCTTAAGTCGATGAGAGGGTGCATGTGTGATTGTGGGAGTGTGTGTGCTTGTCTGGGGTGGGGGATTTTGAGTGTCAGTGAGAGAGTGTATATGTGTGTGCATGAGTGTAGAGTGGTCTAAGTCTCTGATGCCCATGTGATTGTGGGAGTTTGTGTGTCTGTAAGGTTGTGTGTGAGTGTCTGTATGCGTGCCTGTGTACATTTGTGTCCATGTGTATGTGTATGTATAGGAGTGCCTGTGTGTGTGAGAGAGAGAGAGAGAGAGAGAGAGAGAGAGAGAGAGAGGGAGAGAGAGAGAGAGAGAGAGAGAGAGAGAGAGAGAGAGTAGGAGTGTCTGGGTGTGTATAGTGCAATAGTGGTCACCTGTAATGTGACATGAACCCAAGGTCCCGGTTCAGGCCCTCCCTTTGTGTACTGAAATTAGCTATCAGCCTCTGCTCGGCCACTTTTCACTGCTGCCTGTCCTGAAGTCCGCCTTGGAGGTTTGTCACCCGTAGGTCCATGGATGAAGATCCTGGACCACTGAAGTGTTCCCCAATTGGGAAGGAACACTCCTGTCTCTCTGTCTCCAGTGTGCGGTGCCCATTCATCTGTTGTCATAGCCTTTGCTGGGTTTCCCAGTGTTTGTACAGTGACTGTGATTAATGCCAATCTCCATGGATTCTAATTATCCCAGTGGAGGGTTTCCATCTTTTAATGACAAATGGGCGCCATTCAATGTGTTATCCCATAACATGAGCGGGAGCATCACCGACAGCACTGACAGGGAACAGCAGATCCAGGGAGAAGGGGAGGAGAGATCAGAATTGAGAACATTAGACTGGAATGTTGCAAAAATATATCAGAATATGGGAACATTAGACTGGCATGTTCCAACAATAGACTGGAGTTTATCCAATTATGTTTGGCATCTTTCTGCATTTTATGGCTGGCCATTATAATTGCGGATTTCTTACACTATTCTCATTATTCAATATATTTATTATCCTTTCCTGGCTATTGTTTGTGTTCCTGGTAAGTGTCACTGTCCAGATTTGTTTTTCTATAAACCGGTTATGACTGTATTACTGTTATTTCATATAGTCCACACTTCTTGTCACTATTATTTTCCTGTTGAAACTCTCAATCCAAATATCAATCTACAGACCACTACTAACAACATCAATGAACGTGTTCAATTACTGTCTCCCTCTCTGTTCTGGCAGTGTTACTCACGGGTCTCTATGTTGACCTACTCAGTTCCAGCTGCGAACTACAATTTATTGTATCATTGCCTTTGTCATTTAAATATTAAGAGCATGGAGGTCACTCTCTCCTGTTCTGTTACAAACTCGACTTCCTTCCACTGTTTCCATCCCATCCCTGGCCAATAACTGCGACTGAAGTAGACAAGACACAAGTGTGGGAGATCACTTTGACCATGAGCTGATTCCTGACACCATGCCCTGACCATTTCTAACTTGAAATTGTCACCACTTCAGAATATATCTCACTGGCTTGTTCCATCTGCTGTTTGAACCTTGAGCTATGAAATACAGTCTTAATGAAGCCAATAATCTGCTGCTGACACTCCCGACTTCAAACATTCCCAAGCAAATCTGATTCGAACTCAACCAAACTCACATCCATCTGTCATTCATGTAAATGCCGATGTATATTGTTATTGTGTCTGGCAATGCCATTATTTTGATATTCTCAAACACTTTATCTCATCTGTCCATGAAACTTCTCTCGTTCTCTCTCTGTTGATTAACAAAAAGCCTGCCAGTTGTTCTTATTTAAAATAGTTTCCTCCATGTGCGTTCCTTCTCAATCAATGAGTTTCACATTCAACCACGCCAATCGCGCGTACACACGGACTCTCTCTTAGTTTCTGATGAGCACACACACACACGCAGCAAACCTTCCCATTGTAGGCAGTAATCTGATGCGAGTATAATTAGCATATGATAGTAAAGTTTTGAATACTCTCATGCTGGGCAGTTTACTGAGCACACTAGCAAGGTCTGCACAGTTCTCCATGCTTGGCTGTCATCTTGTCCCAGTTTATGTTGTTTGTGGTGTTCTGTGAAGCAGATTGAGTATTTGATGTAACAAACCATGCCAGCTGATCTGACATTGCCTTTATTCAACGTTCTCATTCTTGTCATTTTACTCTCGAAGAGCTCACTTCTCCAGTTCGTCCCACTGCCCTGTCTGATTCCCCATATTTCCACAATATTTTTTCCGATAATTAACTGTCTGTTTCTGTCTTTAATGTTAATCTTTCCGTCCCTCTGTATTTTTCCTTGGGCTTAGCTTTTGGCTCCCTAGTGTATCAAGTGCTGGCATTGTGTAGTTCAGAAAGAGTGAAATGGTGTGTTTCAGGCTGTTGTTCACTTCGCGATGATCCATGGACAGGAGTGTTTTAGAAGTTATGAGACACATCCTTGTAACTTGGTCTGTACCTGAATTTGTCCCTCTCCGGTGACCTTGCGATCAGTAACACGAGGAAGCCCCTTAAGTAAAGGACCAGGCATCTAAATTGTATGACAATGCTGTCACTTTTTTTAAAAAAAGGATTATTTTCTCCTTTTTTAAATAAGAGATCTTAAAGGCCAAACTGCCTACTGAAAACGGCTCAAGTAAACAATTTACGACGCTTTTAGGGTTTATAATAAATAGCAGTAATAATGGCCTCGTAACTTATCCCCATCTGCTACTCTCTCTGAAACCTGACTTGATGCTGTTTCCTCCTGGATGGGGGACTGTATGAAGTATGTATGTCTGAATGTTCCTTTTTGCCAAGGCGTGTGTTTATGGGATGTTAGTATATTGGAACTGTTCATTTGTAGAAGGTATTATATCCATTATTCGGTTAAGGTTTCCAATAGTTAAATTATTCTAAATTCCTCTTCATTGTGTATGGATTTTCATTAGAATGTTTAAATATATTGTGTTTTGCTTAATGTTGGGTGGGTTTGACTAGTAGCATCACATCTGGAACACCCAGTTCACATCTCCCGTTAAAATCAGAAAAGGGTGGCATTCAAGTTACCCTCTTAAAATAGTTTGAGGCAGTCTAGTTGGTCTATAGCAAACTGGGGACTCTTGTCTGGTTCTAAATCGATAATACCAAATTGGGTTTAGAATTACAATCCCTACAGTCTGCAAACAGGCCATTCGACCCAACAAGTCCACGCCACCCTCCGAGGAGTAACCTGCCCAGACCCATTCCTCGACCCTCATATTACACATTTACCCCGACAAAGGATCCTAACCCACATACATCCCTGAAAACTACGAACAATTTAGCATGGTCAATTCACCTGACATGCATATCTTTGGATTGTGTGAGGAAACCAGAGAATCCAGAATAAGCTCAAGCAGACACTGGAGATTATGCACCGGGAGACTATTTGGTTCAAATATTGTGTTTGGCAGCTGTTAGTGTCTTTTGTTCCGGATGTGGTTTGTGTATAAAGATTCTTTCAGTCACTAAGAGTTCACTGGATGTGGAAGAAGTTAAGTTGGGGGGTTTAAAAAAGGTAATGAAGGCAAAGCTGTAGGAATTGGCAGGCAAGCCTGAGTTGGGTTTGCTTCTGTCTGTGAGAAAATGAGAGATAATTACAGCTATAGTTCGGGGATTACATTTGACGGAACCGCCATCAGACTCTTTGGAAATGGCTACAATTCAATTTCAAATGAGACACTTTGAACATGAGAAGGAATTGAAACAGTTTGAATTATGATGAGAAATAGAAATAAAAGAAAAGGAAATGAAGAAGGAAGAGAGTAAA
Source organism: Chiloscyllium plagiosum (assembly GCF_037043375.1). Taxonomy (NCBI): domain Eukaryota; kingdom Metazoa; phylum Chordata; class Chondrichthyes; order Orectolobiformes; family Hemiscylliidae; genus Chiloscyllium; species Chiloscyllium plagiosum. The sequence goes on along the minus strand of NW_028270184.1, from coordinate 59,404,079 downwards.
GGAGAGAAGAAAAGCAGAGAGTTCCAACTTCAAATGTTCTCAATTATGGAGAAAAGTTGACATAGAAGGCGGAGATAACGGTAGATGGTCGGCTGGATGAGAAGGATAGTGAGGTTGAGCAACCCTGTAGTAGCCAATGGCCTTATGGGGTTCTGTCTAAATGCATCCAGACATTATCTAAATTCGATGAGAAGGATGGAGAAGCCTTTTGAATTTCATTTGAGAAAGTGGCTAAACAAATGCAGTGACCAGTGACCATGTGGATTTAGTTGATCCAGTATGGGGTGGTGAAGAAAGCCATCTGAAGTGCATATGAGCTTGTGCCAGAAGACAACAGACATTTTTTCTGGAATCTCAACAACAGTCCCTGGTTAAACTCACATTGAGTTTGAAAGCATAAAACAAAGTAATTTTGAAAGGCGGTAAGGGTATTAAAAACAGAGCAAAGCTATGACACAGTTAGAGAGATTCTTATTTTGGAGAAGTTCAACAATTCACTTCCTGCAGTCGTGAGAACTCGTGTGGAAGAGCAGAGAGTTACAATGGCAAGATTAGAAGCTCATATGGCTGATGATGATGATTTGGTTCAGAACTCAAAGTTTGGTTTCTGTGCGGGATGGAAAAGATTGTGCGAGATCTTAAAATATATACCTGTGAAACTAAGCTTTACTGGCATAGGCCAGGAGTAGCAGGGAAAGAGGTTACAGCATTAAGAAGCATGTAATTCGTTTATGCTGAGACATGAGGAGCGATGTCATTCAGAAGGACTGTTGGTGAGATGAGAAGTGCTCCATTACGTAACGTGTGGTTGGAGTGTCCGGTGGAAACATCAATAGATTTATTCCACAATGGGGAAGGAGGCCTTGAGCTTCGTGTTGGCGTTACAATATTTCAGCATTTAAATTGCGAATATCAGACATGAGTCAAATCTTTATCACTGATCGTGAACCCTTAAAATTTTGGAGAAGTTTAGGGAGAGAAAGACCAGTCTGTTTCGATTGAGCTTATTATTGCTGCCATTCAATTTGAAATTACACAGGTGACAGGGCGAGAAAACCTAACTTTTGACACGTTGTGGAGAGTTGGATGAAGAAAGACAAAGGCATTCTGTGGCAGGAGTAAAATGATAGAAATCGAATCTAGTTGTGAACATTTGTATGCTCAGAGTCAATGTTATATATTATATATATATATATATATATATATGCACGCATATACATGTATTGCAGACTACTAACAGAGGATGTCTAGGAGGTCTAAAATGAATCCACCGTTGTATATTTATCGATTATTTTATTAAAGATGGAGTCGTGAGGATACTATCTGTCAAAAGTTTATTTTCTCTTGGATTTTTTTTGAATGGAGGTTTTAAATGCAGAGGTGCAGAACTGCTGTCTGAAAACATTTAAAGCAAATAACTGAGAAAGCCTTTAAGTTTCATTAAAACGGTGGTAACAATGGAAGGGCAGTAGCCAGCTCTTCCAGACCAGGTTTCCTCGTTTTGTTTTTAGCTGCAGCATTCAGAAGCTGTTGGGGATCCTAGAAGGGTTGGAAGTTTCAATACATGATCTCCAGCTGCTTTTCTCTCAGATCTCTGTTGATGTTGTTCCTCCTGGATTGAAAAACTGCTGTAAGGATCTGTATTTGAACATATCTTTGGGCCAAGCGGTGTTAACCAAGAAGGTGCAGTATCTATTGTTTTTGTAAGTGTTCCAACATATAAGCTACACCAAAGTTTTCTTTTCTTTGATTGTATTTTAACTAAAGCATTTTAATAGATTATATTTTGCTTAATGTCGAGTGGTTTGACCAGTCGCAACATATCTATATTCAGAATAAGGAAAGGTTTGGGTCTAAGTGGCCTTCTTAAAATATTTTGGGGGGATCTGGACTGGTCCACAACACTTGTACCGAGGGGTTTCGGACCGGCTCCTGTAATTGAAAATTTAGTGGAGGGGCAGGGGATGCTTTGCTGGAGGATGTGCTGCGAGCTGCCTCAAACATTCAGGGAGACCTGAGGATTTGGTGACCCAACTTTGAATGGAACATGGGGACTGTAGTTACAGCATCAGGGTCTGCAACCTGAACAACCAATGGAGCAGAGGCTGCAGAGAAGGGAAGCTCTGAAACCACGGAGTGTGTGCGTGCGGTGAAAGGGATCTGCTATATCCACCCCGGGTTTTCCAGGAACAGCTTCCCAAGCTCCACTTAACCCAGGAGCAGAGTGTGAGGGGTCCTGACTGAACAAGGGGCTGATCATAGAGCGGTATCACCTCCTTCAACACGACCTGCAGCTTCACACCAGGGGGAAGATGATGCTGCCAGTGGTTGTGATGGTCACTGTTTCATTCAGCTTCTATAATCCAGAACTTTCCAGGCAGGACTAGGTGACGTATCCATCGTTTCGCAGTATCTCAACATCAAATGTCACCATTCGGTGATGGAGGATATATATGGTGGATGAGATAAATACATTGTTTCTCCCACAGCAGGGAGCTGCCGGGTGTATCCAGTATAGTGGGATTCCCGATGGTGTACATGGCATCTGCAGAGTCCCCATGTCAATGGGGAGAGGTAGAGGAACTGAAGGAGCTCTCTCTCTCTCTATTAATGTTACAGTGTGACCATCACAGTGCATCATGTTGGTAAATACCCACTGTCCTGGCATCAATCACGGCCTCTTCATTCAGAAGCAGTCAGCCATTTTCATCGTCTTCGGGTCTCCAGGTAGAAAGAAATGAATATATCTTGGATAAAGGCCGTCCCCTTGATGCACGTTTCAAAACACCATCCCCACCACCAATCAACCACATCAAAGTATTCCATGTGTACGGAGAGGAATGGGGTCACTTGGAGTGTCTGGGAGCAGACGATCAGGGATGGAGTAAAACCTTCCCTGTCTGAACGGATCTGAGTGAACCCCCAGTACACAATATCATTTATCCCTGTAATCCCTCTCCATTTCAGTAACATACTGCCTTCCATTATTCCTGTAAATGGATTGACAGGTTATATCATGTTAAATTCTACCTGCCAAACTATTATCTATTGCATTTAACTCTCTGAATCTATTTGCAGACTTTCCACCCTCTCGTGATAATTTAATCTCTTGCTGACCACAGCGACATCACCAAACTCAGCATCTGTATATCTGTTCAATTTATCTTCATAAGACAACACTTCAAATATGGAATCAATCTAATGAAGCTCTTCTGAATTGCCTCCAATGGAAATAGCTCATTCTGCAGGACACCCAAACTGTACTCCAGTTGTAGCCTCACTAATGCTTTGCATAGCTACACCAACACTCCCTGCCTTTCTACTCTACCGTTTTATAAATAACCACTGAAATTATGTTTGCATTTCTCATTACTAGCAGTACCCGCAGGCAGGTTTTCTATGATATGCAAGCAGACACCCAGATCCCTCTGCACCTAAGCACTTCGAACTTTCTCTCCATTTAAATAATAATTTGTCTCTCTATTACACTGGCCAACTTGAATAGCTCCATATTTATTCACGTTAAGTTTCCTTGCCAACTGTTGGCCCGTTCACCCAACCTATCCATATAGTTTTAAAATCTCTTGCATCATCATTCCGAAGTAATTTCCCACCAATGTTAGTGTCATCTGAAAATCTGGCATCATATTTTCTATCCCATCAACCGAGTACAGTAATAACATCGATAGCAAATGGTTGAGGCATGAGTACTGAAATCAATGGCACCCGACAAATTTCATTTGCCAAAAGAAAATGACACATTTATCCCTTCTGACTACATTTTGTTGGTTAATCAATCGTCCATCCAAGCGTATTAATTACTCCTAAACCCATGTTGTCTGACCTTACCACTTACTCATTGGAGAAGCGACATATCCGATGCCTTCAGGAAGACCAGATATGTTCTATCTCCAGGATTCCCACGATCCACCTTGTTTGTAACATCTTCAAATAACTCAAGCAAACAATTGAAACACGATTTAGCCTTCATAAAACCATGTTGACTCTGACGAATTGTGGTTTAAGTTTGCAAATGTCCTGAACAATGGATTCTAATAATTTGCCTTAAATTACAATAGTTTATTGTTACACTTTAGTCCCTAATGTATACCATTATTACAAGTTCTTCCCTTTTGAAAACCTTTACGTTTTCTTTGAATTCATGTTTAACAGGCACAAGACTTTAAGAGGTCTACTCCAATTGCTGTGTAAGAGGCATGTGTGGCTGAATGGAGTCATCATCCTGCTGATGTACAATATCGATGGGCTGACGTCTTTCTGGTGTTCCCATGTTGTCATCTCCAAGGCCAGAATAACCTCCTCCTGTTGATGCTTTAGAGGATTGGGAGATTATGGAATCTTACTGTTGCTGCCTAACTTTGAGAGGCTGATGGGTCTTCTCATACTTCTCCATAACAGGTGAAAATACTGAACGGTCTCCTCATGTATCCAGGTGATGTGACCGAGGGAGTAATTGGTCTTCTCTTCTTCCCATACAACAATCACGTGTCTAAATTACCTCTTCCTTTCTCATGAAAAAAGTCTCAGATAGTTTTTATCCTTATCCAATTCAATTGCTCGGTGGGTCTGAATGGTCTCCTATTATCCCAGTGTAACAATCTCCAGTCACTGTGTGACCTCTTCCAGTTCCTATGTTACAGACTTGAGGAGGCTGAATGGACTGATCCTGTTACTGTTTAACAGGATACTGGTGCAGCATAGGCTCGAGTTCCTGATTGGCCTCCTTCGATAAGTGTATATCAGGCTCCAGGGGCTGATCCTGTTTTGGTGTAACAGGTTTGAAGGCCTGGTTATCCTCCTGTTGTTCCTGTGTAGCAGGCTGGAGAACGGAATGGATTCCTACACTATCTGTGTAATTCACTTCACTTGTTGAATCCTTCTGTCATTTATGTTCAAATAAGATCATCTATAATTTTTGTAAACTCCAATGGCTACTGAGTCAATCTGATCATCCTTTCATTATAAGCTAGCACCTTCATTGCAGGAATGAATTGAGGGAACTATTTCTAAGCTGCGTCCAATATAACAACATCCTTTCTTCATTGAAGAGATTAAATCTGAAACAGACTACTCCAGATGTGATCTCATTAAGACCCTGTACAGCAGCAACAACACTTTACCAGCCTGCTTTAAGGTTCCCACCCAGCTTAGAGCAGTCTCAGCTCTCTGGGGGAATACAGAGCATTTTGGCAGATCATTGTCCTTCTCTACTCCATCAGCATAACGGGAGATCTGGAGAAATTAAAGTTTGAGAAGATCATAAATGATGTGGTGAGACGATCTCTACCATTAATCTCCCCAGAGCCCACGTAGCTCAGATTCCACAGAATCTAGTAAGATGGAGCGCAAACACAGCAAGGAGGAGCAAACATTGATGGGAGTTATATATCAAAGTGAAAGCTGCAATACAAATTCTGGACATGTTATAAAGCAGGAAATGAGATATACACATTGTGGGTATTGCAGTAATAATGTACTGTTTACATTATATCTAAACTGTGTTAACCCAATTGAAGCTGATGCAGGGGAAAATGGATTTCATGGCCACGTGTGAGATGGTTTGCATTAACATTATGTTGAGCACTGAGCTCGAGATCAGGTTATTTAGGAATTGGTGCTGAGTGATCAGAAGAGCTAATTGAAACTTTTCCTGGAAAGGACCTTTTGGGAACAGTGCCCACAATGTAGTGGTTTTCCTTTATGCTGTTTGAGTACACGGAAGTTTTTGTTTTATTTGAAGTAACCGTTATAAATCTGAGTCATGCAAGCCATGAAGGTGTGAGGAGAAAGTGGGGACGACAGATGCTGGAGATCAGAGTCGAAGAGTGTAGTGTTGGAAAAGCACAGTCAGGCAGCATACTAAGAGCAGATAAATCGATGTTTCGGGCATAAGCTCTTCATCAGGAATGAAGCTTTTGGGCCAAGGGGGCTGAGAGACAAATGAGAAGGAGGTGGGACTGGGGGAGGTAGCTGGGATTGCGATAGGTAGATGAAGGTGAGGTTGAAAGTGATAGGTGATTAAGACAGACAGAACGCCTCATCTCCTGCATCCATTAAACCCAATGTGGTCTTCTCTCCATTGGCTAGGCAGGAGGTCAACTTGTGGATCATTTCAGCGAACATCTCTGGGACAGCCACACTGAACAACTCCATCGCCTTTTGGCTGAGCACTTTAAATCCCCTTCCCACTCTGCCAAGGACATGAGGGTCCTGGGCCTGCTCCATCGCCAAACCCGAGCCATCAGAAGCCTGGAGGAAGAAAGCCTCCTCTTTTGTCTTGGGACCTTCCAGCCACAGGGGATCACAGTGGATTTCCCTATTTCCCAATTTCCCCCAAATCCCACCTGATCCCACTCCAACCTTCCAAGTCTGCATCGCCCTTTTGAATGTTCCTATGTGTCCAACTTCCTTCCTATCAATCTGGTCCACCCTCCTCTCGGACTATCACTTTCAACTCCACCTTCATCTACCTATTAGATGAAAGGAGGCAGCTTAGAAAAATGTCCGATGTTGCAGTAAGCCATGGATTCAGAGAAATGTAGACCCAGCAAAGGATGACCAAGAAACTGAGAAGAAAATCAACAAGAGAAAAGCGTGCAAACGAAAGAAAAACATAAAGACTCATAAAAAGCGTCTATCAATGTATGAAAAAAATAAAAACCAGGTCAAATGTGGAACAGTTGGTGTCCGTTCACGATAATTTATTGCAGAGAACAGAGAAATCGGAGGGAAAAGAAACAGTTTCTTTGTGTCTATCTTCATGGAAGAATATCAAGAAATTCTTCCAGATATACCAAGTGACCACGGGACCTCTGTAAGTAAAGTATAAGATCATTCTTATCAATGTTGTCGTCATCTTTGAAAAGAAAGCTGGATTGAGTATTTATAAATCTGACAGACTAGTTGCACTTCATACAAGAATTTCAGAGGAACCAGCAATAGACATGTTGATTGCATTTCGGATTTTCACTTTATTTTCCGACACATTCCCGAAATCTGGATAAGGCAAAGGTTATAAATATTATCCAACAGTTTATGAAAGGATGAAGATGGATAGTGATGAACTACAAACCAGTTAACTTGTCATCTGCAGTCGGGTGTCTGTTGGACTCGATTACAAAGAACATGCTACTAGATAGTTAGAAGGTAATAACATAACTGGGGAGTGTGAGAATGTACCGATGAAAGGAAAACCAGAAGTGGCAAACATTTTTTGGAATGGTTTGAAGATGATTCTTGGATACTTAGGCAATGAAGAACCAATTGGTAACGTGGAGTTGGATATTTAGGAGCTCTTTTTTAAGAACTCACAGTGTAAGCTCATAAAAAAAGTTAAAGCGAGAGGTAGTGGGAAGAACATATGCAAATGGAAAGTAAAAATAAGGTTTACATTCTTGTGGATGCAATTGGAATATAGAGAATGCAGTGAATCAGTTGTATCAAATGTTAGGGAGACTAAACTTAGAGGATTGTGTATCGTTCGGAGTCCCAATCTCAGAAAGAATACACTGACGATAAAAGAACTGCAAAAGGTATCATCCAAATTAATCCCTAAAATGATTATCCAGATTAATTCCTAAAATAGCAAGATTGTTTGATGTGGAATCTCAGCACGTGATTCCGAGTTTCAAAACATGAGCGGTGATTGCAGTGAAACTTAGAAACATAGCGGGGACTGAATAACAGAGGGACATGGAGAAGTACAAGTAGGCGAGATCAGGAAGAATCACACGTTATTCTACACGGACAAGTAGAACCGAATAATCAGCAAACAGCTAGTGTCCATTAGAAACCAAATGGGCAATCTGTGTGTCAAGCTGGAGAACATTGATGGATTGCTACATGAGATATTCACATCTATTTTACTTGGAGAAGGAGGAGGCAGGTACAGAATTCAAGAAGATGGACTGGACAACTCTTGAACAGATTGATGTAAAATATGAGAAGGGATTTGAGGCTTTGTTCTGTATAAATTTGGACCAATCTCCATGTCTGAATGAGTTGTATCACAGTCGGCTGTTGGGGACAAGGGAGGAAAGACCCTGACTGAATATTTAAATTAGAATCTGACCATAGGGGAGGTGCCAGAGGACTGGAGAACTGCTTATACGATTCCACTACACCGTAAGGGTGGGAGAGATAGGCCAGGTGACTATAGACGAGCGAGTATTTGATCACTGTTAAGAAAACTACTGGAGAAAATAGGGAAGGAGAAAATCGAACTCCAATCAGAGTCACAAGGTTTGATCAGGGATAATCATCATGACTTTATCAGAAGGAAGTCATATCCAATGGGTTTGATTGCATTATTTTGAGGTGGTCGATTGTTTTGTTTTGTCGGCAGGCCTTTCAAAAAATCCCATCTGGAAACTGACAAATAAAGTAAAACCTCACAATATGAAGGATAACTTGACAAGTTACAACGAAAATTGTCCCTCTGTTATTCAATCCTTTTGATGTTTCAAAGTTTCACTGCAATCACCTCTCATGTTTTGAAACTTGAGATCACAGGCTGAGTTTCCACATCAGACAATCTAGCTATTTTAGGAATTAATCTGGACGCAGAGTGTGGTGAGAGAAGGCTGTTTGTGTGACTGGAGACCAGTGTCCCCTGGTGAACCAAAGGGATCAGTGCTCCGTCCCTTATTATTTGTGTTATTCATAAAAAAAGATGTGAATGTGGAGGGGGCTAGGTGGACAATGGGGGAGGTGTGATAATTAAGTGTATGTTTGACATAAAAATTTGCTGGGTAGTTAGCAATGAGGAGGAAGGCTTTAAGTTACAGGAAGATGCAGATGGAATGGTCAGATGGACAGATCAATGGCAGATGGAATGTAACCCTGATAAATATGAGGTGATGCACTTTGGAAGAAGGAACCAGACAGGGGAGGACTCAATGAATGGCAGCACACTGGGAACTTCAGAGTGTGCTTCTCCACACATCCCTGAATGTGACTGGACAGGTTAATGGACTAGTTAAGAATTGGACCTTGGGTGTAGCGTTTCCTAATCAGGGCATAGATTATAAGAGCAATACAGGGCTTTGGTTCGGACAAAATGGAATACTGTGTGTAGTTTTGTGAGCCACATTCCAGGAAGGATGTGATTGTACTCGAGGGGGTGCAGAGGTGATTCACCAGGATGGTCCCTGGGATGGAGCATATCAGCTATGGAGAGAGGCTGGATAAGCTCGGGTTGTTTACTTTGGAGCAGAGAAAGCTGATGGGGTCCGTGATTCAGACGGATAAGATTATGAGCGACACGGACAGGGGGGATAGACAACAGCTGTTTCTTTTAGTCAGAGGGTCAAGAACAAAGGAGCACACTTTTAAAGTGAAAAGGTTGAGGTTCAGAGAGGATTTAAACAGTTTTTTCCACCAAGAATCTGTTGGGTTCTGGAATTACTTCCTGAGAGGGGAATTACCACGGGTAACCTCACAATCCTTAAAAAGTACTTGGATGAGCACTTGGAAGTGTCATAACATTCCCATCTAAGGGCCTGCTGTAGGAAAGTGGGAATATAGATCGTGCAGTATTTCTGTTGGCAAAGAGTCTATGCTCTTGTGAGTGTATGTTATGGAAGGTCAATTATTGAACAGTTTAAGACAGGAATTGATGAGTTTCTGCAGAGTATATTCACAAGGGTTATAAGAGTGAACTGTAATAACTTGTCAAATCATGTCAACGTGAGAAATATGAGAAAACAAGTGCAGCTTCCTTACAATCTGAAACTAGAGAATGGAGGATGGGGAACAGGGAAATGGCAGAACTATGAAACCATTACTTTAGTTCTGTCTTCACAGAACTTTCAAACAAAACTAGGAAAACCAAGTTTAGTGTGGGAAAATTATAGAGCACATGGAACATGGAACATAGTAAGTAAATGGTTTAGGAGAAATTATTGGGGCTGAAAGTAATGCTCATAGACAACACTAACATAGATTTATGAAATGGGAATTATGTTTGAGAAGCAGACTGGGAGACAAATGATAGAGAAGCAATGGATCTAAAACATTTGGATTTTTAGAGATGCTTTGGTAAAACTTCAAGCTTAGTTTGTAAAATCAAATCTGAGTGGATCGGGCTAATATATGGCTATGTGTCTAGAATGGGACAGCTGGCAGCAAACAGTGAATAGAAATAAACAAACTCATCATGTAACAGCCTGATATTGTCTGTAAGGTATGATTCTGTGAGTATGACTATGTCCCAGGTTCCTCATCACCTTTCCCGGATATCTCTTGTCTCATCAGCAGGACGGACACAGCAGAAGTGGCGGCACAGTGGTATACAGTTGGAAGGGAATTGCTCTGGGAGTCCTCAACAGTGACTCCGTATCCCATGAAATCTCATGGCGTTAGTTTACACATGGGAAAGGAAACTTCCTGCTGATTACCATGTACCAGCCTCTCTCAACTGATGAATCAGTAGTCCTCCATGCTGACCAACACTTGAAGGAACCACTGAGGGTAGCACGATCGCAAAGTGTACTCTGGGTGGAGGATTTCAATGTCCACCTCCAAGAATATCTCAGCTACAGCATTACTGATCGAGATAGCCGGGTCCTAAAGGATATAACTGCGAGATTGGTTCTGCGGCAGGTGATGAAGGAACCAACAAGAGGAAAATACATATTTGACCACAGCCTTACTAATCTGCCAGTATCCATGACAGTATCGGTAAGAGCGGCCACCGCATAGTCATTGTGGAGACAAAGTCACACCTGCACATTTGAGAATAACCTCCACCATTTTGGGTGGTATTATCACGGTGCGAAATAGGGCAGAATTCGAACAGATCTAGCAGCACATGTCTGGATGTCCATAAGGTGTTGGGGGTCATACATAGCAGCAGAATTGTACAGCCACACAACCTCATGGCCCGGCATATCCCCCTCGCAACAATTACCATCAATCCAGAGCATCAACATTCGTTCAATGGAGTGTGCTGGAGGGCAGGAGCAGCGCCAGGCAAACCTGAAAATGAGGTGGCAGCCTGGTGAAGCCAACAAACAGGGCAAAATGTGTGGAAACAGCATAATCAGTAAGTGATGGACAGAGCTAAGTGATCCCACAAGCAAAGGATCAGATCTAAGCTCTGCAATCCTTCCACATCTAGTCGAGAAACGTTGGGGACAATAAAACAATTCACTGGTGGAAGAGATTCCACAAACAACCACTTTCTTTATGATGGAAGAGCCCAGCACTTCAGTGTATAAGAAAAGGCTGATGCATTCGCAACAATCTTCAGTCAGAAGTGCTGACTGGATGATCTATATCAGCCTCCTCCAGTGGTCCTCAGCAATTCAGTTACCAGTCATCAACCAATTCGATTCAGTCCACGTGATATCCAGAAATGGTTGGATACTCCAAAGGGTCCATAATCTGACAACATTCTGGCAACAGTACTGAAATCTTGTGCTCCATAACTTACCACTCCTCTAGCCAAACTGTTTCAATACAGTTACAACAATGGCTTTCCCCGATTATGTGGAAAATTACCCCAAGTATCTCCTGTATATAAAAAGCAGAACAAATCCAATCCGGCCAATTACCACTCCATAAGTCTACCCTCTATCATCAGTAAAGTGATGGAAGGTCTCAGTGCTGTTAATCAGCACTTGCTCAGCAATACTCTGGTCAATGACGCCCAGTTTGGGCTCCACCAGGGCCACTCAGCTCCTGACCTCATTACCGTGGTTCAAGCATGGACAAAAGAGCTGAATTCCAGAGGTGGGGTGAGAGCGATAGCCCTTTAAATCAAGGCTGCCCTCGACCAAGTGTGGTATAAGGGCCTTTAGCAACACTGGAGTCAATGGGTATCAGAGGGTATCAGAGGGAAACTCCCGGCTGGTTAGAATCATACCTGACACGTAGGAAGGTGATCATGGTTGATGAAGGTCAGTCAACTCACCTCCAAGTCTGCAGGAGTCCCTCGAGCAGTGGCCAAAACCTCTTCAGGGCTGCTTCATCAATGACATTCCCTCCATTTTAAGGTCAGAAGTCGGGATGTTCGCCAATGATTGTACAATGTTCTGCAACATTTGTGGCTCCTCAGATACTGAAGCAGTCCATGTTCAAATGCGACAAGATCTGGACAGTATCCAGGCTAACAAGTGGCAAGTAATATTCAGGCCACAGAAATACCAGACCGTGACCATCACCAATAAAATACAATCTAACCTGCCCCTTGGCATTCAATGGTGTTATTATCACTGAATCCCCCAGTGTCAATGTCCTGGCGGGTAATCATTGTTCAGAAACTCCCTGGACTCGCCACATAAACACAATAGCTACAAGAGCAGGTCAGAAGCTAGGAATACTGCGGCGAGTAACTCACATCCTGACTTCCAAAAGTCTGTCCATTATCTACAATGCATAAGTTAGAACTGTGATAGAGGACTCCCAATTTGCCTGGATAAATGCATCCGCAACAACACTCAAAAAGCTTAATACCATCCAGGACAAAGCAACCTGTCTGATTGTCCCTTCATCCACCATGCTCCACCATCAACGCTCAGCAGCAGCAGCAGCAGTGTTTTGCTATCTACACGCTGCAATGATTCACCAAAGATATCAGACACCATCTTCCCAACACGCGACCATGTCTATCTAGAAGGACAAGGGCTGCAGATGTATGGAAATACCTTCATCTTCAGGTTCCCCTCCAAGCCATTCACCATCCTGACTTGGACATATATCACCGAGGATAGAGGTGACGGTGTGCCCTTTGGTGGAAACGATAAATTGGCAGCCTACCATTTGAAAGGGATTGGTTGAAACATGTTGATTTACAAAGGGATGTATGATCCTTTTTGTTGTTTCCTTCTGCATAAACCTCTGAGCTCCCTGCAGCGCAGTGAGTTCTGGAACTAGAAATCAATACTAGGAATGGCATTGCCACGCTAACCAGTGTATATAGAACCAGCAAGTGGGGAGCTATAACATTGATAAGGATCTCGATCTCCTTGTACACCAGTCACTGAAAGCAATATTGCAAGAAAGAAAGCAGTAACGAAGATAAATGGTTTGCTGACCTTCATTTCAGGGGGATTTGAGTTCAGGAGAAAGGGTGTCTTACTGCACCTGTACAGGGTCTTGGTGAGACATCATTTCAAACACTGTGTGGTATTGTGAGAAGTTTTCATCTCCATACCTAATAAAGTACAAACCTAACATTGAGGGAGAGCATGTAAGGATGACCAGACTGATATCTGGGATGACGGGATTGTTGTGGGAGCAGAGTTTGGGGTGACTGGGCCAGTATTCCATGGGGTTAGGAAAATGAGTGGAGATCTAAGTGAAATATACAAAACGCTGACAGGCTGAGACAGATTGAAAGCAGGGATGATACTTCCCCTGGCTGGGACGTCTAAAACAAGGGACCACAGTATTAGGTACAGGCAGGCCATTTTGCACTTAGATGAGAATAAATGTCTGCACTGACTGACTGGTGAACATGGGGTATTCTCTCGCACCTGGAAACCAAGACACTGATTATAGATAAGGATTTAGAGACAGTAAAGGGATGGTGGGAGAGCACGGGTACGGTGTGGAAATGAAGGACCAACCATCATTACATTGAATTGGGTAGCAAACTCGATGGACCAAACGTACTACTGCACCTCGTATTTTATAGTTTTCCAAGGTTACTCACATTAACGATTATGCACATCGTAGTGCATTGAGGAGATTTTTTCCATGAACTAGAATGGGGGAGGCTCAATGTGTTGGATAATCTACTCCTTTCCCGCGGTTTCTGTGCAGTCTGTGGGAAAGCTCTGTAAATGCTGTCACAAACTCTCAGATGTCAGGAAGGAGGTCTCTGCAGAATCGACAAGGGACTGTGCTTCCTATCCCCTTTTCCAACACTGATGCTGAGGCCGGATGTTCTGTCCAGTTTCATCCTTTCAGACCTCGGAGTAGTTTGATACAAATGAGTGTCTTGCTTGGCCGTTTCAGAGACCATTGAAATGTTTCTCACATGTCAGAGTCTTTGGAGTCACTTTTAGGCCAGCCCAGGAAATCACGGGAGATTCACTTCCTAAAAGTACATTGTAGAAGGAAATTCTGTTTACAATCGATATTGGCTTCAAGGTCACTATTACCGACACCAGATTTTAGATCTCGATATTTTATTAATTATTTTTAATTTCCACCAGCTGCCAGAGCACTAGCCTGGTCTGGATTAGTAATCCAGTGACATTTCCACAGCAGCACCATATCCACATGGGGACCTATCGGAAACCACACTGAGCAGTTTACTTCTGTGCTGCTTCACAGCTCTGTCAAAAAGGACTCCCACCAATTTAACTATCGTGATGGGACTGAGGGTGTGGTAATTGGTCAGATTGTAATTACTCCCCTCTTAGCGAATGGGACATAGCTGAGTAATTTTCCACATTGCCAGGGACATGTCAGAGTTGTACCTGGAATGAAACGTCTTCCCCAGGGACACGGCTTGTTGTGCAGCACAAGTCTTCAGTCCTATTGCAGGAATGGGGTCAGGACCAATTGCCTTTGTCGTGCCTTCTGTGTTCAGCTGTTTCTTCATCTCACATGCAGAGAATCGAATTAGTTGAATACTGGCATCTGTGATTTTGTGGTCATCATGATGAGGGTGAGGTGTATCATCGATTCAACACTTCTGGTAGAGGGTGGTGCAGATAAAACATCCTTCTCTTTTACACTAATGTGCGGGTCTGTCCCATTATTTAGGATGAGGATGTTTGTGAAGTCCTCTCTTCCAGTCATTTGTTTAATCATCCATCACCATTTTTGACTGAATTTGGCAGAACTGCAGGGCTTAGTTCAGATCTGTTGGTCAAGTCAGGTAGCTTTAATGAGTTAGCATCAGGTTAAGGTTCATGTGATTCCGACTCTGACATGTTCACCCACACTCGTCACTGAGCCATAGATGGTGTTGATCGTAATGACAGACGGAGATGTCATCCTGGCAAAAAGTTACAGGTTGTGTATGAATGCAGGTCTGCCTCTCCCGCTGCTGTGGTCTACAGCACTACATGAATACGCAGTTTTGAGCTGCAATATCTGCAATGCAATTCTGCGGTCTGTTCCCCAATTCACACTGAGACCCATTCACCCATCAGCCCTGTACTCAGTGACCTAACCTGGTTTCTGATGTGGAAATGCTTCCATTTTCATACTCTCATTCTGCTGAGGGTCTGTCTCCCCGGGTCTTGCTTCCAATCTGACACATTCCGCAAAATGATTTAACTGATCTTAATTGAAATGTTTAATTCACCTGAATCTTTTTCCTTGAGAAATACCATCTTCTGTGTTTAAAGTGAATGTGTTTCCTTTGTTTCTCTCCCTGACCATGATTAAGAGCTCTGCAGTATCAGTGATGCCAGCCTTATGTCGTTTCAGAGCCAATGAATTCTCTGGATTCCCAGTCATCTTCACCACATTGTATGTTTTCTCTTTTGGTTTGATGCCTTATCTCTCATGGCTGCCTTGAACTCCCATGAGCATGTTTCATCTTTTTGGGGTTAAATTTCTGGTATTATCTTCCGAATTATCCCCACAAACTCCTGCTATTGTTGCTCCATGGTCCTTCCTGCTCAGCTCCCCTTCCAATTAACTCTGTCCAGCTCCTCCCGCATGTCTTTGTAGTTACTTTGCTTAATTATATCCTCATTACATCTTGAAGAGAGCATTGAATTTAAACTGAAAGGAGGAGTTTTGAGAGATGGGCCACGAAGAATAATTGGTGGATTTCTTAACTAGATACAAAGGGAGAACGAGAGAGAGATGGTATTGATATGGAGATGTGGAAAATGAAAAAAAAAAACATTATCGAAAGTTAAATTAGCAGAATGAAGATGAAGGGAGAACGTAGGGATGTATACAACTATGTTAATACATTGCCATATTTCGGTAAGAAAAATGCCGAAACCTTTTTTATTTCATTTGCAAAACTGGATCAGCAGATGGCGTGTCCAGTGAACTTGTGGGTCATGCAAGTTCAGACTAAGCTGGTGGGCACAGTTTGAGAGGTATGTGCAGTGCTCTCATATGAGGGAGCAAGAGATTATGCAGATGTCAAACCGGCAATTTCGAGTGCTTATGAATTGGTACGAGGAGAATATAGACAGCAGTTCAGAAATATAGAGATGGAACCAGGTCAGACGTATGTTCTGTTTGTAAGAAATAACCACAGTCATTTTGATAAATGGGTGCAGGGCTTAAAAATGGATAAGACCTATGAAGCCCAATGGGAGATTATTCGACTGGACGAGTTTAAAGACTCACTTCCAGAGGTAGTAAAAATTCATGTGAATGAACAGGAAGTTCAAGAAATGAGAAGCGCGGCAGAAATGGCAGGTAAATACGCATTGGTGCATGAGATGAAATTTAGCTCCTGGGAGGATTTTCATCCTGTGAGGGATAGAAATTGGGAGAAGGGGAGATCCTACACTGCAAAACATAGAGAAAGGCACACTGGCAATAGTTTACCACTGGTGAAAAAGAAGCCCAAGGGGGTTGAAAGGTGGTGAAAGTCCTCAGGTGTTCTCACTATAACGGGGTGGAACACATAAAATTACAGTGCTGATGGTTTAAGAAGGGCACTGGGAAAAGGTATTTTCACTGCAGTAAGCTGGGACACACAGTGCTGTGGGGTTGAAGGAAGATATTTTGGGAAAAGATGTGGTAAAAGAGTTTAAGCCAGTTGTATTAGTGAACCTGGTAAAGTAGATCCGAGGAGCTGCAGGAGAGTGCAAAGCCTAGGCAGGGGCTGTGTAAGGAGTCAGTGTCTGATCTCGATAAAGAATTTGCCTCCGTAGATAAAACTTACTAAGAAAACAATTGGACTGCGGAGGAGGACAAGATGTTATACGTTTGCAAGATACGGGATCTGTACAGTATCTCATAGTTGAGAAGTGAGGAGCCGGAAAGGCACAAAAGATCAGGCAGCATTCGAAGAGCAGGACAATCGACATATCAGGCATAAACCCATCGTCAGGAATGTGGCGGGGGGACAAGGGGGCTGAAAGATAAATAGGAGTGTAGGAGCTGGGCTGGCGGGAGGATCACTGGGAAGGCGATAGGAAGTTGTTGGTGGGAGTGATAGTGATATATCGGAGGGGAGGGTGGAGTGGGTAGATTTGAAGGAAGATGGACAATTTAGACAGATCAAGAGGGCGATGCTAATTTGAACGGTTGGATCCGGAATGAGGTTGGGGGAGGGGCGATTTGGAAATTGAGGAAGTCAACATTGATGCTGTATAGTTTGAGGTGTCCAACTGTCCTACCACCCTCCTCCAAGTCACCCTCCTCTCCGACCTATCACCATCACACCCCACCTGCATCTACCTATCGCCTTCCAAGCTCCTTTCCACCCAGCTCCACCCCCACCATCCTATTTAATTCTCAGCCCCCTTGCCCCTCCCTTACCTCCCACTTTCTTGATGAAGGACTTATGCCTGAAACCTCAAATCTCCTGCCCCTCGGATGCTGCCGACCTGCTGTGTTTTTCCAACCCCACACTTTTCAACTCTGATCTCTAGCATCAGCAGCCCTCACTTTCCCTCGGCCTCTAATAGTCAGAGATGGAAGCATTTTCACTCTTTCTGACATGTTACTCAACAGCGTGATAATTTGTAAAATGGGGACAGAAATTAAACATTCCCTTGTGTAACATTAGTTTGGAGAGCCAAATCAAGGTTGGGGAAGTAGCAGTGAGATTGATTGACAGAGCGTCAGTTCCAGGAATACAGTTTGTTCTTGGGAATGTTTTAGCAGGAGCCAAGATAGGAGAGGGACCCCTTGTGGTGGAGAAGCCAAAGTAAGACCAGGGAACTGTGGAATTTAAAGAAAAATACCCAGGGATTTTTCCAGTCTATCTCGTAACAAGATCCAACTGTAATAAGTTACAACAGGAAGGAAAACCGAAAGAAAAAGCCAAAGGGGTTGATGCACGGAAGACTCAGGCTAAAGCATTTCTAGTGGCTGGAATGCACAAGGACGTGGTTAATTTTGTTGAGCATGTCATACATGCCAAATGGTAGGTAGGTCACATGCAGTATTAAAACAAGCACCTTTGTTGCCAAATGCTGTAATCGATTAACCTTTCACGCAGGTTATGATTAATTGTGGAGCTCCCCTTCCTAAAATAAAAGTGGAAACCAATATCTGATGATCAGAATGAATGTGTCTACCCGATGTCCAGGGATAATTCTATTATGGAGTGTTAGGGCAAAAAGAGAGGTGGAGGAGTTGGTAGCTTTCTTTACTCGCTGTGGGCTAAGCAGTGTGATTCAGTAATACCAACGGTCTCATTTTACCGCTCAGCTGTTTAAAGATGTCATGGATAGCTTCAGCATACAGCAGTTTGAATCAAGTGCGTCCCGTACCGAATCGAAGGGAGCCTTGGAAAGTTGGCATCAGATGCTGAAGACAATATTAACAGCGTACTGTCAGAATTACCCGAATGATTGGAATAAAGGCGTCTCATTATATTGTTTGCCATTAGAGATGCCCCAAATAAATCTACTCATTTTTCTTCCTTTGAGTTAATATTCGTACATGAAGTGAGAGGCCCTTTGAAATTAATTATATATAAACTGACAGGACCGAAGTCGGAGATCTCACACTTGGATTATGTATCTGAGGTGAGGGAGAAATTAAATGGAGTAGGTGAGTTAGCTAAACAGCACCTGAAGAGGACACAGCATGGAATGAAGCAGGTGGCAGGTAAAAACTCTGAAACTTTGACGATCTCCCGTGGGGATAACGTGTTAGTATTACCACCAGTGGTAGGAAATCTCTTCAAAGCCAGGTTTAGTAGCCCATTTCAAATTTAAAAAATGTCGTGTCAGTGAAACTATCTCATAAAGATACCGGATATGACAATAAAACGTTAGAGTATGTAATGTGAATGAATAATGCTCCAGACACATTTAAGACTCAGGAACAGAGTTATGGCCTGATGAACAAATTGTGCAGTTTATCTGTATAATGTAATGATCTTTAGCAAGTGATTGGAAGCTCACATGTTACAGTTGGCAGAGCCTGTTGAACGATTACAAGAAGCAAACTTGGTAATAAACCTCATGAAAACAGAATTCGCGAAGGCAGAGGTGACGTTCTTGGGACATTCCATTGGCCATGGAAGGTTGGCCCGATGGAACACAAAGACGAAGGGCTTTGAGGAATTTCCACGACCATCCTCGAAGAACGAGGTGCTTCGATTTTTTGAACTGAGTGGATTCTATCGGAAGTTTGTTGCAAATTTCAGCAGCGTATTGGCACCACTGATGGATTTATTAAAGAAGATCACAGAATTGTGGTGGACAGACCAATGTCAGGAGACATTTGGGCATTTTAAAGCAGGATTAATCACCGCATCAGGTTTAGATACACCAAATATTTTGAAACCCTTTGAAAATTGTGTTAGATGCGTGGGATATAGGGGTTGGAGATGTATTGATACAGAAAGATGATGATGGAACTGAATGGCCAATTGGCTACTTGTCGAAAAAACTCAATATCCACCAGAAAATAAGTACAAAATCTTCATTATTGAAAAAGAATGATTAAGTTTCGTACTGGCCTGACAATATTTTAATGTTTATATGACAAACGAATTGTCGGAGATGGTTGTGGACAAGGACAAATCTCTCGCATTTTTTGGAATATTTAAAGACCAGAATATGAGACTATTCATAGGAATCTTATGTTACCGACTTTAAACTTACAAAATTTACATGATGTTGTTGCTAAAATGTGACAGCAGATGTGTCATCGCAGATTTAAAGGAAAACGTATTGATAAGATTTGACTTATTCCAGCGTTATACAGGCATGCAGAATAAATATGAATGGAATAACTGAGATTAATACTTTGGTATTTCATAATAATGGGATTAGGAATTAGAGGAAAAGGAATGATGCCATATTTTCATTCTGCTGGTGCATTTTCTTTTCTGGAGGGGAAAGTGTTATGAAGCCGAAAGCATGCCTGGTCACTTTAAGACAGAATGGGTCTTGCTGAATAGAAGGTACACCCACAGATGCCAGCTATAGGTCAGGCTGTTCCACATGTCATAATTAGCTGGGAAGTGGATACCTGAGTTTTGGTTGCTGTTTAGACAGCAATTCAAATACAACCAAAGAGTTTAAATAACGCTCAGGATACCAGAAACCAACGGAATTTGAATATTATTGTTTGGACACCTGGACAGCAATCAAATTATGAAAATTATTATATCGTGGGGAGGATATAAACCCAGCATTTTGAACACTAGAGGGATAGCCACTGCCATCCAACAGCAGAGTTATGGTTGTAGAGCAGTCGTGTTAACTGGCCATCTCAAACACTCTCTCTCAAAAATACATGTTCATGTTAAACCTACTTGCAGTAAAGAAAAAGAATGACCCAGGGAGATCAGCAGTAAAAGGGTGAACTCAGCGGGGAAGATGGAGACTGTGTGGTCTTGAGATTGTAATGTTTAATATGTGGGTTGTTGGAACAGCATATTTTTACAGAGTTGGAGTCAGATAGTCAGTAGTTAAGAAAAGAGGAGCTTGTATTTGTGAATAGTTGTTGTTTAGTGTTCACTATTAAAGTTAAGAAACTAACTTGTTAATTTTTGTGTAATTAGTGGAATGTAGGAGATCTGTGTCACTCATATTTTAACAGATGACAAAGTTAGGTGAGCTTTTCTGGGTGTTTGGTTTGAATTAACAGAAGGGTTCGACTCCACCTTTTAAATATCCATCCAAGCTTATCCCCATTTCCCTGCAGCTGGCCCATATCCTTCCAGTCATTTCCTATCCAATATTTATCCAAATGCTTTTGAAATGTTGTTAATGTACCCCCCTCAAATACATCTGCTGGCAGCTCATCCGCGCACCATCCTATGTGTAAAGAAGTGGCCCCTCAGGTTCCTTTTTATTCCTTCCCCTCTAACCTTAAACTGATCCCCTCTAGTCCTCGATTCTGTAAACCGTGGGAAAAGACTGAGAGCATTCACCCTATCCATACCCCTCATGATCTTATACTGCTCTATATGGTCCCCCCTCAGTCTCCCACACCATAAAGAAAAGGTCATTGCTTATCTTACCTCTCCCTATAATTCAGACCATTGTGTCCTAGCAACGTCCGTGTAAATTTCTTCTGCACTCTTTCTAATTTCATAACATCCTCCCTATAACAAGGTGACAAAAACTGAACATAATACTCCAAGTGCAGCCTTACCAAAGTCCTATGCAACTACAACATAAATTCCTAACGTATATACTCAATGTCCTGCCTGATGAAGGCCAGTGTGCCAAACGCCTTCTTCACTGTCCTGTCTACCTGTGACTCCACTGTCAGAGAACCGTGCGCCTGAACCCCAAGGTTTCTCTCCCAATACACCCCTTAAGACCCTTGTATTCACCATGAAACTCCTACCTTGATTTCAGTTTCCAAAATGCAATACGCCACATATCTATATTAAATTCCATTTGCCATTTCTCGGCCCACTTCCCCACCTAATTAAGGTCCTGCTGCAATTTCTGATAAAATTCGTCACTGATCACGATCCCACTTATTTTAGTGTCATCGGCAAACGTGCTAATCATGCCTTGTACATTCTCAATCAAATCATAGATAACAAAGAGCAATTGACCCACCCTCCAGTCTGACAAGCATCCTTCCACTAAACACTCTGCTTCCTACCAACAAAACCAACTGTGTATCCAATTGGCCAATTCCCCCTGCATTCCACGTGATGGAACATTCCAGAGCAGCCTGCCGTGTGGGACCTTATCAAAAACCTTACTGAAATCCATAGAGACTCCGTCTACCGCTCTGTCGTCATCAACCTTCTTGGTCACTTCATCAAAGATCTCTAACAAATTTGGGATGCATGATCTCCCACTCACAAGTCTATGCTGGCTGATCCGAATCAAACCCTGTGTAAGTAAAGGGTACAGTCAATGGTATGCTGTCCTTCATTGTAAGATGAACCGTGTACATAAGTAAAGCCATATCCCTGCTGTTGTAGAGCCTTGCTGAGAGCGCATTTGGGGCACTCTGTACTGATTTGATCTCCTTTGTAAGGAATGATTTCCTTAACACATACACGGACGATGGTAACATGAGCATAGAGTAACGAAGCTGAGTGTTTAATCTGTAGAGCTGTGAGAGACGAAGAAATGGTGACGCTGAAATGGTGTGGCAGCTGTCACTTATTTCCAAAACAGACATTGTAGAGTAAGAAATTCCATACTTTAACCAGGATTGATTGGTTTGATTTAATGCCATGTGTACCCCAGTACAGGGAAAAACTTTGTTTATGAGCAGTGGAGACAGGTCATAGTCAGCATAGCCAGGCAGAACATAGGGTGGAAATAGGCTTGGACAGACTAAGGCATACAGGGTACACTGCACAGGACAAGCACTCGACAAGATCAACATGAACACGGTCAGCATTATTTGAACTTAGAGAGCCCATTCATTAGTCTAACGTGGCTTTCCTAATAGTTTATATGGCTTTACTAACTTTCCCCACGTTATTGTGCAGTCGGTGTGTGCACCTGTACTGAACGTCATGTTGTTCACAATCCCCAACAGCAGCCACAATACCTTCCTTCTGAAACAGGTAGCCATTCCCACCAGCTTCCACCCTACATGGAGAACACCAAACTGTCTTCTCGGAAATGAAAGATGCCTTCTTGAAACTTCACACAAGACATATGGCTTCTCTCCTCACCACTCGAAAACCACGGTAAAGTCCCACGTGTGTATCATTAGCAACGGAGCCACGAAGGGCAACGTGGAGCAGTCTGTCAGTGCAGCCTCTGCTCCACGTCTTAATCATGGTAGAGCATCAATTAGGAGACAATAAAGACTGCCGATGCTGGAGATCAGTGTAGAGAGTGCATTGCTGGAAATGCACAGGAGGCCAGACAGCATCCGAAGAATAGGAGAATCGATGTTTCGGGCATACACCATTCATCAGGAATCAGCATCAGTTACTTCATTCTGTCCCTGTGTAAGTACGTTGAGGGGGGAATGGCCTCTTACTATTCCTGTCAAAGTGACTCAAGGGGTTGAATCGCCTCATCCTCTTGCTGTGTAAGTGACCCAACGGACTGACTGGCTTCTTCCTCGTCCGATTGGACAGGGCCAAGGGCCTGATTGTGTTACCCCTGGTTCCTGTTTGACAGCTCGATGTCCTGACAAATGTGATGATGCTGCAGCTTTAAGAGGTTATTTTATCCTGTTTTTTTTTAAGAGAGAGATTAAACGACCGTTACCAAGCTGGCTAGTTAAGACCACTTGATGGATATTTGTTGGTGAGGTTGGGATTGGAGCAGAGGGATTGGAGGGCTGCGCGTTGTGAGGGTGAGAGGTTGGAGTGGGCGAGGGACGTAGACAGGTTGAGGCGGTTAATGACCCGGCGGCAGTTGGAAATGAAGAGGTCGAGGGCTGGTAATAGGCCAGTGCGGGGTGTCCAGGTAATGACGACCGACTTGACACTGACATTTTTTACAAACCCACCGACTCCCACAGCAACCTGGATTACACCTCTTCCCACCCTACTTCTTGCAAAAATGCCATCCCGTATTCCCAATTCCTCCGCCTTCCCCGGATCTGCTCCCAGGAAGACCAGTTCCATCAGAGAACACACCAGATGGCCTCCTTCTTTAGATACCACAATTTCCCTTCCCACGTGGATAAAGATGCCCTCTAAAGCATCTCGTCTACATCCCGTACCTCCACCCTCAGACCCCACCCCTCCAACTGCAACAAGGACAGAATGCCCCTGGTGCTCACCTTCCACCCTATCAACCTTCGCATAAACCAAATCATCCGCCGACATTTCCACCACCTCCAAACAGACCCGACCACCAGGGATATATTTCCCTCTCCTCCCCTTTCCGCCTTCCGCAAAGACCATTCCCTCCCTGTAGACCTGGTCAGGTCCACGCCCCCCTACAACCCACCCTCCCATCCTGGCACTTTCTCCTGCCACCAAGGAACTGTAAAATCTGCGCCCACACCTCCGCCCTCATCTCTATTCAAGTCCCTAAAGGAGCCTTCCACATCCTTCAAAGTTTTACTTGCACATCCACGAATATCATTTATTATAACCGTTGCTCCCGATGCGGTCTCCTCCACATTGGGGAGACTGGGCGCCTCCAAGCAGAGCGCTTTACGGAACATCTCCGGGACACCCGCACCAATCGACCACACTGCCCCGTGGCTCAACATTTCAACTCCCCCTCCCACTCTGCCGACGACATGGAGGTCCTGGGCTTCCTTCAACTCCGCTCCCTCACCACCAGACGCCTGGAGTAAGAACGCCTCATCTTCCGCCTTGGAACACTACAACCCCAGGGCATCAATGTGGACTTCAACAATTTCCTCATTTCCCCTTCCCCCACCTCATCCGAGTTCTAAACTTCCTGCTCAGCACTGTACCCATGACTTGTCCGGACTTGTCCTACCTGCCTATCTCCTTTTTCACCTATCCATTCCACCCTCTCCTCTCTGACCTATCACCTTCATCCCCTCCGCCACTCACCCATTGTACTCTATGCTACTTTCTCCCCACCCCCACCCTCCTCTAGCTTATGTCTCCACGCTTCAGGCTCACTGCCTTTATTCCTGATGAAGGGCTTTTGCCCGATTTCGAAGCTCCTTGGATGCTGCCTGAACTGCTGTGCTCTTCCAGCACCACTAATCCAGAATCTGGTTTCCAGCATCTGCAGTCATTGTTTTAAGCTCTGTCCCTGTTCTTCTCCATCAGTGTCAATGGGCTGAAAGACTTACTCATATTCCCGTGAAAACAGCGTGAGATGCGGAATGAACTCTTATTTTACTGTGGCAATGTGCAGTGTTAGGCAGTGCGTTTACATGAATGTTACGTACTCTTTAACAACACAAGCGTCAATGGAGTTTGGGTCTTGCTGCTCATGGACACAGACTAGTTCAGGAGCTGACGGGGGGAAAATGTTCTGAACATTGTAGAATCTTCAGTGACCATCCACACTTCTGATCTTATGGTGGGGAGGGTGGGGGCGAGGAGACATTGATGAATCAGCTGAAGATGTTTGTGAAGAGGAAGCTAACCTGAGGATCTCGCACTGAGGTGATTCAGGACTGAGATGATGATCATCTTCCTTTTGCGATATTTGACACCAAACACTGGAGAGTTGACTCTGATTCCCATTATGTCCAGTTTTGTGAAGCTCCTTGATGTCAACAGAAGGTAGCCACTGCCTTGATATCAGGGCCATTCATTTTCACCTGAACCCTTGTGTCAACCTCTTTTGCTCATATCAATAGGCCATGATATAGGAGCAGCAAGTGTTTTCTTCAAACAGGTGGTGTTGAATTTCAGGATTTCTCTTCTCAATAGTGATTGGGGAGCTAGATGACTGGAAGTATTTGAAGAGGAGGTGGACGGATATTGACCTGTCAGATATTTGAGGGCGATGAAAAGTTGGGTATGAAAGAGGATATGAGATCAAGAGCAGATCAGCCATGATTTTAGTGAAGAGCAAGACAGGCTTGGGGAGTGAACGACCTGCCCCTGTTTCTGATTTTCTCCCATTCTGTTATTGGAAAGTTAGTGGGTGTTATTTTCATGAATGTTATGTTATTGAATATTGCAGTCAGGAAGACCAGATGATTTTGTGAGCCATCTCTTGTGAGATACATGGGCTGTATTCACAGTGAATCTTGGTCGACAACATGACCAACAAATGAAGCACAAGTTGCAGAGAGGGGAAGCTCTGTAAAGAGAGATGAGGAGCCTCTTTCATACACAGCCTGAGTTTTCCAATTAAATTTCTCCTATCACCTCAAAGCGTGTGGGACAGTCTTGAGAGGCTGAATGGTCCACCATGTTTCTGTGCACCAGGTTATAGGAGTAAGTGGCCTCCAACTGTTCTTGTCCAGCAAGTTTGAGGTGCTGAAGGGAACATAGAAACATGGGACTGACGAGCAGGAGTGGGTAATTAGATACTTTGAGCCTTCTCCACCAGGAACTAAGATTGTGGCTGATCAGGTTCTGGACTCAGCCCCACTTTCCTGTCTGTATCCCAATATCCGTGACTCACTAACCTGTCAAATGTTTAGCTAATGCAGCTTTCAACCAATGTGAACATAGAGGCACGATAAACTTCCAGTGAAGAGAATTCCCACTTGAAAGGTCCTTTCAATATTTTTCATCATCCCTCTTACAGAATCAGAGAATCATGCAGAACAGAAACAGACCCTTTAGTCCAATCTGTTCCCGCTGATCAGATATCAAATCTGGCCTAGTTCCATTTGCCAGCATTTGGCGAATATCCCTCCTCTTTCAGACACTTTTTAAATGTGCGACTGTAACCACATTCAGCACTTCTTCTGACAGCGCTTTCCGTACACACACCACTCTCTGTGTGTCACATTTACCTTTATGTCCGTTATAAATCATTCGCCCTCTCGCCTTCAACCTATGCCCTCTTGTTCTGGACTCCCCTATACTGGGGAGCAGAGCGTGGCTGTTCAGAATATCCATGCCCCTGATGATTTTATAAACCTCTATAATGTCACCCCTCAACCTCTGACACTCCAGGGGGAAACACCTCAAACTAATCAACCTCTCCCTGAAGCTCAAACCTCCAGTCCTGGAACATCCGTGTATGTCATTTCTGCAGAAAACCGAGTTGTATGCAGTATTCTTAAAGTGGCCTTACCGATATCCTGTGCAGATGCAACTTGCCACCACAACTCCTATACTGAATGCTCTGACTGATTAAGGCAAATGTGTCAAATGTGTTCAGCACCACTCTGTCTACCTGCGACTCCACTTTCAAGGAACAATGCACCTGCAGTCCGAGATTCCTTTGTTCCACAACACTCCCCAGGACCTTACCATTAAGCGTATAACTTCTGCCCTGATTTGCCTTCCCAAAATGCAAAACCTCGTATTTATCCATATTATACTTCATCTGTCACTCATTGCCCCTTTGTCCCATCTAATTGTGGTCTCGTTGTACTCCGAGATAATCTACTACCCGACATTTCTGATGTAATCTGTAAACATACTAACTATGCCTCTGAAATTCACGCCCAAATCCTTGACATAAACGATGAAATGCAGTGAACTCAGTCCTAATTCTTCCAGCACACTGCTGCTCACAAGCCTCCAGGCTGAAAAATACCCCCTTCCTTCAAACCAATTGTGGCTAGCTTCCTCTGTACCCCATGTGACCGAACCTAACTAATCTGTCTACCAATCAGAATGTTATGAACACCTTGCTGAGTTCCACATAGACAATGTCTACCAAACTGCCTTCATCAATCTTCTTCTTCACCTCTTCATAAAACTCAATCAAATTAATGAGACATGATTTCCCATGCAAAAAGCCACGTTGACTACCACATTCAGCCCTTGCCTTCCCAAATATATGTAAATCCTGCCCATGAGAATCACCTCCAACAACTTACCCACCACTTACATCAGGCTCACCAGTCTATAGTTCCCCGGCTTTTGGGGTCACTGTTTCTTTTTCTAGTCTCACTGCTACACTGCTCATAACAAAAGTTAAATGTAACCAGGTTGGTAATATGGCTGATGATTTCGGTCTCAGATTGGGTCAGTGTCAGTTTTAGCAACAAGTCAGGCTAGTTTCTTTCATATGCTCAAATAGCACGTTTATGATCCAGAGCAATGTTACTCAACTGTGGTGGAAAAATGCATGGCAAACTGTTTGGAATTTGCAAATATAGAATCGATATTTCCCTTTCTAAAAACGCTGACACACACACACACACACACACACACACACACACACACACACACACACACACACACACACACACACACACACACACACACACACACACACACACACACACACACACACACACACACACACACACACACACACACACACACACACACACACACACACACACTCTGTGCAATTTCAAGTTGAAAGAACCTTGTCCAGACATTAGTGCAACTCATGACAAAAGGAAACAAAGGGATATTGTCCGAAATGTGATTCTGCTTCTGAAGATATTCTACTCACACAAGCTGCAAGCAATGGGATTTCATCCTGGAACAGTTGGATTTGGCTGAAATCCCTTTGCATTTGGCAGTGAGGAGGTTCCAATGAATTCTGGTCAGTAATCGCCTAAAAATTAGCACGGTGGCTCAGTGGCTAGCACTACCACCTCACAGCACTAGGGACTTGGGTTCGATTCCAGGCTCAGGTGACGGTTTGAACTCTATGCCTTGTCGACATGAGCTTCTAATGGGTGGTCCAGTTTCCTCCCCCAATCCAAAGCTATGTTTTTCAGGTGGATTGGTCAAATTGCCTACACTCTTCAGCGATTTCTAGTTTAGGAGCACTAGTCAGGGGTAACTGTAAGGGAACGGGCCTGGGAAGGTTACATTTTGTAAGTTTGGTATGGACTTGTTGGGCCAAAGGGCTTGTTTCCACATTGCACGGTTTCTATAAAAATAAGAATGGTAATGATGACAGTGGAGGTTTCATTTTAGCTCGTGCACATTGCTGTGATGAGGAATAATGAAGGAGAGAGAGTGCAATGGGCCGTTCCTTCTCGGGCCGATGTCAATTTCTCTCTCTCTGAGTTAAATCACACAGTAATGTCATTCTCTCCCAAACTGGACCATGTGAGATCTCCTTGTACATTGTCCAAACTATGTCTCCATCATCTTCAATGTACAATGTCGGAAAATCATTGCTGCTGTCGCACACAGAGCCATACCCTAAGCAGAAAATGGTCTCGGTCGATTTGAAGGTATGTTTGCATGTCCCTGCGTCATGAAAAAAATAAAATGTGTAATGTATTCAGAATACCTGTATTAAAATGAATGCATTTTTTCAACAAATATAGGAATTGCTGGAAAAGCTCAGCAAGTCTGTCAGCATCCAGATGCCTTTTACATGTTGTAGTTGTCTCAGCCTCTACCACTTCCTCTGGCAGCTCATTCCATACAACAAACCACCCTCTGTGTGAAAAGGTGCCCTTTAGGCCTCTTCAAAATCTTTCCTGTCTCACTTTCTTCCAATGCCCTCGAGTTTTGGACGCCCCTAACCTGGGGGAAAACCCTGACTACTCACCCTATCTATGACCATTCCGATTTTATAAACATCTACTGCTGCGAAATGTGACTCCAATCAACACGAATGGCTGTGCTTTAAATCATCCTAGGCCTACATTCTGAAATTCAATACTGACACCTCTTCTTTCTCCATCAGGTAACAATTCTAAATCCGTTTTAATCGGTTTGTTCAGATGTATTATAAAACACTTCTGTGGGATTTACACCCAGACCTTTGTGCACTGAGTTAGGGATACTAACACCACTTGGCAATACCCATAAAGCTGTAACATTAATCTCCTGTGTGTTTGTTCATCTGCCTGTTCTGACATGCTGTGACATACTTTGCAACAGGCAGGACTTGAATCCCGACCTTGTAGTCGAGAGCTAGGAACACTACCAAAGAAGTTCAGGAACTGGAATCAAATCCAGAGCTCTGGCTCTGAGGCAGGGACACTACACACTACACTACCATTTAAAGTGCTGGCTTTCAGCTCGGTGTGGATTTATTATAAACAGGTTACCATGACTGAACTACACTTTGTATTGTTAAACAAATGCAAGATATTTGTTAACTGGAGGATGTTGAGTGCTCGTGCTGTATCATCGAAATTAACTATGACTCGCGATTATCTGGAGTCTGCAATATTAGGGAAAGAAATCCTGCAGACACACTCTGCACACTGAAGGGTCTCGAATAGATTTTCATTAATGAACACCAGAGACGTAGAAAGAGTGTAATTTCTGGCCCCAAAACACCGAACGGTATTACGCAACCCTCACGTGCGACTGCCCTCTTCCTAAAACCATGAAATGATACCAGGGTGCTGATTACTGTCCAGTCTCTCCTCCCCACTGACTGTGTCTGCAATCTGTCCCTCCTCCCCATAACTACACAAGGCTACCCAAGCTCAGGGTCTTTGTGAAAATCAAGGCCAGAATGTGCAGGTCTCCTGGAGAGGGGGAGAGTATTTTAAATTGAAGGGGAGGGGCAGGTGGCAGTAAAATCACACACAGTGGCTGAGGCGTGGCAGATAGAGTTTAGTTTGGATTAATGCGAGGTATTAGATTTGGTAAATCAAACAAGAGCAGGATCTATACAATTAAAAGTAGGATCTTTGGCAGTGTTGGAGAACAGAGACCTAGGCTGTCAGGTATAATTCTTTAAAATTTGCATCTCAAATAGATAGTGTGGTTAAGAATGTGTTTAGCACACATGTCTTAATAGGTCAGACTTTTGAGTATCAGAATTGGGACGCTACGTTGAGGTTGTATAGGATATTGGTGAGACCACTTCCGGAATACTGTGTCCAGTCTGGTCACTCTGCCCGCTCATTCTATAGGCACAATACCCTCTGGGTGAAAAAGCAGCACCTTAGGTCACTTTAAAATGTTCGTCTCTCACCTTAAGCCTATGTCCTCTAGTTTTGGTTTCCCCTACCTTAGAAAATGCATTGACTCTTCACTTTGATATTATTGACCTTGATACTATTAAACTGGAGAGGGTTCAGAAGAGATTAACCCGGATGTTGCTGGGAATGGAGGGATTGAGCTATATGAAGAGGCTGGATAGGCTGGGATTTTTTTCACTGGAGAGTATGAGATTAAGGGGTATCTTTACAGAGGTTCATAAAATAATGAGGGGTACAGATAGCTGAAGGGCTGATATCTTTTCCATATAGTTAGAAATTCAAAACTGAGGGATATTTTAAGGTGTGAGGGAAAAGATTTACAAAAGTCATGAGAGATAATTATTTTAGACAGAAGCAGGCTTGTGTGTGGAATGAACTTCCAGAGGAACATAGAACATAGAACATAGAACATAGAGGAATACAGCGCAGTACAGGCCCTTGGGCCCTCGATGTTGCGCCGATCCAAGCCCACCTAAACTACACTAACCCACTATCCTCCATATACCTATCCAATGCCCTCTTAAATGCCCATAAAGAGGGAGAGTCCACCACTGTTACTGGCAGGGCATTCCATGAACTAACGACTCGCTGAGTGAAGAACCTACCCCTAACATCAGTCCTATATCTACCCCCCCTTAATTTAAAGCTATGCCCCCTTGTAATACCCGACTCAATACGCGGGAAAAGGTTCATACTGTCGACCCTATCTAACCCCCTAATCATCTTGTACACCTCAATCAAGTCACCCCTAAACCTTCTTTTCTCTAGTGAAAACAGCCCCAAGTGCCTCAGTCTTTCCTCATACGATTTTCCTTCCATACCAGGCAACATCCTGGTAAACCTCCTCTGCACCCGTTCCAATGCCTCCACATCCTTCCTATAGTATGGCGACCAAAACTGCACACAATATTCCAGATGCGGCCGTACCAGAGTCTTATACAACTGCATCATGACCTCAGGACTCCGGAACTCAATTCCTCTACCAATAAAAGCCAGTACGCCATATGCCTTCCTCACCGCACTATTTACCTGGGTGGCAACTTTCAGAGATCTGTGTACATGGACACCAAGATCCCTCTGCTCATCCACACTACCAAGTATCCGACCATTAGCCCATTTCCCCATCTTTTTGTTATTCTTCCCAAAGTGAATCACCTCGCACTTAGCTACATTGAATTCCATCTGCCACCTTTCTGCCCAGCTCTGCAGCTTCTCTATATCCTGCTGTAACCTGCCACATGCTTCCTCACTGTCAACAACTCCTCCGACTTTCGTATCATCCGCAAACTTGCTCACCCAACCTTCCAACCCCTCTTCCAGGTCATTTATAAAAATGACAAACAACAATGGTCCCAAAACAGATCCTTGCGGAACACTGCTAGTGACGGCACTCCATGAAGAAACTTTGCCATCAACTACTACCCTCTGTCTTCTTCCATCCAGCCAATTCCTAATCCAAACCTCCAACTCACCCTCAATGCCATATCTCCGTATTTTCTGCAGTAGCCTACCATGGGGAACCTTATCAAACGCCTTACTAAAATCCATATATACCACATCTACCGCTTTCCCCTCATCAACCTCCTTCGTCACCTTTTCAAAGAATTCAATAAGGTTTGTGAGGCACGACTTGCCCTTCACAAAACCATGCTGACTATCCTTGATCACATTATTCCTATCCAGATGTGCATAAATCCTATCCCTTACAATTCTCTCTAAGACTTTGCCCACAACAGAAGTGAGACTCACCAGCCTATAGTTACTAGGAAGTGGTGAAAGCAGGTACATTTACAATGTTTAAAGGACATTTAGATCAGTACATGGATAAGACATCCGTTTGGATGGTGCTGTGATCAGCTGCCCTCTCTCTCCCCCTCTCTGAATAAATCCTTGTTGGTTTTCACCCTCTGCTAATGCCTGTGCAGTGGCGTGTGGAGGCCAGCAGAGGGTGGCATTGCATCACTTTAAGCACCACATAGATCGCCAGACCTGCCACACACAGAAACACACACAGCAATTGTTTGGACACAGTATTGAGCTCATCTGGTAATTTAAACTAAACATAAAGAACTGCTCAATTTGTCTTGCAAACTGGTAAAATATGAATGACAGAGAATTCCCAAATTCCACTGTTTAAACAAAAACATCAATTTATTATTTTAACTCTGATAGTGAATTTTTTGCATCAATTATTCACAACTCTGAGACCCCATTTCTCTTAACTGCTTATTATCTAACTCCAACTCCACAGTAATATACTGTTTTAATAAGAAACTTATTAAAATTACATAAACTTAATTTCAAAAACAAACAGCAGCTGTTGTTTCATCTGACCTCACACCAATATCCCTTTTTCCCATCTTTCCTGGGAAGTCTGGCTCATGTTACAGAATGCTATCGAAGTGTCTACATTTCAGCATTCTGAAACCGGGGAACACATTCTTCCATGACACTGTCTCTCAGTCTCCCTGCCTCTGGCTATATCCCAAACCCCTCCCCCCCTCCCATGTGGTGATATTTAAACTGATTCCCTCGCCATCTCTCTCTGGCAGTGATGTTCACACCCACAGTATCCCCTTGTCATGGGACAATGGAGATATGGAGCTGGAAATGGATGGGAGCTGCACATCCCGTCACTTCCAGTGTAGGCTGCAAGTTTCCCCACACTGGGCAGGGATCTAACACAGTGTTACAGATCAATGCACTGGGAGATGCACACGGTCCGACATGCTGGGAGGGTAAATGCTCCTGGTTTACCGATCAATGCACTGGGGTGGTATACACAGTCCTACATGCTGGGAGTTAACTGCTCCTGGTTTACAGGTTAATTCATGAGTGATCACTGCACAGGTCGCTGTGCTGGTCAGACTATCTGGGTGTGGTTTATAGATAATGCAATGATGTGGTCAGTGTAGCTCCCAGTGTTGGATGGATAGGTAGCCTGTGCACAGTACATCATATTGGTGGGGTGAATAGGGGGGAAAGGTGATGCAGTTCCCCGGAACGTTCTGTCCCTGACATTCTATAACTGATATTCCCTGGAAAGTTCTGTCCCTGACATTGTTTGTGAACGGCCCGACGTCAGTGAATTGAACAATCGATAAGATCCTGAGGGAAGAGATCATGTTCCAGGGAGAAGGAGACACTGTTCCGAAGGCCCCTCAGGCAGTTCAATGGGTGAATACGTTTTCCCTGCGTTTACATTACTTCACAACACAGGATCGACCACAATTTAGACCAAACTACAGAAA
Organism: Chiloscyllium plagiosum; assembly: GCF_037043375.1. NCBI lineage: Eukaryota > Metazoa > Chordata > Chondrichthyes > Orectolobiformes > Hemiscylliidae > Chiloscyllium > Chiloscyllium plagiosum. The sequence goes on along the minus strand of NW_028270184.1, from coordinate 59,370,312 downwards.
TTCTAAAACTCCATTTGTCTTCAGGAAACTGGGAGAGAATTCTTCAGGACAGCAAAGTTTCCACCCTCCGTATTTGGAACTGGGAAGGAGTGACCTGTGTCTGCTCTCGAGTGATCACGTGTGTGGGAATGTTCTGGAAACCATCTGTCCTTATGGATGTGTCTCTGTGTGTTTGGGGAGGGAGGGTTTCTTTGTGGTTTATGTCACATTTTTGTCAGTAATTCAGACCTTCCCATTAGTTATTCCAGCTCCAATTATTTTAATAAATCACTGAATACAGGGACACATTTGAAAATCTCACTGGGTCCCCAATCAAACGGGTCCCTTTGCCTCCAGGCTGATGGATAATGTGTTTGTTTTCCTTCCTCACAGTTAACGTAGTGACCATTTACATCCTGCTTTACAAGGATTGTGGATTGTCTCCATGTGTCAGTCGTTACCTGGGGGCCATGGCGGTGGCGGATCTCCTGGTCATTGTCCTCGACCTGATCCTGAGACACATTCCCATTGTTTATCGGGAACAGTTTTATTTCCTGAGGGTCTCCGTCCCCCTGTGTAATATCCACGCCATCCTGCTTTATGCAGCCACTGACTGCTCTGTCTGGTTCACCGTCACTTTCACCTTTGATCGGTTTGTGGCCATTTGTTGCCAGAAGTTGAAAGATAAGCATTGCAGTGAGAAAACGGCGGCTGTGGTTCTGGGCGGAGTGACTGTGCTGAGCTGTTTAAAGAACATTTCCTGGTATTTTATGCTCACGGCTCGGTATAGGCTGAAGAACGAGCCCCGGTTTTGTGATGCAACAGTCGCTGTTTATTACTCCAGTGTCTGGGTTACAATCGAGTTCCTCCACCACATTCTAACCCCGTGTGTCCCATTTCTCCTGATTCTGCTGCTCAATGTTCTCACCGTCAGACACATTTTAGTAACCAGCAGAGCCCGCAGGAGACTCCGCGCTCACACCAATGGGGACGCTCAGTCTGACACAGAAATGAGAAACCGAAAAACATCCACCATTTTACTGTTTGTGATCTCGGCCAATTTCATCCTGTTATGGTCAACGTTAATGGTATTTTCGATATGGAGACGGATGTGGTTGATTGGGTATAGGTCTGTGTATCTCCATGACTTTGTGCAGGAATTGGGTTTCATGCTGCAGCTCCTCAGTTGCTGCACAAACACCGCGATTTATGCTGTGACCCAGACTAAGTTCAGGCAGCAGCTGAAGAATGTGCTGAAATATCTCTTCACCAAAATCCATCAATCAATCAAATTCCCTCAATAATCAAACCATCCGGGATTTTATCATTTCAGCTCAGTGTTTCAGCGACGGAGCAGCCTGTCGCTATGGTAACAGACTGAGGGTAGCGCTTGTTTGTCCATCCTTATCCCACAGCGGGGTTACAGGGAAACATTTCAATGTTTCTCACAATTCAGGGGCCAGCAAGAAAAGGAACCATCCCACTGACTGTATCCATCACTTCTATTTATAAACAATAAAAATGATCATTAAAGCGTATCGAGCAGCAGAGTGACCGATGTTGTTGTGTGTCTTTGTGTTGGAGAAGCTGAGCTGGAGAGAGACAGACTCAGCCCCAAGTCCTGGTCCTCAGGGAAGTGGAGGGTACCACGCCCTGAGCTCAGGAGCTGGGTTAACCTCCATCTGTTCCCCCACTCCAATCTGGACTCCCCATTTCCTCTCTCCCACTCTTACTCAACACTTCTCCCTCTCTCTCGCTCTCTCTGCACACTCACTCTTTCTAACCACCTTTCGCTTTCACTCTCCCTCGTCCCCCCATCACACAAACACCCCAACCCTTGTTTCTCCAACTGCCTTCACTCTTCTCTCTCCCTCTCCCGCTCACTCTCACTCACCTGCCGTCACTGTCTCCCTCCCAATTCAATCTCTACCCCATTTTCCATTTCTCCACATCTCACCCCAACCACCCCACATGCAGCCTCACCACGAACCCTCCCAGTTTCTGGGTCAGAGGGAGAGGGAAGGACCATGGAGACAGAGTTTGTCAGAGAGGGAGGAAGGGAGGGACAGGAGGGAGAGATATTATGTCAGAGAGAAACCTCAGAGTTACTGCTTCACTATCAACAGGCAGCCCGTCACATTCACTTTGTCACTACCACCCTGACCACATCACACTTATTGTGTCACTATCACCCAGACCCCGTCACACTAACTGCATCACTATCATCCTGACCCCATCACACTAACTGTGTCACTATCACCCTGACCCCATCACACTAACTGCGTCACTGTCATCCTGACTCCCTCACACTTATTGCGTCACTATCAGCCTGATCACTCAGAGTTACTGAGTCACTATCACCTGGCCCCCTCATACTTACTGCGTCACGATCAGCCTGACCCCCACATGCTTACTGCATCATTGTCACCCTGACTTTCGCACACTTACTGCATCACTATCACCCTGACCCCTCACACTTACTGCATCACTATCAGCCTGACCCCAACACGCTTACTATATCACTATCACCCTGACCCCCGCACACTTAATGCGTCACTATCAGCCTGACCCCCACACGCTTACTGCATCACTATCACCCTGACCCCCTCACACTTACTGCGTCACTACCACCCTGACCCCTTCAGACGTACTGCATCACTATCACCCTGAGCCCCCTCACACTTACTGCGTCACTTTCACCCTGACCCCCTCACTCTTACTGCATCACTATCACCCTGGTCCCATCACACTTACTGCGTCACTATCACACTGACCTCCTCACACTTACTGCATCACTATCAGCCTGATTCTCTCACACTCACTGCATCACTGTCACACTGACCCCCTCACACTTACTGCATCACTATCACCCTGCCCCCCTCACACTTACTTTATCACTCTCGCCCTGACACACTCGCACTTACTGCATCACTGTCACCCTGACCCCCTCACACTGACTGCGTCACTGTCACCCTGATCTCCTCACACTTACTGCGTCACTATCACCCTGAACCCCTCACTCTTACTGCATCACTATCACCCTGGTCACATCACACTTACTGCGTCACTATCACACTGACCCCCTCACACTTACTGCATCACTATCACACTGACCCCCTCACACTTACTGCATCACTATCACCCTAATTCTCTCACACTCATTGCATCACTGTCACACTGACCCCCTCACACTTACTGCATCACTCTCACCCTGATTCTCTCACACTTACTGCTCACTGTCACTCTGACCCCCTCACACTTTAGTGTCACTATCATCGTGACCCCCCTCACGCCCACTGCGTTACTGTTATCCTGACACCATCATACTTACTGTGTCTCTATCATTCTGACCCCCCTCACGCTTACTGCGTCACTGTCACCCTGACACCCTCACACCTACTGTGTCACTGTCACCCTGCACCATTACACTTACTGCCTCACTGTCACCCTACCCCCTCACACTTACTGCGTCACTATCGCCCAGACCCCCTCACAATTACTACATCACTGTCACCCTTACAGACTCACACTGACTGAGTTACTCACACTCTAAAACCCCTACACTTACTGCATCACTATCAGCCTGACCCCGTCACATTCACTGTGTCGCTATCACCCTGACCCCTTCACAATGACTGCGTCACTACCACCCTGACACAATCACACTTACTGCGTCACTACCAGCCTCTACCACTCACACTTACTGCGTCGCTACCAGCCTGACCCCCTCATACGTATTGCGTCACTATCAGCCTGATCCCTCAGATTTATGCGTCACTATCACACTGACCCCCTCATACTTACTGCGTCACGATCAGCCTGATCCCCACATGCTTACTGCATCACTGTCACCCTGACCCTCGCACACTTACTGCATCACTATCAGCCTGGCCCCCACACGCGTTACTGCGTCACTATCACCCTGACCCCCTCACACTTACTGCGTCACTATCATCCTGACCCCCTCACACGTACTGCGTCACTATCACCCTGAGCCCCTCACACTTACTGCATCACTATCAACCTGACCCCCTCACACTTCCTGCGTCACTATCACACTGACCCCCTCACACTTACTGCATCACTATCACACTGACCCCCTCACCCTTACTGTGTCACTGTTACCCTGACCCACTCACACTGCGTCATTATCATCCTGAGCCCCTCACACTGACTGCATCACTGTCACGCTGGCCCCCTCACACTCTCTCTTCCTCTCTGTTCCCCCCTCACGCTGTCGCCATCTCTGATCTCTCTTCCCTCCCTCTCTCTGTTCCCCCTCTTACTCTCTCCATTTCCGAGATCTCTCTGTCCCTCCCCCCTCTCCCTCTATCTCTGAAATCTCTTCCTCTGCGTCCCCCCCCCCCACCCTTGCTGTCTCCATCTCGAAGACCTTTCTCTCTGTCTCTCAGACTTCTCACATTGTCTCCCCCTGGCCTATGCACATGACTCTGACATTGGAATGCGCCTTTGGAGAGAGTTTCTCATGTTAAGGTATTCATTCCCTCCTCTGAGAGTCCTTCCTCCCAGATCCTGGGGGTGTAACCTGTTTGTATCACAATCCCAAGGCCCCGGTTCCTTTAAACACAGACCTCAAATCCATTTTAAACCAATGAACCTTACTCTGGGACAGTCAGCGCTCCCTTTGACTAGTTCCTCTTTCTCTCTGTCTCCCTCTCTCCCACCTCCTTCACACCCCCATTCTCCCTTTACCCCTTTCTCTTACCCTGGAGCTGGAATGAGAGAGGGAGTCAGTGACATCTGTGGGATCAGACTGTGCGGCAGCTCCCCCTCCATCTTTTCCCAACTTTGTCTCCCCCAGTCCAGACCAGAACACGTCCCTTGTGGTAAAAATCTCAGAGACAACCTGAACCCCACCATTCTTTTCCCCGTGTGTGCATAAATGAACGACAAGGATACTGGACAGTTTCTGATTATTCTCTGTGTGTGTGTGTGTGTCTGATGATTCCTCGCGGCAGAAGTGCTATCATTCTCTCTGTCTCTGCATCGTCCAGAGTTTCTGCTCCTGGATCCAAACTCCTCCTCACCCCCAGCGTTGGGGGAAGCAGGAGGTGGGGAAACAAACTGAGAAATAAAAACAAATCAATTTGAAATAAAATACAACAGTGACAACAAAAGCACAGCAAGATCCCACAGCTTTCTGCCTTCCCCAATCTCCCACGTGACCCTATGACACTGGTTCAGTTTAATTATTGCAGAATTAATGAATTGCTGACCATCACAGAGACATTCAAATACACAGACATCACCGCAGAGCAGTTGACCAGAAGCTAGAAACATTAATAAACACGTACGCACAGCAAGATCACACAAGCAGCAATCTAACCCCACACACATTGTGGGTGATGCTGGGTAAGAGTTGACGTATTTGTGTCAAATCCCAAAGCACAGTTACATTAGCCCCAGGCGTCAAACCTGTTCAAAAACAACACGCCGCAATCCGACAGGACCCGGTTAACCAGAGGTCCTAGTAAAAGCCAGCCCCGCTCCCCAGAGAGAGAGGAGATTAAACCTCGGGGTAATACACAGACAAAACTCACCTGGGCCCAACAGGCTGCAGCCTGTCGAACAGGCCTTAGGACTGCGTTCCCCCTCTGGAGGTAGCTCTTGTTTGAAGGTTTCCTGCTTCAAAACACACTCTTTTCAAATCCTGAAGTGGCCAGAAATATCCCTTTGGGAGAAAAGAGGCAGCATGAGTGGGAAGGCTGAGCAGGAAAATCTTTGACATGGAGATAGCACAGCAAGATCCCAGGTTTCCCCTCTCTGAAACCCATTTTAATATCGACAAGGCCGTGATCTGACAGAACCCAGTTAACCAGAGGCCCCGACAAGTCAGGCTCCCACACCCACCCCACCTCCCCTACCCCCAGAGGAGATGAATCTTCGGGGGTATAAACAGACCCCGACTCACCTGGGCCCCACGGGCTGCAGCCTGGCCAACAGGCCTCAGACCTGTGCTCCCCCTCTGGAGGATGTTCCTGTCCAAGGCTTTCCTGGCCCGCAGGCAGTTTGGATTCTCACTTTCCTGCTTTTCCAACAAAAGTTCCCTGGGATAAAAGAGAGAAGAGATGAGTTGATGGCGGGGCGGGGGAGCGAGAGCAGTGTAATGCTAAATTACACAACAAGATCCCAGTTTAAACACCATCCCACCACCTCTTCCCCATCCCCAATGCATTTCATAACATCACAGCAACATCAAAATACAAACAAATCATACGAAAGCAATTAACCAGAGGCTGGAAATGTTATTAAACACACAGACACACACGCGTGCACACACACACACTGTCTCAACCAGAAAGGGAGTGCTGCTCACACTCCACACTGAGAGAGAACAGGGTTTGAGAATGAATCTGACCAATTCCTTGCGCACGTTTATTCTGGGTGAGGGTTTAGTGGACCCCACCCCTGCCCTCTCTGACACGTTGCATCGTCTGTCAGTCTGCTCCCTGGAGAGGGCTCTGTCGGAATGACATGTTCATTCCCAGGACAGGAGCCTTGTGGAACCTTGCTGCCCACTGAGATGTTAATTCTGGAACTACAAAGTGTCATCTTTCCCATTTGCTACAACTCACTTTTTTTCAAGCCTTATTAGTTGTGTCAGTGCATTTTGAAAATATTGAGGATTACTCCCACACTAGCGACTCAGAGCCTGACTGTAGGTAGAAATCACACACCAAGTTATAGTCCAACAGGTTTAATTGGAAACACACTAGCTTTCGGAGCGCCGTTTCTTTAATCAGGTGATAGTAGAGGTCTCGATCGTAACACAGAGTTTATAGCAGAAATGTACAGTGTGATGTAACAGAAACTATACATTGAAAAATTGATTCTCTCTTAAGCCTTTCATTTGTTAGAATACAGTGATAGTGAGAGTGTGTGTGTGAGAGAGTGAGACCATGCCTCTGTGTATATGTGTGACAGAGAGACCATGCCTCTGTGTGCGTGTGTGTGAGAGTGAGACCATGCCTCTGTGTGCGTGTATGTGAGAGTGAGACCGTGCCTCTGTGTGTGTGAGAGATATTGAGACCATTCCCCTGTGTGTGTGAGAGAGTGTGACCATGCCCCTGTGTGCGTGTGTGAGATAGTGAGACCATGCCTCTGTATGTGTGTGAGATAGTGAGACCATGCCCCTGTGTATGTGAGTGAGACCATGCCACTGTGTGTGTGATAGAGAGTGAGGCCATGCCTCTGTGTGTGTATGTGTGTGTGTGTGTTTCCATCTGAGTGCCCAGTTTCCGTGTCAGTGCTGTCTCTCCATAATGTAACTGTGTATAAACCACGTGTTTATGTCCCTGTCCCAGTAATGATCCACAAACCATACACCATCCCTCACTCTCATTTACTCACTCTCTCACATGTGTACACACACACATTCCCTCACGCACCACATTCCGTCCCTCACACACATGCCCTTTCACACACTTGCAGACAGCCACACTGACATGCACACATTTAGACAAGCAGTCACTTACAAATGCACACTCAAACATTTTCACACACACTATCATAATCTCTCTCACACACTCACACACAAACATGCATAGGCGCACTCTCCCTCTGTCTCACTCACATGCACACACTTTCACTCTCTCATTCTCTCTCTCTCCACTCTCTCTCACACATATTCGTTTCACATACTCTCTCAGTTACACACACTCTTACACACACACACCTTCTGACGCACCCATCCCTACAGACTCCCATTCACCATCTCATATATTCTCACACACTCCCTCTCTCTCCAAACTCTGTCTCTCACATATACTTGCAAAGTCTCTCACACACACTCTAACACACACTTCTGTCACACACACACACACACACACACACACACACTTTTTCTCACACGCGCAATTTGTATTTCTCTCACGCAGGCTCATATTGTCTTTTTCCCTCTCTCACACACACACTCTCTCTCGCGCACACAGTCTCTCTCTCTCTGTCTCCCTCTCCCCTCCCCCCGTCTCTCAGGCACACACTCACACAGCGTGTGGACACAAAATCTTCCTCTCACATGCAGACACTCTCTCGCATGCACATGCACTCTCTCACATGCATGCACTCTCTTTCTCGGACACACACACACTCTCGTGCTCTCACACTCTTTCTCACATGTGCACACGCATTCTCTCTCTCACACACACAATCTCTCTCTCTCTCTCTCTCTCCCCACCCAACCCACCAGCCCCGTATCTCAGGCACAAACTCACACAGAAAATGTGGACACAGATTCTTCCTCTCACATGCAGACACTCTCTCGCATGCACACACTCTTTCACTTGCATGCGCTCTCTTTCTCTCTCGGACACACACACACTCATGCTCTCACACTCTTTCTCACATGTGCACACACTTTCCATTGCGTGCACATACACACACACAATTCTCTTGTGCACACTCTTCCACACGCAGACAAACTTTCTTTCCTTGCCCTCTCTCTCACGTGAGCACTCACTCTCGTTCACTTGTATACATACGTTCTAACACGCACGCACACACTCACTCACACACATGCATTCTCTCTCTCGCGCACGCAGTCTCCGTCACACACACATGCATTCTCTCACTCTCTCACTCACGCATTCTCTCTCTTTCGCACACACATTCTCTCTCTCTCTCACACACAGGCATTCTCTCTCTCACACACATGCATTCTCTCTCTCGCGCACACACGCATTCTCTGTCCCTCACACACTCGTTCTCTCTCTCACACATGCATTCTATCCCTCTCACACACACATTCTCAGTCAGGCACACACATATTCTCTCTCTCACGCACATTCTCTCTTTCTCTCACATGCATTCTCTCTCTCAGGCAGACATTCTCTCTCTCACACACGCATTCTCTCTCACACACGCATTCTCTCTCACTCACACACATTCTCTCTCACACACACGCATTCTCTATCTCTCTCACACATGCATTCTCTCTCTCACACACGCATTCTCTCTCACACACACGCATTATTTCTGTCTCGTACATGCATTCTCTCTCTCTCTCACACATGTATTCCCTCTCTTTCGTATACACTCATTTCTCTCTCACACACGCATTCTCTGTCTCTCGCACACATGCATTCTCTCTCTCTCTCATGCTCACTCATTCTCTCTCTCACGAGCACACGTGTTCTCTCTCTCACGCACGCATTCTTTCTCTCTCACACACGCATTCTCTCCCTCTCACACACACTTTCTCAGTTAGGCACACACGCACTCTCTCTCTCTAACACATTCTCTCTTTCTCTCACATGCATTCTCTCTCACAGACGTTCTCTCACTCTCACACACGTATTCTCTCTCTCTCACAGACACATTCGCTCTCACACACATGCATTCTCTATCTCTCTCGCACATGCATTCTCTCTCTCACACACACGCATTCTCTCTCACTCACACGCATTGTCTCCCTCTCACACACGCATTCTCTCTCTCACGCACACACTCATTCTCTCTCTCCCGCATACACGCATTCGCGCTCTCACACACACGCATTCTCTCTCTCGCACACACGCATTCTCTCTCTCACACACATGCATTCTCTCTCACACTCTCACACACACGCATTCTCTCTCTCACACACGTATTCCCTCTCTTTCGCACACACTCATTTTCTCCCTCTCACACACGCATTCTCTGCCTCTTGCACACACGCATTTTCTCTCTCCCACACACGCATTCTCTTTCTCACACGCACGCATTCTCTCTCTCTCGTACACGCATTTTCTCTCACGCACACATGCATTCTCTCTCTCACACATTCATTCTCTCACACACGCATTCTCTATCTGACACACACATTCTCTCTCTCTCGCACATGCATTCTCTCTCACGCACACATGCATTCTCTCTCTCACACACACACGCATTCTCTCTCTCACATACGCATTCTCTCTCTCACACACACTCATTCTATCTCTCACGCAGACGCATTCTCCCACTCTCTCACGTACACACTCATTCACTCTCTCTCTCACACATGTATTCTCTCGCACAAGCATTCTCTCACGCTCAAACATGTATTCTCTCTCTTGCACAATGCATTCTCTCTCACGCACATACTCATTCTCTCTCTCACACACACGAATTTTCCCTCTCACACACGCATTCTCTCTCTCACACACGTGCTCTCTCACGCACACACGCATTCTCTCTCACACACTCTCACGCATTCTCGCTCACACACATACTCTCTCTCTTGCACACATGCATTCTCTCACACGCACGCACGCATTCTCTCTCTCTCACACACGCATTCTCTCTCATTGCATTCTCTCTCTCTCACGCACACGCATTCTCTCTCATGCATTCTTTCACGCACACACGCATTCTCTCTCTCTCACACAAACTTTGTCTCTCTTATCCACACATGCATTCTCTCTCGCTCACACACACACTTAATCTCTCTCTCACACACACAAGCATTCTCTCTCTCTCGCACACACGCATTCTATCTCTCGCACAGACGCTTTCTATCTCTCACGCACACACATGTTTTCTCACACACACATTCTCTCTTGCCTACAAGCATTCTCTCTCTCATACACACGCATTCTCTCTCTCGCACACACGCATTCTCTCTCTCTCTCACGCACACGCATTCTCTCTCTCACAAACACACACATTCTCTCTTTCACACCCACTCATTCGCTCACCCTCACTCACGCATTCTTTCGCACGCACACACATTCTCTCTCACGCATGCACGCATTCTCACTCTCTCTCACACATGCATTCTCTCTCTCACGAACACGGGCTTTCCCTCTCTCACACACATGTATTGTTGCTTTCTCTCGCACACGCATTGTCTCTCTCTCTCGCACACACATTCTCTCTCTCACACACACACACATTCTCTCTCTCTCGCACACATGCATTCGCTCTCTCACACACACACGCATTCTCTCTCACACACACACACGCATTCTCTCTCTCGCACACACGCATTCTCTCTCTCTGTCTCATGCTCACGCATTCTCTCTCTCACGAGTACACGTGTTCTCTCTCTCACACACACGCATTCTTTCTCTCTCAGACACGAATTACCTCTCATTCGCACACACATTTTCTCTTGCTCACACACGCATTCTCTGTCTCTCGTGCACACGCATTTTCTCTCTCCCACCCACGCATTCTCTTTCTCACACGCACGCATTCTCTCTCTCTCGTACACTCATTTTCTTTCACGCACACATGCATTCGCTCTCTCTCGCACACACTCATTCTATCTCTCACACATGCATTCTCAGTCTCATGCACAAACATTCTCTCTCTCTCACACACACATTCTCTCTCTCACGCACACGCATTCTCTCTCACGCATTCTCTCACGCGCACACGCAATCTCTCTCTCACACACACATTATCTCTCTAATGCACATATGCATTCTCTCTCTATCACACACACACTTATTCTCTCTCTCACACACAAAAGCATTTTCTCTCTCGCACACACGCATTGTATCTCTCGCACAGACGCTTTCTCTCTCTCACGCACACGCATTCTCTCTCTCACACACATTCTCCCTTGCACACATGCATTCTCTCTCTCTCGCACACATGCATTCTCTCTCTCACACACACGCATTATCTCTCTTTCTCATGCACACGCATTCTCTCTCTATCTCGGGCACACTCATTCTCTCTTGCATACACGCATTTTCTATCTCCTGCACATAAGCATTCTCAATCTCTCACACGCACACATTCTCGCTCGCACACATGCATTGTCTCTCTCTCTCACGCACGCCTTCTGTCGGTCTTGCACACACACATTCTCGCTCTCATGCACACATGCATTCTCTCTCTCACACACATTCATTCTCTGTCCCTCACACGCATGCATTTACTCGCTCTCACACACATGCATTCTCTCTCTCGCATACACGCATTCTCTCTCTCGCATACACGCATTCTCTCGCTCACATGTACATATGCATTCTCTCTCTCTCACGCACATACATTCTCTCTCTCACACACAAATTCTCTCTCACACATACACACGCATTCGCTCTGTCTTGCACACACACATTCTCTCTCACACAGGCATTCTCTCACTCCCACTCACGCATTCACTCTCGCTCCCACATGCATTGTCTCTCTCTCGCAGACATGAATTCTCTCACATACACATTCTCTTTCTTACACGCACGAATTCTCTCTCTCGTACACTCATTTTCTCTCACGCACACAGGCATTCTCTCTCTCGCACATGCATTATCTCACACACGCATTCTCTATCTCTGACACACACATTCTCTCTCTCTCGCACATGCATTCTCTCTCACGCACATATGCATTCACTCTCTCTCACACACGTACTCTCTCTGTTGCACACACGCATTCTCTCTCACGCACGCACGCATTCTCTCTCTCTCACACATGCATTCTCTCACACAGGCATTCTCTATCTCTGACACACACATCCTCTCTCTTTCCCATATGCATTCTCTCTCACTCACACATGCATTCTCTCTCTCACACCCACGCATTCTATCTCTCATGCACACGCATTCTCTCTCACACACATTCATTCATTCTCTCTCTCGCACACGCTCATTCTATCTCTCACACACGCATTCTCTCTCATGCATTCTCTCTCACTCACGCACACGCATTCTCTCTCACGCACTCTCTCTCACAGACATGTATTCTCTCTCTCTCACAAACACTCATTCTCTCTCGCACACACGCATTGTCTCTCTCTCACACAGGCATTCTCTTGCTCTCGCACACACACCTTCCCTCTCGAATGCACACACGCATTCTTTCTCTCGCACACATGCATTCTCTCTCTCTCTCTCTCTCAAGCACTCGCATTCTCTCTCTCTGGCACACACGTTCTATATCGCATACACGGATTCTCTCTCTCACGCACATGCATTCTCTCTCCTGCACACACGCATTCTCTCCCTCACACACATGCATTCTCTCTCCCTCGCACACATGCATTCTCTCTCCCTCGCACACATGCATTCTCTCTCTCTCACACACACACATTCTCTCTCTATCACGCACACGTATTTTCTCTCACACACACAGGAATTCTCTCTCTCTCGCACACATGCATTCTCTCTCTCACACACAGGTATTCGCTCACTCTCACTCACGCATTCTCTCTCTCTCACACATGCATTCTCTCTCGCACAGACGCATTCCCTCTCTCTCACACACTCCTCTCTCACGCACACGCATTCTCTTTCTCACGCACACGCATTCTCTCTGTCACGCACACACACATTCTCTCTCTCTCACACTCATTCTCTTTCACACGCACACACGCATTTTCTCTCTTGCACACACGCATTCTCTCTCTCTCTTGCACATGCATTCTCTCTCTCTCAGGCACATGCATTCTCTCTCGCACAAATGCATTCTCTCTCACACACACGCATTATCTCTCTTGCAAACATCCATTCTCTCTCTCACGCACACGCATTCCCCCTCTCTCTCAGGCACACACGTTCTCTCTCGCATACGCACATTCTCTCTCACGCACACACGCATTCTCTCTCTCTCACGCACACGCATTCTCGATCCCTTATACACGCCTTCTCTGTCTCACGTAGACACGCATACTCTCACTCTCACACATTAATTCTCTTTCTTGCACACACGCATTTTCTCTCTCACGCACACATGCATTCTCTCTCTCACACACAGGCATTCTCTCCCTCTCTCACTCACGCATTCTCTCACTCTCTCACTCACGCATTCTCTCTCGCACATAGTCATTCTATCTCTCACGCACACGCATTCTCCCTCTCTCTCACGTACACTCACTCTCATGCACGTACTCTCTCTCTTGCACACACGCATTCTCTCTCACGCACACCTTCTCTCTCTCACACACACGCATTCTCTCACACAGGCATTTTCTATCTCTGACACACACATTCTCTCTCTTTCGCATATGCATTATCTCTCACACACACATGCATTCTCTCTCTCACACGCATTCCCTCTCTCACACACGCATTCGCTCTCTCTCGCACACACTCATTCTATCTCTCACACATGCATTCTCAGTCTCATGCACAAACATTCTCTCTCTCACACACACATTCTCTCTCTCTCACGCACACGCATTCTCTCTCACGCATTCTCTCACGCACATACGCATTCTCTCTCTCATACACACATTGTCTCTCTCATGCACACATGCATTCTCTCTCTCTCTCACACACACTTATTCTCTCTCTCACACACAAAAGCATTTTCTCTCTCGCACACACGCATTGTATCTCTCGCACAGATGCGTTCTCTCTCTTACGCACACGCATTCTCTCTCTCACACACACGCATTATCTCTTTTTCTCATGCACACGCATTTTCTCTCTATCTCGGGCACACTCATTCTCTCTCGCATACACGCATTTTCTATCTCCTGCACATAAGCATTCTCAATCTCTCACGTGCACACATTCTCGCTCGCGCACATGCATTGATCTCTCTCTCACACACGCATTCTATTGGTCTTGCACACACACATTCTCGCTCTCATGCACACATGCATTCTCTCTCTCACACACATTCATTCTCTGTCCCTCGCACGCATGCATTTACTCGCTCTCGCACACCTGCATTCTCTCTCTCGCATACACGCATTCTCTCTCTCACACGTACATACGCATTCTCTCTCTCTCACACACAAATTCTCTCTCTCACATACACACGCATTCGCTGTCTCTCACACACGCATTGTCTCTCTCTTGCACACACACATTCTCTCTCTCGCACAGGCATTCTCTCACTCCCACTCACGCATTCACTCTCGCTCCTACATACATTGTCTCTCTCTTGCACACACACATTCTCTCTCTCACACAGGCATTCTCTCACTCCCACTCACGCATTCACTCTCGCTCCTGCATGCATTGTCTCTCTCTCGCACACATGAATTCTCTCACTAACATACACATTCTCTTTCTCACACGCACGCATTCTCTCTCTCTCGTATACTCATTTTCTCTCACGCACACAGGCATTCTCTCTCTCGCACATGCATTCTCTCACACACGCATTCTCTATCTCTGACACACACATTCTCTCTCTCTCGCACATGCATTCTCTCTCAAGCACACATGCATTCACTCTCTCTCTCACACACGTACTCTCTCTCTCTCACACACGCAATCTCTCTCTCGCACACACGCATTCTCTCTCTTTTGCACACGCATTCTCTCTCTCTCACACACACATACTCTCTTGCACACATTCATTCTCTCTCACACATGAATTCTCTCTCTCTCGCATTCTTTCTCTGACACACACGCATTCTCTCTCTCTTGCGCACACGCATTCTCTCTCTCGCACAGGCATTCTCACTCTCACTCACGCATTCTCTCTCTCACACGCATTCTCTCTCTCACACACACACATACTCTCTTGCACACATTCATTCTCTCTCACACACGCATTCTCTCTCTCTTGCACACACGCATTCTCTCTCTCGCACAGGCATTCTCACTCTCACTCACGCATTCTCTCTCTCACACACGCAATCTCTCTCTCGCGCACACGCATTCTCTTTCTCACGCAAATGCATTCTTTCGCTCTCGCACACACACATTCTCACTCTCTTGCACACACATTCTATCTCACACACTCATTCTCTCTCTCTCGCACACGCGCATTTTCTCTCTTGCACACACACATTCTCTCTCTCTCTCTTGCCCACGCATTCTTTCTCTCTAAGGCAGACGCATTCTCTCTCGCATATATGCATTCTCTCCCACACACACGCATTCTCTCTCTCTCAAGCACACGCTTTCTCTCTCTCTCTCAGGCAAACACATTCTCTCTCGCATACACGCATTCTCTCTCTCATGCACACACACATTCTCTCTCGCACACAGTCATTCTATCTCTCACGCACACGCATTCTCCCTCTCTCTCACGTACACTCACTCTCATGCACGTACTCTCTCTCTTGCTCACACGCATTCTCTCTCACGCACACCTTCTCTCTCTCACACACACGCATTCTCTCACACAGGCATTCTCTATCTCTGACAGACACATTCTCTCTCTTTCGCATATGCATTATCTCTCACACACACATGCATTCTCTCTCTCACACGCATTCCCTCTCTCACACACACGCATTCTCTCTCACTCACACGCATTGTCTCCCTCTCACACACGCATTCTCTCTCTCATGCACACACTCATTCTCTCTCTCCCGCATACACGCATTCGCGCTCTCACACACACGCATTCTCTCTCTCGCACACACGCATTCTCTCTCTCACACACACGCATTCTCTCTCACACTCTCACACACACGCATTCTCTCTCTCACACACGTATTCCCTCTCTTTCGCACACACTCATTTTCTCCCTCTCACACACGCATTCTCTGCCTCTTGCACACACGCATTTTCTCTCTCCCACACACGCATTCTCTTTCTCACACGCACGCATTCTCTCTCTCTCGTACACGCATTTTCTCTCACGCACACATGCATTCTCTCTCTCACACATTCATTCTCTCACACACGCATTCTCTATCTGACACACACATTCTCTCTCTCTCGCACATGCATTCTCTCTCACGCACACATGCATTCTCTCTCTCACACACACACGCATTCTCTCTCTCACATACGCATTCTCTCTCTCACACACACTCATTCTATCTCTCACGCAGACGCATTCTCCCACTCTCTCACGTACACACTCATTCACTCTCTCTCTCACACATGTATTCTCTCTCACAAGCATTCTCTCACGCTCAAACATGTATTCTCTCTCTTGCACAATGCATTCTCTCTCACGCACATACTCATTCTCTCTCTCACACACACGAATTTTCCCTCTCACACACGCATTCTCTCTCTCACACACGTGCTCTCTCACGCACACACGCATTCTCTCTCACACACTCTCACGCATTCTCGCTCACACACATACTCTCTCTCTTGCACACATGCATTCTCTCACACGCACGCACGCATTCTCTCTCTCTCACACACGCATTCTCTCTCATTGCATTCTCTCTCTCTCACGCACACGCATTCTCTCTCATGCATTCTTTCACGCACACACGCATTCTCTCTCTCTCACACAAACTTTGTCTCTCTTATCCACACATGCATTCTCTCTCGCTCACACACACACTTAATCTCTCTCTCACACACACAAGCATTCTCTCTCTCTCGCACACACGCATTCTATCTCTCGCACAGACGCTTTCTATCTCTCACGCACACACATGTTTTCTCACACACACATTCTCTCTTGCCTACAAGCATTCTCTCTCTCATACACACGCATTCTCTCTCTCGCACACACGCATTCTCTCTCTCTCTCACGCACACGCATTCTCTCTCTCACAAACACACACATTCTCTCTTTCACACCCACTCATTCGCTCACCCTCACTCACGCATTCTTTCGCACGCACACACATTCTCTCTCACGCATGCACGCATTCTCACTCTCTCTCACACATGCATTCTCTCTCTCACGAACACGGGCATTCCCTCTCTCACACACATGTATTGTTGCTTTCTCTCGCACACGCATTGTCTCTCTCTCTCGCACACACATTCTCTCTCTCACACACACACACATTCTCTCTCTCTCGCACACATGCATTCGCTCTCTCACACACACACGCATTCTCTCTCACACACACACACGCATTCTCTCTCTCGCACACACGCATTCTCTCTCTCTGTCTCATGCTCACGCATTCTCTCTCTCACGAGTACACGTGTTCTGTCTCTCACACACACGCATTCTTTCTCTCTCAGACACGAATTACCTCTCATTCGCACACACATTTTCTCTTGCTCACACACGCATTCTCTGTCTCTCGTGCACACGCATTTTCTCTCTCCCACCCACGCATTCTCTTTCTCACACGCACGCATTCTCTCTCTCTCGTACACTCATTTTCTTTCACGCACACATGCATTCGCTCTCTCTCGCACACACTCATTCTATCTCTCACACATGCATTCTCAGTCTCATGCACAAACATTCTCTCTCTCTCACACACACACATTCTCTCTCTCACGCACACGCATTCTCTCTCACGCATTCTCTCACGCACACACGCAATCTCTCTCTCACACACACATTATCTCTCTAATGCACATATGCATTCTCTCTCTATCACACACACACTTATTCTCTCTCTCACACACAAAAGCATTTTCTCTCTCGCACACACGCATTGTATCTCTCGCACAGACGCTTTCTCTCTCTCACGCACACGCATTCTCTCTCTCTCACACACATTCTCCCTTGCACACATGCATTCTCTCTCTCTCGCACACATGCATTCTCTCTCTCACACACACGCATTATCTCTCTTTCTCATGCACACGCATTCTCTCTCTATCTCGGGCACACTCATTCTCTCTTGCATACACGCATTTTCTATCTCCTGCACATAAGCATTCTCAATCTCTCACACGCACACATTCTCGCTCGCACACATGCATTGTCTCTCTCTCTCACGCACGCCTTCTGTCGGTCTTGCACACACACATTCTCGCTCTCATGCACACATGCATTCTCTCTCTCACACACATTCATTCTCTGTCCCTCACACGCATGCATTTACTCGCTCTCACACACATGCATTCTCTCTCTCGCATACACGCATTCTCTCTCTCGCATACACGCATTCTCTCGCTCACATGTACATATGCATTCTCTCTCTCTCACGCACATACATTCTCTCTCTCACACACAAATTCTCTCTCACACATACACACGCATTCGCTCTGTCTTGCACACACACATTCTCTCTCACACAGGCATTCTCTCACTCCCACTCACGCATTCACTCTCGCTCCCACATGCATTGTCTCTCTCTCGCAGACATGAATTCTCTCACTCACATACATATTCTCTTTCTTACACGCACGAATTCTCTCTCTCGTACACTCATTTTCTCTCACGCACACAGGCATTCTCTCTCTCGCACATGCATTCTCTCACACACGCATTCTCTATCTCTGACACACACATTCTCTCTCTCTCGCACATGCATTCTCTCTCACGCACATATGCATTCACTCTCTCTCTCACACACGTACTCTCTCTGTTGCACACACGCATTCTCTCTCACGCACGCACGCATTCTCTCTCTCTCACACATGCATTCTCTCACACAGGCATTCTCTATCTCTGACACACACATCCTCTCTCTTTCCCATATGCATTCTCTCTCACTCACACATGCATTCTCTCTCTCACACCCACGCATTCTATCTCTCATGCACACGCATTCTCTCTCACACACATTCATTCATTCTCTCTCTCGCACACACTCATTCTATCTCTCACACACGCATTCTCTCTCATGCATTCTCTCTCACTCACGCACACGCATTCTCTCTCACGCACTCTCTCTCACAGACATGTATTCTCTCTCTCTCACAAACACTCATTCTCTCTCGCACACACGCATTGTCTCTCTCTCACACAGGCATTCTCTTGCTCTCGCACACACACCTTCCCTCTCGAATGCACACACGCATTCTTTCTCTCGCACACATGCATTCTCTCTCTCTCTCTCTCTCAAGCACTCGCATTCTCTCTCTCTGGCACACACGTTCTATATCGCATACACGGATTCTCTCTCTCACGCACATGCATTCTCTCTCCTGCACACACGCATTCTCTCCCTCACACACATGCATTCTCTCTCCCTCGCACACATGCATTCTCTCTCCCTCGCACACATGCATTCTCTCTCTCTCACACACACACATTCTCTCTCTATCACGCACACGTATTTTCTCTCACACACACAGGAATTCTCTCTCTCTCGCACACATGCATTCTCTCTCTCACACACAGGTATTCGCTCACTCTCACTCACGCATTCTCTCTCTCTCACACATGCATTCTCTCTCGCACAGACGCATTCCCTCTCTCTCACACACTCCTCTCTCACGCACACGCATTCTCTTTCTCACGCACACGCATTCTCTCTGTCACGCACACACACATTCTCTCTCTCTCACACTCATTCTCTTTCACTCGCACACACGCATTTTCTCTCTTGCACACACGCATTCTCTCTCTCTCTTGCACATGCATTCTCTCTCTCTCAGGCACATGCATTCTCTCTCGCACAAATGCATTCTCTCTCACACACACGCATTATCTCTCTTGCAAACATCCATTCTCTCTCTCACGCACACGCATTCCCCCTCTCTCTCAGGCACACACGTTCTCTCTCGCATACGCACATTCTCTCTCACGCACACACGCATTCTCTCTCTCTCACGCACACGCATTCTCGATCCCTTATACACGCCTTCTCTGTCTCACGTAGACACGCATACTCTCACTCTCACACATTAATTCTCTCTCTTGCACACACGCATTTTCTCTCTCACGCACACATGCATTCTCTCTCTCACACACAGGCATTCTCTCCCTCTCTCACTCACGCATTCTCTCACTCTCTCACTCACGCATTCTCTCTCGCACATAGTCATTCTATCTCTCACGCACACGCATTCTCCCTCTCTCTCACGTACACTCACTCTCATGCACGTACTCTCTCTCTTGCACACACGCATTCTCTCTCACGCACACCTTCTCTCTCTCACACACACGCATTCTCTCACACAGGCATTCTCTATCTCTGACACACACATTCTCTCTCTTTCGCATATGCATTATCTCTCACACACACATGCATTCTCTCTCTCACACGCATTCCCTCTCTCACACACGCATTCGCTCTCTCTCGCACACACTCATTCTATCTCTCACACATGCATTCTCAGTCTCATGCACAAACATTCTCTCTCTCACACACACATTCTCTCTCTCTCACGCACACGCATTCTCTCTCACGCATTCTCTCACGCACATACGCATTCTCTCTCTCATACACACATTGTCTCTCTCATGCACACATGCATTCTCTCTCTCTCTCACACACACTTATTCTCTCTCTCACACACAAAAGCATTTTCTCTCTCGCACACACGCATTGTATCTCTCGCACAGATGCGTTCTCTCTCTTACGCACACGCATTCTCTCTCTCACACACACGCATTATCTCTTTTTCTCATGCACACGCATTTTCTCTCTATCTCGGGCACACTCATTCTCTCTCGCATACACGCATTTTCTATCTCCTGCACATAAGCATTCTCAATCTCTCACGTGCACACATTCTCGCTCGCGCACATGCATTGATCTCTCTCTCACACACGCATTCTATTGGTCTTGCACACACACATTCTCGCTCTCATGCACACATGCATTCTCTCTCTCACACACATTCATTCTCTGTCCCTCGCACGCATGCATTTACTCGCTCTCGCACACCTGCATTCTCTCTCTCGCATACACGCATTCTCTCTCTCACACGTACATACGCATTCTCTCTCTCTCACACACAAATTCTCTCTCTCACATACACACGCATTCGCTGTCTCTCACACACGCATTGTCTCTCTCTTGCACACACACATTCTCTCTCTCGCACAGGCATTCTCTCACTCCCACTCACGCATTCACTCTCGCTCCTACATACATTGTCTCTCTCTTGCACACACACATTCTCTCTCTCACACAGGCATTCTCTCACTCCCACTCACGCATTCACTCTCGCTCCTGCATGCATTGTCTCTCTCTCGCACACATGAATTCTCTCACTAACATACACATTCTCTTTCTCACACGCACGCATTCTCTCTCTCTCGTATACTCATTTTCTCTCACGCACACAGGCATTCTCTCTCTCGCACATGCATTCTCTCACACACGCATTCTCTATCTCTGACACACACATTCTCTCTCTCTCGCACATGCATTCTCTCTCAAGCACACATGCATTCACTCTCTCTCTCACACACGTACTCTCTCTCTCTCACACACGCAATCTCTCTCTCGCACACACGCATTCTCTCTCTTTTGCACACGCATTCTCTCTCTCTCACACACACATACTCTCTTGCACACATTCATTCTCTCTCACACATGAATTCTCTCTCTCTCGCATTCTTTCTCTGACACACACGCATTCTCTCTCTCTTGCGCACACGCATTCTCTCTCTCGCACAGGCATTCTCACTCTCACTCACGCATTCTCTCTCTCACACGCATTCTCTCTCTCACACACACACATACTCTCTTGCACACATTCATTCTCTCTCACACACGCATTCTCTCTCTCTTGCACACACGCATTCTCTCTCTCGCACAGGCATTCTCACTCTCACTCACGCATTCTCTCTCTCACACACGCAATCTCTCTCTCGCGCACACGCATTCTCTTTCTCACGCAAATGCATTCTTTCGCTCTCGCACACACACATTCTCACTCTCTTGCACACACATTCTATCTCACACACTCATTCTCTCTCTCTCGCACACGCGCATTTTCTCTCTTGCACACACACATTCTCTCTCTCTCTCTTGCCCACGCATTCTTTCTCTCTAAGGCAGACGCATTCTCTCTCGCATATATGCATTCTCTCCCACACACACGCATTCTCTCTCTCTCAAGCACACGCTTTCTCTCTCTCTCTCAGGCAAACACATTCTCTCTCGCATACACGCATTCTCTCTCTCATGCACACACACATTCTCTCTCGCACACAGTCATTCTATCTCTCACGCACACGCATTCTCCCTCTCTCTCACGTACACTCACTCTCATGCACGTACTCTCTCTCTTGCTCACACGCATTCTCTCTCACGCACACCTTCTCTCTCTCACACACACGCATTCTCTCACACAGGCATTCTCTATCTCTGACAGACACATTCTCTCTCTTTCGCATATGCATTATCTCTCACACACACATGCATTCTCTCTCTCACACGCATTCCCTCTCTCACACACACGCATTCTCTCTCACTCACACGCATTGTCTCCCTCTCACACACGCATTCTCTCTCTCATGCACACACTCATTCTCTCTCTCCCGCATACACGCATTCGCGCTCTCACACACACGCATTCTCTCTCTCGCACACACGCATTCTCTCTCTCACACACACGCATTCTCTCTCACACTCTCACACACACGCATTCTCTCTCTCACACACGTATTCCCTCTCTTTCGCACACACTCATTTTCTCCCTCTCACACACGCATTCTCTGCCTCTTGCACACACGCATTTTCTCTCTCCCACACACGCATTCTCTTTCTCACACGCACGCATTCTCTCTCTCTCGTACACGCATTTTCTCTCACGCACACATGCATTCTCTCTCTCACACATTCATTCTCTCACACACGCATTCTCTATCTGACACACACATTCTCTCTCTCTCGCACATGCATTCTCTCTCACGCACACATGCATTCTCTCTCTCACACACACACGCATTCTCTCTCTCACATACGCATTCTCTCTCTCACACACACTCATTCTATCTCTCACGCAGACGCATTCTCCCACTCTCTCACGTACACACTCATTCACTCTCTCTCTCACACATGTATTCTCTCTCACAAGCATTCTCTCACGCTCAAACATGTATTCTCTCTCTTGCACAATGCATTCTCTCTCACGCACATACTCATTCTCTCTCTCACACACACGAATTTTCCCTCTCACACACGCATTCTCTCTCTCACACACGTGCTCTCTCACGCACACACGCATTCTCTCTCACACACTCTCACGCATTCTCGCTCACACACATACTCTCTCTCTTGCACACATGCATTCTCTCACACGCACGCACGCATTCTCTCTCTCTCACACACGCATTCTCTCTCATTGCATTCTCTCTCTCTCACGCACACGCATTCTCTCTCATGCATTCTTTCACGCACACACGCATTCTCTCTCTCTCACACAAACTTTGTCTCTCTTATCCACACATGCATTCTCTCTCGCTCACACACACACTTAATCTCTCTCTCACACACACAAGCATTCTCTCTCTCTCGCACACACGCATTCTATCTCTCGCACAGACGCTTTCTATCTCTCACGCACACACATGTTTTCTCACACACACATTCTCTCTTGCCTACAAGCATTCTCTCTCTCATACACACGCATTCTCTCTCTCGCACACACGCATTCTCTCTCTCTCTCACGCACACGCATTCTCTCTCTCACAAACACACACATTCTCTCTTTCACACCCACTCATTCGCTCACCCTCACTCACGCATTCTTTCGCACGCACACACATTCTCTCTCACGCATGCACGCATTCTCACTCTCTCTCACACATGCATTCTCTCTCTCACGAACACGGGCATTCCCTCTCTCACACACATGTATTGTTGCTTTCTCTCGCACACGCATTGTCTCTCTCTCTCGCACACACATTCTCTCTCTCACACACACACACATTCTCTCTCTCTCGCACACATGCATTCGCTCTCTCACACACACACGCATTCTCTCTCACACACACACACGCATTCTCTCTCTCGCACACACGCATTCTCTCTCTCTGTCTCATGCTCACGCATTCTCTCTCTCACGAGTACACGTGTTCTGTCTCTCACACACACGCATTCTTTCTCTCTCAGACACGAATTACCTCTCATTCGCACACACATTTTCTCTTGCTCACACACGCATTCTCTGTCTCTCGTGCACACGCATTTTCTCTCTCCCACCCACGCATTCTCTTTCTCACACGCACGCATTCTCTCTCTCTCGTACACTCATTTTCTTTCACGCACACATGCATTCGCTCTCTCTCGCACACACTCATTCTATCTCTCACACATGCATTCTCAGTCTCATGCACAAACATTCTCTCTCTCTCACACACACACATTCTCTCTCTCACGCACACGCATTCTCTCTCACGCATTCTCTCACGCACACACGCAATCTCTCTCTCACACACACATTATCTCTCTAATGCACATATGCATTCTCTCTCTATCACACACACACTTATTCTCTCTCTCACACACAAAAGCATTTTCTCTCTCGCACACACGCATTGTATCTCTCGCACAGACGCTTTCTCTCTCTCACGCACACGCATTCTCTCTCTCTCACACACATTCTCCCTTGCACACATGCATTCTCTCTCTCTCGCACACATGCATTCTCTCTCTCACACACACGCATTATCTCTCTTTCTCATGCACACGCATTCTCTCTCTATCTCGGGCACACTCATTCTCTCTTGCATACACGCATTTTCTATCTCCTGCACATAAGCATTCTCAATCTCTCACACGCACACATTCTCGCTCGCACACATGCATTGTCTCTCTCTCTCACGCACGCCTTCTGTCGGTCTTGCACACACACATTCTCGCTCTCATGCACACATGCATTCTCTCTCTCACACACATTCATTCTCTGTCCCTCACACGCATGCATTTACTCGCTCTCACACACATGCATTCTCTCTCTCGCATACACGCATTCTCTCTCTCGCATACACGCATTCTCTCGCTCACATGTACATATGCATTCTCTCTCTCTCACGCACATACATTCTCTCTCTCACACACAAATTCTCTCTCACACATACACACGCATTCGCTCTGTCTTGCACACACACATTCTCTCTCACACAGGCATTCTCTCACTCCCACTCACGCATTCACTCTCGCTCCCACATGCATTGTCTCTCTCTCGCAGACATGAATTCTCTCACTCACATACACATTCTCTTTCTTACACGCACGAATTCTCTCTCTCGTACACTCATTTTCTCTCACGCACACAGGCATTCTCTCTCTCGCACATGCATTCTCTCACACACGCATTCTCTATCTCTGACACACACATTCTCTCTCTCTCGCACATGCATTCTCTCTCACGCACATATGCATTCACTCTCTCTCTCACACACGTACTCTCTCTGTTGCACACACGCATTCTCTCTCACGCACGCACGCATTCTCTCTCTCTCACACATGCATTCTCTCACACAGGCATTCTCTATCTCTGACACACACATCCTCTCTCTTTCCCATATGCATTCTCTCTCACTCACACATGCATTCTCTCTCTCACACCCACGCATTCTATCTCTCATGCACACGCATTCTCTCTCACACACATTCATTCATTCTCTCTCTCGCACACACTCATTCTATCTCTCACACACGCATTCTCTCTCATGCATTCTCTCTCACTCACGCACACGCATTCTCTCTCACGCACTCTCTCTCACAGACATGTATTCTCTCTCTCTCACAAACACTCATTCTCTCTCGCACACACGCATTGTCTCTCTCTCACACAGGCATTCTCTTGCTCTCGCACACACACCTTCCCTCTCGAATGCACACACGCATTCTTTCTCTCGCACACATGCATTCTCTCTCTCTCTCTCTCTCAAGCACTCGCATTCTCTCTCTCTGGCACACACGTTCTATATCGCATACACGGATTCTCTCTCTCACGCACATGCATTCTCTCTCCTGCACACACGCATTCTCTCCCTCACACACATGCATTCTCTCTCCCTCGCACACATGCATTCTCTCTCCCTCGCACACATGCATTCTCTCTCTCTCACACACACACATTCTCTCTCTATCACGCACACGTATTTTCTCTCACACACACAGGAATTCTCTCTCTCTCGCACACATGCATTCTCTCTCTCACACACAGGTATTCGCTCACTCTCACTCACGCATTCTCTCTCTCTCACACATGCATTCTCTCTCGCACAGACGCATTCCCTCTCTCTCACACACTCCTCTCTCACGCACACGCATTCTCTTTCTCACGCACACGCATTCTCTCTGTCACGCACACACACATTCTCTCTCTCTCACACTCATTCTCTTTCACTCGCACACACGCATTTTCTCTCTTGCACACACGCATTCTCTCTCTCTCTTGCACATGCATTCTCTCTCTCTCAGGCACATGCATTCTCTCTCGCACAAATGCATTCTCTCTCACACACACGCATTATCTCTCTTGCAAACATCCATTCTCTCTCTCACGCACACGCATTCCCCCTCTCTCTCAGGCACACACGTTCTCTCTCGCATACGCACATTCTCTCTCACGCACACACGCATTCTCTCTCTCTCACGCACACGCATTCTCGATCCCTTATACACGCCTTCTCTGTCTCACGTAGACACGCATACTCTCACTCTCACACATTAATTCTCTCTCTTGCACACACGCATTTTCTCTCTCACGCACACATGCATTCTCTCTCTCACACACAGGCATTCTCTCCCTCTCTCACTCACGCATTCTCTCACTCTCTCACTCACGCATTCTCTCTCGCACATAGTCATTCTATCTCTCACGCACACGCATTCTCCCTCTCTCTCACGTACACTCACTCTCATGCACGTACTCTCTCTCTTGCACACACGCATTCTCTCTCACGCACACCTTCTCTCTCTCACACACACGCATTCTCTCACACAGGCATTCTCTATCTCTGACACACACATTCTCTCTCTTTCGCATATGCATTATCTCTCACACACACATGCATTCTCTCTCTCACACGCATTCCCTCTCTCACACACGCATTCGCTCTCTCTCGCACACACTCATTCTATCTCTCACACATGCATTCTCAGTCTCATGCACAAACATTCTCTCTCTCACACACACATTCTCTCTCTCTCACGCACACGCATTCTCTCTCACGCATTCTCTCACGCACATACGCATTCTCTCTCTCATACACACATTGTCTCTCTCATGCACACATGCATTCTCTCTCTCTCTCACACACACTTATTCTCTCTCTCACACACAAAAGCATTTTCTCTCTCGCACACACGCATTGTATCTCTCGCACAGATGCGTTCTCTCTCTTACGCACACGCATTCTCTCTCTCACACACACGCATTATCTCTTTTTCTCATGCACACGCATTTTCTCTCTATCTCGGGCACACTCATTCTCTCTCGCATACACGCATTTTCTATCTCCTGCACATAAGCATTCTCAATCTCTCACGTGCACACATTCTCGCTCGCGCACATGCATTGATCTCTCTCTCACACACGCATTCTATTGGTCTTGCACACACACATTCTCGCTCTCATGCACACATGCATTCTCTCTCTCACACACATTCATTCTCTGTCCCTCGCACGCATGCATTTACTCGCTCTCGCACACCTGCATTCTCTCTCTCGCATACACGCATTCTCTCTCTCACACGTACATACGCATTCTCTCTCTCTCACACACAAATTCTCTCTCTCACATACACACGCATTCGCTGTCTCTCACACACGCATTGTCTCTCTCTTGCACACACACATTCTCTCTCTCGCACAGGCATTCTCTCACTCCCACTCACGCATTCACTCTCGCTCCTACATGCATTGTCTCTCTCTTGCACACACACATTCTCTCTCTCACACAGGCATTCTCTCACTCCCACTCACGCATTCACTCTCGCTCCTGCATGCATTGTCTCTCTCTCGCACACATGAATTCTCTCACTAACATACACATTCTCTTTCTCACACGCACGCATTCTCTCTCTCTCGTATACTCATTTTCTCTCACGCACACAGGCATTCTCTCTCTCGCACATGCATTCTCTCACACACGCATTCTCTATCTCTGACACACACATTCTCTCTCTCTCGCACATGCATTCTCTCTCAAGCACACATGCATTCACTCTCTCTCTCACACACGTACTCTCTCTCTCTCACACACGCAATCTCTCTCTCGCACACACGCATTCTCTCTCTTTTGCACACGCATTCTCTCTCTCTCACACACACATACTCTCTTGCACACATTCATTCTCTCTCACACATGAATTCTCTCTCTCTCGCATTCTTTCTCTGACACACACGCATTCTCTCTCTCTTGCGCACACGCATTCTCTCTCTCGCACAGGCATTCTCACTCTCACTCACGCATTCTCTCTCTCACACGCATTCTCTCTCTCACACACACACATACTCTCTTGCACACATTCATTCTCTCTCACACATGAATTCTCTCTCTCTCACATTCTCTCTCTGACACACACGCATTCTCTCTCTCTTGCACACACGCATTCTCTCTCTCGCACAGGCATTCTCACTCTCACTCACGCATTCTCTCTCTCACACACGCAATCTCTCTCTCACGCACACGCATTCTCTTTCTCACGCAAATGCATTCTTTCGCTCTCGCACACACACATTCTCACTCTCTTGCACACACATTCTATCTCACACACTCATTCTCTCTCTCTCGCACACGCGCATTTTCTCTCTTGCACACACACATTATCTCCCTCTCTCTTGCCCACGCATTCTTTCTCTCTAAGGCAGACGCATTCTCTCTCGCATATATGCATTCTCTCCCACACACACGCATTCTCTCTCTCTCAAGCACACGCTTTCTCTCTCTCTCTCAGGCAAACACATTCTCTCTCGCATACACGCATTCTCTCTCTCATGCACACACACATTCTCTCTCGCACACAGTCATTCTATCTCTCACGCACACGCATTCTCCCTCTCTCTCACGTACACTCACTCTCATGCACGTACTCTCTCTCTTGCTCACACGCATTCTCTCTCACGCACACCTTCTCTCTCTCACACACACGCATTCTCTCACACAGGCATTCTCTATCTCTGACACACACATTCTCTCTCTTTCGCATATGCATTCTCTCTCACACACACATGCATTCTCTCTCTCACATGCATTCTCTCTCTCACGCACGCACTCACTCTCTCTCGCACACACTCATTCTATCTCTCACACATGCATTCTCAGTCTCATGCACAAACATTCTCTCTCTCACACACACACATTCTCTCTCTCTCACGCACACGCATTCTCTCTCACGCGTTCTCTCACGCACATACGCATTCTCTCTCTCACACACACATTGTCTCTCTCATGCACACATGCATTCTCTCTCTCTCTCACACACACTTATTCTCTCTCTCACACACAAAAGCATTTTCTCTCTTGCACACACGCATTGTACCTCTCGCACAGACGCGTTCTCTCTCTCACGCACACGCATTCTCTCTCACACACACATTCTCCCTTGCACACATGCATTCTCTCTCTCTCGCACACATGCATTCTCTCTCTCACACAGACGCATTCTCTCTTTTTCTCATGCACACGCATTTTCTCTCTATCTCGGGCACACTCATTCTCTCTCGCATACACGCATTTTCTATCTCCTGCACATAAGCATTCTCAATCTCTCACACGCACACATTCTCGCTCGCACACATGCATTGTCTCTTTCTCTCACACACGCATTCTATTGGTCTTGCACACACACATTCTCGCTTTCATGCACACATGCATTCTCTCTCTCACACACATTCATTCTCTGTCCCTCGCGCGCATGCATTTACTCGCTCTCGCACACATGCATTCTCTCTCTCGCATACACGCATTCTCTCTCTCACATGTACATACGCATTCTCTCTCTCTCACGCACATACATTCTCTCTCTCACACACAAATTCTCTCTCTCACATACACACGCATTCACTCTCTCTCACACACGCATTGTCTCTCTCTTGCACACACACATTCTCTCTCTCACACAGGCATTCTCTCACTCCCACTCACGCATTCACTCTCGCTCCTACATGCATTGTCTCTCTCTCGCACACATGAATTCTCTCACTCACATACACATTCTCTTTCTCACACGCACGCATTCTCTCTCTCTCGTACACTCATTTTCTCTCACGCACACAGGCATTCTCTCTCTCACACGTGCATTCTCTCACATACGAATTCTCTATCTCTGACACACACATTCTCTCTCTTTCCCATATGCATTCTCTCTTCCTCACACATGCATTCTCTCTCTCGCACACACTCATTCTATCTCTCACACACGCATTCTCTCTCATGCATTCTCTCTCACTCACGCACACGCATTCTCTCTCACGCACTCTCTCTCACATACATGCATTCTCTCTCGCACACACGCATTGTCTCTCTCTCACACATGCATTCTCTTGCTCTCGCACACACACCTTCCCTTTCGAATGCACACACGCATTCTTTCTCTCGCACACATGCATTCTCTCTCTCTATCTCTCAAGCACTCGCATTCTCTCTCTCTGGCACACATGTTCTCTCTCGCATACACGGATTCTCTCTCTCACGCACATGCATTCTCTCTCCTGCACACACGCATTCTCTCCCTCACACACATGCATTCTCTCTCCTGCACACACGCATTCTCTCTCTCTCACGCACACGCAGTCTCTCCCTATCGCAGGCAGAAGCATTCTCTCTCGCATACACGCATCCTCTGTCTCATGCACACACGCTTTCTCTCTCTCTCACACATTCACTCTCTCTGTTGCACACACTCATTCTCTCTCCCTCGCACACATGCATTCTCTCTCTCTCCCACACATGCATTCTCTCTCTATCACGCACACGTATTTTCTCTCTCTCACACAGGAATTCTCTCTCTCTCTCGCATTCTCTCTCTCACACACACGCATTCCCTCTCTCTCTCTCGCACACACGCTTTCCCTCTCTCTCACACACTCCTCTCTCTCACGCACCCGCATTCTCTTTCTCACGCACATGCATTCTCTCTGTCACGCACACACATTCTCTCTCTCACACACTCATTCTCTCTCTCTCAGGCACACGCATTTTGTCTCTTGCACACACGCATTCTCTCTCTCTCAGGCACATGCATTCTCTCTCTCTCAGGCACATGCATTCTCTCTCACACACACGCATTATCTCTCTTGCAAACATCCATTCTCTCTCTCACGCACACGCATTCCCCCTCTCTCTCAGGCACACACGTTCTCTCTCGCATACGCACATTCTCTCTTACGCACACACGTATTCACTCTCTCTCACGCACACGCATTCTCGCTCCCTTACACATGCATTCTCTGTCTCACGTATACACGCATACGCTCGCTCTCACACATTAATTCTCTCTCTTGCACACACGCATTTTCTCTCTCATTCACACATGCATTCTCTCTCACACACACAGGCATTCTCTCACTCTCTCACTCACGCATTCTCTCACTCTCTCACTCACGCATTCTCTCTCTCTCTCTTACACGCATTCTCTCTCTTTTGCACACGCATTCTCTCTCTCTCATGCACACACATACTCTCTTGCACACATTCATTCTCTCTCTCTCGCATTCTCTCTCTGACACACACGCATTCTCTCTCTCTTGCACACACGCATTCTCTCTCTCACGCACAGGCATTCTCTCACTCTCACTCACGCATTCTCTCTCTCACACACACGCATTCTTTCTCTCTCGTACACACGCATTCTCTCTCTCACACACGCATTCTCTCTCTCGCGCACACGCATTCTCTTTCTCACACACACCCATTCTTTCGCTCTCGCACACACTCATTCTCACTCTCATGCACACACATTCTATCTCACACACTCATTCTCTCTCTCTCGCACATGCGCATTTTCTCTCTTGCACACACACATTCTCTCTCTCTCTTGGCCACGCATTCTCTCTCTCTTAGGCACACGCATTCTCTCTCGCATAAATGCATTCTCTCCCTCACACACACGCATTCTCTCTCCCTCAGGCACACACATTCTCTCTCGCATACACGCATTCTCTCTCTCACGCACACACGCATTCTCTATCTGTCACATACACTCATTCTCTGTCTCACACACACATGCATTCTCTCTCTCTCTCACAAACACTCATTTTCTCTCGCACACACGCATTGTCTCCCTCTCACACACACATTCTCTCTCGCACGCACACACACATTCTCTCTCTCACACACACTCATCCTCTCTCTGTCTCGCACACACGCATTCTCTCTCTCACACACACGCATTCTCTGTCTCGCACAGAGTCGTTCTCTCTCTCTCAAGCACACGCATTCTCTCTCTCAGGCACACGCATTCTCTCTTGCATACACACATTTTCTCTCTGACGCACACACGCATTCTCTCTCGCTCACATACAAATTCTCTCTCTCACATACACACACATTCTCTCACTCTCACACACTCATTTTCTTTCTCTTGCACACACGCATTCTCTTTCTCACTCGCACAAGCATTCTCTCTCTCGCACATACGCATTCACTCTCACGCACACGCATTCTCTCTCTCAGGCACACACATTCTCTCTCGCATACACACATCCTCTGTCTCACGCACACATGCATTCTCTCTCTCTCTCACACGAATTTTCTCCCACGTACACACACATTCTCTCACTCTCTCACACTCATTCTCTCTCTCTTGCACACACGCATTCTCTCTCTCACACACATTCTCTCTTGCACACATGCATTCTCTCACTCTCTTACTCACGAATTCTCTCTCTCACGCACATGCATTCTCTCACTCTCTCACTCACGTATTCTCTCACGCACACACGCATTCTCTCTCTCAAACACACATGCATTGACTCTCTCACACACACATTCTCTCACACAGACACATTCTCTCTTTCACACACATGCATTCTCTCTCATACGTGTTCTCTCCCGCACACAAGAATTTTCTCTCTCTCACACACGCATTCTCTCTCTCACACACACACACGCTTTCTCTCTCACACACACGCATTCTCTCTCACGCATTCTCTCTCTCACGCATATTATCTCTCAGGCATTCCCTCTCTCACACACACACGCATTCTCTCTCTCACACACACATGCATTCTTTCGCTCTCGCACACACACATTCTCTCTCTCACGCACACACATTCTCTCTCTCCCAGGCACATGCATTCTCTCTCGCATACATGCATTCTCTCTCTCACGCTCACACGCATTCTCTCTCACACACACGCATTTCTCTCTCTCTCGCACATGCATTCTCTCACTCTCCCACACATGCATTCTCTCTCTCTCACACGTACTCTCTCTTGCACACACGCATTCTATCTCACGCACACATGCATTATCTCTCTCTCACACACACGCATTCTCTCTCTCTCACGCTCACACATTCTCTCTCACACACACTGTCATTCTCTCACTTGCACACAAGCATTCTCTCTCTCATGGACACACGCGTTTTTTCTCTCTCTCACACACAGGCATTCTCTCTCTCACACGCATTCTCTCTCAGACACACACATTCTCTCTCTCACATGCATTCTCTCTCACACACACGCATTCTTACTGTCTCACACATATTCTCTCTCGCAGACACGCATTCTCTCTCACGCACACACGCATTATTTCTCTCTCTCGCACACGCTTTCCCTCTCTCACACACACATTCTCTCTCACGCATTCCCTCTCACGCATTCTCTCTCTCCCACGCATTCTCTCTCTTTCTCACGCACACTCATTCTCTCTCTCTCGCATACACGCATTCTCTCTCACACACACACATGCATTCTCTCTGTCACACACGCATTCTCTCCCTCGCTCACGCACACACTTTCTCTCTCTCGCACACACGAATTCTCTCTCTCTCACATGGATTCTCTCTCTCCTGCAAACACGCATTCTCTCTCTCATGCACACACGCCTTCTCTCTCTCTCTCACACACACACAACATTGCAGGGATCGATGTACATGGACTCCATGATCCCTTTGCACATCCAGACTACAAAGAATCTTTCCATTGACCCAGTACTCTGCCTTTCTGTTTTTCTTCCCAAAGTGCATCACCTCATATTTAGCTGCATTGAACTCAATTTGCCACCTCAGCCCAATTATGCTGTTTATCCAAGTCCTCTGACAACCTGTAACATTCTTCCAAACTGACCATTACTTCACCAACTTTAGTGTCATCTGCACATTTACTAATCCATTCACTTATGCCTACGTCTAAGTCATTTTGAAAAATGACAAACATCCGTGGTCCCAAAACAGACTCTTGTGGCACACCACTAGCCATCGGACTCCAGGCTGAATATTTTCCATCAACAACCATTCTCTGCCTTCTTTCAGAAAGCTAGTTTCAAATCCAAACTGCTAAATCACCGCCAATTCCACGCCTCTGCATTTTCTCCAACTGCCTACCATGTGGAACCTTATCAAAGACTTTACTGAAGTCCATGTATACCACGTCAAATGCCCTACCCTCATCGACATGCTTGGTCACCTTCTCAAAAAAAATCAATGAGATTTGTGAGACACGACCTGCCTTTGACGAAACCATATTGACTATCTGAAATCAAATTGTTGCTTGCTAGATGATTATAAATAATCCTTTCCAGAACCTTTCCTACAACAGAAGTAAGGCTCACGGGTGTATAATTGCTTGGGACATTTCTACTGCCCTTCTTGAACAAGGGCACAACATTTGCAATCCTCCAGTCCTCTGGTACTAAACCTGTAGACAATGACGACTCAAATATCAAAGCCAGAAGCTCTGCGATCTCCTCCCTAGTTTCCCAGAGACTCCTTGGATAAATTCCATCCGGTTCAGGGGACTTCTCTACTTGCACTCCTTCCGGATTTGATAACACCTGCTTGTAACTAACCTCGATCCTTTCTAGTCAAATATCTCATACCTCATTCTTCTCCTCAACAATATTTTCCTTTTTCTGAGAAAAAACCGATGAGAAATGTTCGATTATCAACTCTCCGATCTCCACAAGGTGCACACTCAACTTCCCGCTTCTGTCTTCGTTTGGCCCTATTCCTACCGTAAACATCCTTTTATTCCTCACATACCTATAGAAAGCTTTAGTATTCGCCATTATTCTATTTAGACAATAGACAATAGACAATAGGTGCAGGAGTAGGCCATTCAGCCCTTCGAGCCTGCACCGCCATTCAATATAATCATGGCTGATCATTCCTAATCAGTATCCTGTTCCTGCCTTATCTCCATAACCCTTGATTCCACTATCTTTGAAAGCTCTATCCAACTCCTTCTTAAATGAATCCAGAGAGTGGGCCTCCACTGCCCCCTGTGGCAGACAATTCCACACAGCCACCACTCTCTGGGTGAAGACGTTTCTCCTGAGCTCTGTCCTAAATGGTCTACCTCTATTTTTAAGCTGTGTCCTCTGGTTCGGCACTCACCCATCAGTGGAAATATGTTTCCTACTGCCAGAGTGTCAAATCCTTTCATAATATTATACGTCTCAATCAGATCCCCTCTCAATCTTCGAAACCCAAGGGTATACAAGCCCAGTCGCTTCAGTCTTTCAATGTAAGGTAATCCTGCCATTCCAGGAATTGACCTCGTGAACCTACGCTGCACTCCCTCAATAGCCAGAATGTATTTTCTCAAATTTGGAGACCAGAACTGCACACAGTACTCCAGATGTGGTCTCACCAGGGCCCTGTACAGCTGCAGAGGCACCTCTTTGCTTCTATACTCAATTCCTCTTGTTATGAAGGTCAGCATGCTATTAGCCTTCTTCACTACCTGCTGTACCTGCATGCTTGCCTTCATTGACTGGTGTACAAGACCACCCAGATCTCTCTGTACTGCCCCTTTACATAAATTGATTCCATTTCGGTAGTAATCTGCCTTCCTGTTCTTGCTACCAAATTGGATAACCATACATTTATCCACATTAAACTGCCTGCCATGCATTTGCCCACTCACCTAACTTGTCCAGGTCACCCTGTAATCTCTTAACATCCTCATCACTTTTCACCCTGCCACCCAGCTTTGTATCATCAGCAAATTTGCTAATGTTATTGCTGATACCATCTTCTATGTCATTAACATATATTGTAAAAAGCTGTGGTCCCAGCACGGATCCCTGCGGTACCCCACTGGTCACTGCCTGCCATTCCGAAATGGAGCCGTTTATCACTACCCTTTGTTTCCTATTAGCCAACCAATTTTCAATCCAATTTAGTACTTTGCCACCAATACCATGCACCCTAATTTTACTCACTAACCTCCTGTGTGGGACTTTATCAACAGCTTTCTGAAAGTCCAGGTACACTACATCTACTGGATCTCCCTCGTCCAACTTCATAGTTACATCCTCAAAAAATTCAAGAAGATTAGTCAAGCATGATTTCCCCTTCATAAATCCATGCTGACTCTGTCCTATCCTGTTACTACTATCCAGGTGTGCAGTAATTTCATTCTTTTTAATAGACTCCAGCATCTTTCCCACCACTGCGGTCAGACTAACTGGTCTATAATTACCTGCTTTCTCTCGTCCACCTTTCTTAAAAAGTGGTATAACATTAGCCACACTCCAATTCTCAGGAACCGACCCCGATTCTATTGAACTCTGGAAAATAATCACCAACGCATCCACGATTTCCCGAGCCACCTCCTTCAGTACCCTGGGATGCAGACCATCAGGCCCCGGAGACTTATCAACCTTCAGACCTAACAGCTTCTCCAACACCAAATCCTGGCAAATATAAATTCCCTTAAGTTCAGGTCCTTCAGCCACTGTTACCTCAGGGAGATTGCTTGTGTCTTCCCAAGTGAACACAGATCTGAAGTACCCATTTAATTCCTCTGCCATTTCTTTGTTCCTAGTAATATATTCCCCTGTTTCTGTCTTCAAGGGCCCAATTTCTGTCCTAACCATTTTTTTGCCTTGCTCTTACCTAAAAAAGCTTTTACTATCCTCCTTAATATTCTTGGCCAGTTTACCTTCGTACCTCATTTTTCCTCTGCGTATTTCCTTCTTAGTCATCCTCTGTTGCTCTTTAAAAGCTTCCCAGTCCTCAGTTTTCCTACTTATCTTAGCTATGTTAAACTTTTTCTCTTTTAACTTTATATGTTTCTTTACTTCCCTCGTCAGTCACGGCCGCCCATGCCTCCTCCTGGGATCTTTTTTCCTTTTAAGAATGAACTGATCCTGCAACTTCTGCATTATACACAGAAATATCCGCCATTGTTCCTCCACGGTCATCCCTGCTAACGTATTGCACCATTGAACTTTGGCCAGCTCCTCCCTCATAGCTCCATAATTCCCTTTATTCAACAGAAGTACTGTCACTTCCGACTGTACCCTCTCCCTCTCAAATTGCAGATTGAAGCTTATTGTATTATGGTCACTACTTCCCAATGGCTCCTTCACTTCGAGGTCTCTGACCAATTCTGGTTCGATACACAATGCCAGATCCAGAATTGCCTTCTCCCTGTTCGGCTCCAGCACCAGTTGTTCTAAGAATCCATCTCTGAGGCACTCCACAAAGTCTCTTTCTTGTGGCCTAATACCATCCTGATTCTCCCAGTCTACCTGCATGTTAAAATCCCCCATAACAACTGTAATGACATCTTTGCGACAGGCCAATTTCAGCTCCTGATTTAACTTACATCCGACATCCAGACTACTGTTTGGGGGCCTGTAGATGACTCTCAAGAGGGTCTTTTTACCCTTGGTATTTCGAAGCTGTATCCACACTGACTCGACATCACCTGACTCTCGGTCCCCCCGCGCAAGGGACTGAATATCATCCCTTACTAACAAGGCCACCCCACCCCCTCTGCCCGTCAGTCTGTCCTTACGATAACACGTGTATCCTTGCATATTAATTTCCCAGGCCCTATCCACTCGAAGCCACGTCTCAGTTATCCCCACAATATCGTATCTGCCAATTTCCAAAAGAGCCTCAAGCTCATCCATTTTATGTCTAATGCTTCGTGCATTCATGTATAGTATTTTTAATTTGTTACTGCTCTCACCCTTCCCATCAACTCCTATTTCACTCAACCTTACAGCATGATGCCTTTCCGAGTTTTCTGCCTCATTAATACAGTTGTCTTTCTTAACTTCTCTTGTTCTAACTATCCCTTCAATTTCCTTTTTAAACATCCAGCTTGTCCCCTCCCCCCTGTTACTCAGTTTAAATCTAGCGGTGTTGCAGTAGAAAACCTGCCTGCCAGAATACTGGTCCCTAACCTATTTAGGTGCAAGCCGTCTCTCTTGTAGAATTTATGTTTACCACACAATATACCCCACTGATCCAAGAACTTGAATCATTGCTTCCTGCACCAGTTCCCCAACCACACGTTCAAGTCCATTATCTCCCTGTTTCTGGCCACACTAGCCAGAGGAGCTGGAAGCAAACCGGAGATAACCAACTTGAACGTCCTGCTTTTCAGCCTTCTTCCTCGTTCTCCGAAGTCTCGCTGTAGTATTTTCCTCCTCTTCTTCCCGACATCATTTGTGCCGACATGTACCACCACCTCTGGCTCTTCACCCTCGTCCTTGAGGATTTCCTGCACTCTGTCCGCGATGTCTTTCACCCTGGCACCAGGAAGGCAACACACCATCCTTAAATCCCGTCTGCTGCCACAAAAACCCCGGTCAGTTCCTCTCACGATGGAGTCCCCTATTACCACGGCTCTGTGCGTTGTCCGACTCTTCCGCTCTACCTCTGCAGCAACTTTTGATTGACAAACGTGGCCGCCTTGCGAACTGGCAGTGTCATCAGTCTCTGCTTCCAAAAGCTTCAACTTGTTCCTGACAGGTACTTCTCCCGGGGTCTCTTGCACTGTCTCCTCTCTGCCTTCCTCATCATTTGCTCTCTTCTGCTCTCCTCTGGCATGATTGGTGTAACAACATCGCTGAAGGTCTTGTCCAGAAAGATCTCGTTCTCTCGGATGAGCCTAAGGTCTTCGAGTTCTTTCGTCAGCGCTGCAATATGCTCGGTCAATTGCTGAATGTGCACACATTTTCCACACATGTACGAGCCAGACACACCAGAGTCGTTGACCTCCCACATCAAGCACGTAGCGCACTGAACCAGCTAGGCAGTCATGTCTTCACTCTCTTCAACTGTGGTGTAATCACTTCACTCAACCTCCTTGTCAAAGAGTCCTGAGATGAAGCTTCACTCCTCGATCTAAACTTCCTTAGACCCTCTTTTTGTGGCACGTCTGTAGACTCTATATTAAGGTTAGAGGAGGAGGGAGGGAGACCCTACTTTGTAGGACCTGGGGTTTAGAACACACCCACTCTTATAGTAATCACTTATCTTCCCGACCGGCTTTGCGCTCCGTCTGAACTTCCGCCCAGCTCCCGCCGCTCTCTGTTGCGAAAAGACCGTTGGCGTCGAGGTAAGTTCTTTATATAGTAATCACTTACCTTCCCGACCGGCTTTGCGCTCCGTCTGAACTTCCGCCCAGCTCCCGCCGCTCTCTGTTGCGAAAAGACCGTTGGCGTCGAGGTAAGTTCTTGATATAGTAATCACTTACCTTCCCGACCGGCTTTGCGCTCCGTCTGAACTTCCGCCCAGCTCCCGCCGCTCTCTGTTGCGAAAAGACCGTTGGCGTAGAGGTAAGTTCTTTATATAGTAATCACTTACCTTCCCGACCGGCTTTGCGCTCCGTCTGAACTTCCGCCCAGCTCCCGCCGCACTCTGTTGCTAAAGACTGCTCGTGTTCTCTCTATTCTCTTCTTAACTATTTCTTTAAATCCTTCCCGGCTGATCAGTAACACTCCATCGCCTCATCTGAACCATCTTGCCTCATCAACACATGAGCTTCCTTCTTCTTCTTAACAAAAGATGCAATTTCTATAGTAAGCCACGGTTCCCTTTCCTTGTCACTTCTTCCCTGTATGACAGGGACATACCTATCAAGGACACACAATTACTGTTCCTGAAAACAGCTCCACATTTGCACTGTCTGCATCCCCTGTATTTTGCTACCCCATTGTATGTAACCTAATTCTTGCCTAATGACATTATAATTGCCCTTACCCCATCGATAACTCTTGACCTGTAGCATGTACCTATCCCTTTCCATCGCTAAACTAAACATAACTGAATTATGGTCACTCTCTCCAAAGTGTTCAACTACAACTAACACACGGGCAAAGGCAGCATTTGTTGTCCACCACAAATTATCATTGACCACGCGGCCATTTGTCAAGACAAAATGGAGCCAACAATCTTGTTGTGGGTCTGCAGTCACACTGAGTTCAGACTGGGCAATAATGTTAAGATTCTTTACCAAAGACTATCAGTGAAATAATAAAAAAATATATCCTGACGGTTTCTGGTTTCCATGAGTGAAATTAGGTTTCATTCCAATTTTTGTCATTCGAATTTGAGCTCTGACATCGGCTGTGGTAGGATTTTAAACACTGCTTGGGAAGCACAGCCCTTTCCTCTGAATTAACCGTCTGGTTACATAATCACTCTGATACAGAGTCCTTGTTGCCTAGTCCGTATTCCCTAGCCCCTGCCAGAGAGAGATGGCGGGGAAATCAGTTTAGCTACCAAAAATCAAAAGGATTTTGGGGGGAAAAAAATAAAGGGAGTTTGAGAGACAATTTCATGTAAGGTCATAGATTTCAGAATGCTGAAATGAAGACATTTCGACAGCATTCTGCAAGATGAGCCAGTATTCCCAGGAATGATAGCTGAAGGGGATATTGTGTCAGTAAAGATGATGGAGAGTTTTGGATGAGCATTTGTTCTGCAACATTGAAACTGGGTGTGGGGTCAGCAGAGTCTTTGATTCATTAGGTTGCATCTAACAATAATTTGTTTCAGTGACAATTTTATTAATTGTGACAGAGGAATCGTCTGTACGAGGCTGAGCTAGTATCTTGGTGCTGTCTTATCGAACTCACCTCATTAACTACCCACTCAAACTCATTGTATTCCTCTCATTCAATGCCAGCCCGTTTCTTCAACCCATCATGGCTGGAGGGACTCACCATTGCACTGATGCCCCTGGATATTCCGTGTTCACTGACATTGGTCCCATCTTTAAAAGTTCAATGGGCACACTGTTGAACTTTCTCAGTTTGGAGGACCCTGCACAGTTGACCCCGCGCATGGCAGCTAAGGGGAATTAACATGACGATTTTTCATCATCATCATATCTCTCTCTCTCTCTCTGTCTCTCTCTACATATGCACTTATTTTATATCCAATCACAATTATTAATTCTGGCTATTTCACGTTGTCTCACTTTATAGTATTCAGCCAAAAACCGCTTCTAAACACTTGTCCCGTTCTGAAATACAATTTCTAGTACAGAACATTTTATCCTCAACTGTTATCTTGAACGTTATTTGAAATGCACCACTTTCTTTGTTAGGAAGTTTCTTTTTCACTTTATCTATGACTGTCTGTAACAATCATACATTCTCCCACTCAGTTGGCTGGATGGCTGATTTGTGATGCAGAGGGAGGCCAGCATCGCAGGTCCAATTCTCCCCACTGACAGAGGTTACCATGAAGAGGTGGTCTCTCAACAATAGGCAATCTAGCATAGCCAATCCACTCCGAGCTGCACACACCTTTGAACTCTGGGAGGAAACTGGAGCATTGGGAGGGAACCCATACAAATACGTGGGGAATGTTCAAACATACCTGAGTTTGGAATTGAACCCAGCTCCTTGGTGATCTGAGGCAGCAGTGCTAACCACATATCCATCATA
This sequence comes from Chiloscyllium plagiosum, assembly GCF_037043375.1. Taxonomy (NCBI): domain Eukaryota; kingdom Metazoa; phylum Chordata; class Chondrichthyes; order Orectolobiformes; family Hemiscylliidae; genus Chiloscyllium; species Chiloscyllium plagiosum. Next base: position 59,328,111 of record NW_028270184.1, on the reverse strand, counting down.
GTCCTCTATTAATTACTTGTAGCTGACTAACGAAATCTAATTGACTTGTTCTGATAATTGAACCTGACCCAGTCGTAAACCTTTATCTTCGGCCATATCACCAACCTGGTTACATTTAAAAATTGTTGTGAACAGTGCAGGAGTGGGGCTAGAAATTGAAACAGTGACATCCTCCAACCTCAGTCAGAACTGGAGTGAAGAGAAATTCACAAAGTGGGAATTCATTCTAGTGGGAATTCTCTTTCCCAGAAGTTTGGGATGGCTGAATCTTTATATTATATCGAGGCTGACTTTGTCTGATTTTCCATAGATAGGTGAATCAGGGATAATGGTGCAATGAGACGAAAGTGCAGCTGGGAACGCAATGGGATGAGCCATGACCTTATTGACTAGTGGAATAGTGTCAAAGGGCCGTATGGCCCAGTCGTGTCCGTCAGCGCTATGTTCTGATGTTCCATTCAGCCCTTTGGTCCTGCAGTACAGGAGCAAATTGAGACCACTGAGATGGTTTGGTGCAGTTCGGGAAATGTACTTGGAAATTCCAGGCTGGGTCAGGAAGTGTCAACCCCTCCTCCCAAATCCCTGCTTCCAGGCTTCCCCTCTCTGTAACGTCTGCTCCAGATGTGCGTCAGTGAATAAAGCCCCCATGCATCACACAGGGTCAACTCAGACAAATCATCTGCTCTCCCTGAATGCAACATTTTACATCATGAAAATAATCAGTTATTTTCCAAAAGCGTAAATAAGAACGTAAGAAATAGGAACAGGAGCAGGCGATTTGGCCCCTCAAACCTTCTCTGACATTCAATACGAACGTGGCTGATCTACTCCACGGCTCAACTCCACTTTCCTGCTAACCCTTTGCATCCAACAACACGCTGAAATATCACAAACCAATCAACCCCGTCTGTAAATACATTCAGTGACCCAGCTTCCACAAAACTCTGGGTTAGGAAATTCCAGCCATTCACCACCTTCTGAAAGAAGACATTTCTTTACAGCTCAGTTTGAAATTGATATTGCTTTTTCGGTATCTACATCCCTGAGTTCGAGACTTTGCCCTGGTGTGGAACCACATTCTCAACACTTACCTTGTCAAGCCTCCTCTGTATCTTGTCCGTTTCATTAATGTCACCCTCATTCATTTAAACCACAATGAAGAATCGCCTCGGCATTTTTGATTTATTCAATAATTCTACCCTTTCATCCCAGGAACCCGTCTAATGAACCAACATTTCTGCATCAGCATGCTGACGTTATGTTTCATATACAGGAACAGTCCAATCCGTTGTACTGCTCCTTTTTTGGGAGTCCTCTCCATGAAATAACAGCCTGCCTTTTGGTTGTCAGGGTCATCCACAAACTCGGATGTATATTGCACTCAGCTCCCGCCGTCAGGCTATCAGTATAGATTGTAAGCAGCTCTTGCCATCGGACTGATATTTGTGGTACTCCAGTAGATCCATTTTTTTCATAATGATCAATGAAGCCTGAATCTTCGATTTCTATGCGTTTATCAATTGTGATTCGATGCTAATGCATTATCCGTCATACTATAAGCTTCTGTCTTGTGTAAGAATCTTTATTTTGTGATATCTTGTGGAAAATCTATGGAAAGCCTCATGTTTAAAGAGAGTTTAAATGGAGTTTAAGGGTTACTGTGGATTATATCTGCCTTAAATGCTGTTTAATGCGAATCTTATCAGATCGAGTGGATCGGTTGGAGAGACAGATAGAAGCGATGAGGAATTTGCAACAGCAACAGGGTGTGATGGATGGCAGTTATAGGAAGTGTGGAAAGTCTCAGATACAGTCACATAGATGGACTAACTCCAGGAAGGGTAAGAGAGGTAGGCACCTAGGGTAGGAGTCTTTTGTGGATATACCCATTTCAAGCAGGTATGCTGTTTTGGAAAATGTAGAGTGTAATGGATTCTCAGGGGAACGTAGCACGGACAGTCAATTTTCTGGTATTGAGGCTGGCTCTAATGCAACGAGGGGTACGTCGGCTTCCAAGAGATCAACTGTGTTAGGGGATTCTGTAGACCGAGATACAGACAGACGTTTCTGTGTCCAGCAGAAAAAAAAGTAAGATTGTGTGTTGTTTCCCTGGTGCCGGGATCAAGGATGTCTCAGAGAGGGTGCAGAATGTTCTCACGGGCGAGAGTGGCCACCAAGAGGTCATTGTCCACATTGGAACCAACGATATAGGAAGGGAAAAGGTTGAGATTCTGAAGGGCGATTACAGAGAGTTAGGTAGAATTTTTAAAAGGAGGTCATCAAGGGTAGTAATATCTGGATTACTCCCAGTGATATGAGCGAGTGGGAGCAGGAATAGGAGGATAGAGCAGATGAATGCATGGCTGAGGAGCTGGTGTATGGGAGAAGAATTCACATTTTTGGATCATTGGAATCTCTTTTGGGGGAGAAGTGAACTGTTCATGAAGGACGGATTGCACCTAAATTAGAAGGGGACTAATATACTAGTAGGGAATTTTGCTAGAACTGCTTGGGAGGATTTAAAGTATTAAGGTTGGGGTGTGGGGTGGGGAGGGGGCTTTGGGACCCAGGGAGATAGTGAGTAAGAGAGCAATCTGAGACTGGTACAGTTGAGAACAGAAGCGAGTCAGACAGTCAGGGGAGGCAGGGGCAAGGTAGGACTAACAAAGTAAACTGCATTTATTTCAATGCAAGGGACCTAACAGGAAAGGCAGATGAACTGAGGGCATGGTTCGGAACATGGGACTGGGATATCATAGCAATTACAGAAACATGGCTCAGGGATGGGCAGGACTGGCAGCTTAATTTTCCAGGATACAAATGCTACAGGAATGATGGAAAGGTTGGCAAGAGAGGAGGGGAAGTGGCATTTTTAATAAGGGATACCGTTACAGCTGTGCTGAGGGAGGATATTCCTGGAAATATATCCAGGGAAGTTATTTGGTGGAACTGAGAAATAAGAAAGGGATGATCACCTTATTAGGATTGTATTATAGACCCCCTATTAGTCAGAGGGAAATTGAGAAACAAACTTGTAAGGAGATCTCAGCTATCTCTAAGAATAATAGGGTATCTATTATTCTTATGTTGGGGACTTTAACTTTCCAAATGTCGACTGGGACTGCCATAGTGTTAAAGGTTTATATGGAGAGGAATTTCTTAAGTGTGTACAAGACAATTTTCTGATTCAGTATGTGGATATAACTATGAGAGAAGGTGCTAACCTTGACCTATTCTTGGGAAATAAGGAAGGGCAAGTGACTGATGTGTCAGTGGGGGAACACTTTGGTGCCAGCGACCATAATTCCATTCGTTTTAAAATAGTGATATAAAAGGATAGACTAGATCTAAAAGCTGAAGTTCTAAATTGGAGAAAGGCCAATTTTGACGGTACTAGGCAAGATCTTTCGCAAGCTGATTGGAGGAAGACGTTCGCAGGTAAAGGGACGGCTGGAAAATGGGAAGCTTTCAGAAATGAGATAAGAAGAATCCAGAGAAAGTATATTCCTGTCAGAGTGAAAGGGAAGGCTGGTAGGTATAAAGAATGCTGGATGACTAAAGAAATTGAGGGTTTGGTGAAGAAAAAGAAGGAAGCATATGTCAGGTGTAGACAGGATCGATCGAGTGAATCCTCAGAAGAATATAAAGGAAGTTGGAGTATACTTAAGAGTGAAATCAGGAGGGTATAACGGGGACATGAGATAGCTTTGGCAAATAGAATTAACCAGAATTCAAATATATTAAGGACCAAAGGGTAACTAGGGAGAGACTCGGACCCCTGAAATATCAGCAAGGCAGCCTTTGTGTGGAGCCACAGAAAATGGGGAGATACTAAATGAATATTTTCATCATCATTTACTGTGGAAAAGGATATAGAAGATATAGACGGTAGGGAAATAGATGGTGACATTTTGCAAAATGTCCAGATATACAGAGGAGGAAGTGCTGGTTAAAGGTGGAAAAATCCCCAGCACCTGATTAGCTGTACCCGAGAACTCCGTGGGAAGCAAGAGAAGTGATTGCTGGGCCTCTTGCTGAGATACTTGTATCATCGATAGTCACAGGTGAGGTGCCAGAAGACTGGAGGTTGGCAAATGTCGTGCCACTGTTTAAGAAAGGTAGTAAAGACAAACCAGGGAACTATAGATCTGTGAGCCTGACCTCAGTGGTGGGTAAGTTGTTGGAGGGAATCCTGAGGGACAGGATATATATGTATTTGGAAAGGCAAGGACTGATTGCATCTTGCAAAATGTCTAGATTACAGAGGATGAAGTGCTGGATGTCTTTAAACGGTTGAAGGTGGATAAATCCCAGGACCTGATCAGGTGTACACGAGAACTCTGTGGGAAGCTAGAGAAATGATTGATGGGCCTCTTGCTGAGATATTTGTAAAATTGATAGTCACAGGTGAGGTGCCAGAAGAGTGGAGGTTGGCAAACGTGGTTCCACTGTTTAATAAGGGCAGTAATGAAAAGCCAGGGAACAATAGACCGGTGAGCCTGAACTCGGCGGTGGGCAATTTGTTGGAGGGAAACCTGAGGGACAGGATGTACATATATTTGGAAAGACAAGGACTGATTAGGGATGGTCAACATGGCTTTGAGCGTGGGAAATCATGTCTCACAAACTTGATTAAGTTTTTGAAGAAGTAACAAAGAAAATTGATGAGGGCAGAGCTGTAGATGTGATCTATATGGACATCAGTAAGGTGATCGGCATGTTCAAACAAGGGTTGCTGATGCCGGAAACCAGATTCTAGATTAGAATGGTGCTGGAAAAGCACAGCAGTTCGGGCAGCATCCGAGGTGCAGGAAAAGCGACGTTTCGGGCAAAAGCCCTTCATCAAGAGTAGAGGCAGAGTGCCTGCAGGGTGGAGGGATAAATGAGAGGAGGGTTGGGGGTGGGGCGAAATTTAGCATAGAGTACAATAGGTGAATGAGGGTGGGAATGGAGGTGATAGGTCAGGGAGGAGGGTGGAGTGGATAGGTGGAAAGAAAGATAGGCAGGTAGGACAAGTCATGAGGACGGCGCTGAGCTGGAAGTTTGGAGCTGGGGTGAGGGGGGGAGGGGAAATGAGGAAACTGGTGAAGTCCACATTGATGCCCTGTGGTTGAAGTGTTCAGAGGCGGAAGATTACGCGTTCTTCCTCGAGGCATCGGGCAGTGAGAGAGTGGCGGTGGAGGAGGCCCAGGACCTCTATGTCCTCGGCTGAGTGGGAGGGAGTTGAAATGTTGGGCGACAGGGCAGTGTTGTTGATTGGTGCGGGTGTCCCAGATGAGATCCCTAAAGCGCTCTGCGAGGAGGCGTCCAGTCTCCCCAATGTAGAGTAGACGCATTGGGAGCAACGGATACAATAAATGATATTGGTAGATGTTCAGGTAAAATTTTGATAGATGTGGAAGGCTCCTTTGGGACCTTGGCTGGAGGTGAGGGAGGAGGTGTGGGTGCAGGTTTTGCAATTCCTGCAGTGGCAGAGGAAGGTGCCAGGATGGGATGGTGAGTTGTAGGGGGGCGTGGACCTGACCAGGTAGTCATGGAGGGAATGGTCTTTTGTGAAGGCGGAAAAGGGCGGGGAGGGAAATATATCCCTGGTGGTGGGGTCCGTTTGGAGGTGGCGGAAATGTCGGCGGATGATTTTGTTTATGCGATCGTTGGTAGGGTGGAAGGTGAGCACCAGGGCGTTCTGTCCTTGTTACGGTTGGAGGGGTGGGGTTTGAGGGCGGAGGTGTGGGATGTGGATGAGATGCGTTGGATGGCATCTTTACCCACGTGGGAAGGGAAATTGCTGTCTCTAAAGAAGGAGGCCATCTGGTGTTTTCTGTGGTGGAACTGGTCCTCATGGGAGCAGATACGGTGGAGGCGGAGGAATTGGGAATATGGGATTGAAGTTTTGCAGAAGGTAGGGTGGGAAGAGATGTGATCCAGGTAGCTGCGGGAGTTGGTGGGTTTGTAAAAATTGTCAGTGTCAAGTCGGTCGTCTTTAATGGAGATAGAGAGGTCCAGAAAGGGGAATGAGGTGTCAGAGATGCTCCAGGCAAACTTAATGGCAGGATGGAATGTGTTGGTGAAGTTGATGAATTTGTCAACCTCCTTGTGGGAGCACGAGGTGGCACCAATGCAGTCATAAATATAGCGGAGGAAGAGGTGGGGAGTGATGCCGGTGTAATTACGGGAGATGGATTTTTCTACATAGCCAACAGAGATAGGCAGAGCTGCAGCCCACATGGGTGAACATGGCTACCCCTTTGGTCTGGAGGAAGTGGGAGGATTCGAAGGAAAAATTGTTGAGGGTGAGGACCAGTTCAGCCAAACGAATGAGAGTGTCGGTGGAAGGGTGTTGTTGGTGACGTCGGGAGAGGATGAAACGGAGAGCTTGGAGGCCATGGTCATGGCGAATGGAGGTGTAGAGGGATTGGATACCCATGGTGAAGATGAAGCTCTTGGGGGCCGAGGAAAGGGATGTCTTGGAGGAGTTGCAGGGCGTGGGTGGAGCCCCAAACGTATGTGGGGAGTTCCTGGACTAGGGGAGATAGGACAGTGCCGATGTAGGTAGAGATGTGTTCAGTGGGGCAGGAGCATGCTGAGACAATGGGTTGGCCAGGGAGGTTAGGCTTATGGATCATGGGAAGGAGGTAGAATCGGGCAGTGCGGGGTTCCCAGACTATGAGGTTCGAAGCTGTGGGTGAGAGATCTCCTGAGGTGATGAAGTTCTGTCTAGTTTGGGAGATGACGGTTTGGTGATGGGGTGGTAGGTAGAGGTGTCTTCTTTATGGCGTCTGGCTTCAGCGATGTAGAGGTCAGTGCGCCAGAATACCACTGCACCCCTTTTGTCTGCTGTCTTAATGGTGAGGTCGGGATTGGAAAAGTGGGAGTGGAGGGCTGCACGTTGTGAGGGTGAGAGGTTGGAGCGGGGGAGGGGGTGTAGACAGATTGAGGCGGTTAAAATCCCAGGGGCAAATGGAAATGAAGAGGTCGACGTCTGTTAATAGGCTGGCACGGGGTGTCCAGGTGGATGGAGCGTGTTGGAGTTGGGTGAAGGGGTCCTCGGAAGTTGGACGGGAGTCCTGATTGTAAAAATGAGCACGGAGGTGGTGGAAGAAGTGTTTGACGTCTCAGCATGTATTGAAATCATTGATGCGTGGGCGGAGGGTGATACAGGTGAATCCTTTGCCATGGACTGATCTTTT